>NC_045617.1:112032619-112347462 GCF_009829155.1 Mustela erminea | reverse complement strand
TTTTGGTATGAGAGCACGAATTCCATCATGAGGCCACAGTCTCATGACCTCATTTAAACCCAATTATTTCTCAAAAACCCCATCTCCAAATACCACCACTTTGGGGGTTAGGGCTTTGAAATGGAGTTCAGGGAGACACAATTCAGTCCACAGCACGAGGGAAGAAAATGTCAAGACATTCCTGTGGCTCACTGCTACTTCCAGCTTCTTATCTCCCACCAAACCTCTATAGCTTTTCCTCTTTTGAATTCTACACCATTCACTTGTCCAACACTTTGCTCCAATCTGGTAATAAAGACTTTTTGTTTTCTTGGATAGGATCAACACTTGGTTCACAGCTTCACATCTCCCCATTATCCTTCCTATCAATACTCATACCAGTAACCTCACATGCTGGGAACACAGAGGTCCTTGTCCTCTTTCCTAGTGATTCTCATGTCCACTTACGTTATCTGCATTGATTTCATTATCTCCTGAATATGTTCTCTCTCCAAGTCCCACAGCCTTGAGTTTTCTTCTTTCCGACCACAACTTCTATGGAGGCTTTTCACCTCATGTTTCTTTAACCTAATTTTCACCCTCATAATAACCTGCAGTTTTCTGAAACTTTTTACTCTCGCTAGTACCACCCTGAGTCATGCTGAGTCACATTCTAGACTAATACAAGCGTTTTCTAACTCATCTGTTTTCTGACTCTCATGATGTCAGTCTAATCTGCTGAGAAGGATGAATTAATCTTTATAAAACAGAATCCCTCCTCCACATCACATTAAGTGAAATAAGCCAGACACAAAAGACTATGTACTATATGATTTCATTTATATAAAATCCTAGGAAAGGCAAAATTACAGTGACAGAGAACAGATTCACTGTTGCCAGAGGGATGGGGAAATGAGACTAATTATAAAGAGGCACTAGGGGCTCCTTGTGGGATGGAACCGTTGTATACTTTGTGTTGGTTACATGACGATAAACACTGTTAAAATTCACCAACGTGTTTACTTAAAATGGGTGAATTTTATTATACACAGATTATACTTTAGTAAAGCTGATTAAAATAATCTCCATTCAAAAACATTCAGAGCTTTCCTCACTGTCCACTGCATAAAGCCCATATGCTATAACCTGGTACCTCAGGCCCTCTCAGTTTGAGTCGTATCTACCTCTCTAGCTTTAGATTTTATTAATCCACTATGTACACTCTATGCTGCAGCCAGAAGGCCCACTGGCCGTGTCTCACAGGTACCATGTTCCCTAGTCTCTTTCTCTCTGACCACACCTTTCTTTCTTGAAACATGTTCCTACCACTCCTTAACTACTTGTGATTTTATTGTACCTTTATATCCCAGCTCAAATATTATCTCTTTTCTCTTTTTTTCTGAACTTCTTTGCATATCTCTTAAGCTGGTTATCACACAACATCCTGTTCACAGTTATTTTTGTATCTTATTTTCCTCATTCACCTTTGCATCAAACAGCGTACTCAGCTACAAACAATCTTCCTTTATTATCTTAATAATGAAGCCTACTCTCTGCAAAGGGACAACCTATATACTTTTCTTAGAACAACGTATATACCAGAAGCAGGGAGACAAGCCTAGAAGGAAGGAAACAGAAAGAGGACAGACCAACAGAACCACAGATGCTTGAATTTGGGCTTTTTTGGTAGGACAGATAAGAGGAGAGGAGTTTGACAAATGTTAAGAAGGTGGTACCAACAAGACTAGGAGCCAGGACACAGGAGGAAGCAGGAGTGAAGAACTATCTGCAGATTTCTGAATCTCTGCTTCTGGTAGGTAGAAGGTAGAAGAGCTTAAAAAAGAGTTCAGGAAGAAATGGAATAGGAGGAGAAACTGGACAAAGCATAACCAAAACCAAGACAGGAGATTTCCAGAAGCAGTGGTTAACAATGCCGAAGCTTGCGGGCAGTTCCTATAAAATGGGGATTGAAAAGCATTTGCTGGGTTTGGTGATATTTACTAGACCAGCTTCGAAGAGATGGTATGTTCAACATACATTTCAGCAACTCAAAAGTTACAATGAATACCTAGCATTGTGTCAAACAGATGATTATCTTTTGAAATGTATTTTTTCCGGGGTGACTGAGTGGCTCAGTGGGTTAAATTCTCTGCCTTCGGCTCAGGTCATGATCCCAGGGTACAGGGATAGAGCCCTGCATCGGGCTCTCTGCTCAGCAGGGAGCCTGCTTCCTCCTCTCTCTCTGCCTGCCTCTCTGCCTACCTGTGATCTCTGTCTGTCAAATAAATAAATAAAATCTTTAAAAAAATGTATTTTTCTTTTTTATTGTATTAAATGTATACAATAATTATCATTTTAACCATTTGTAAGTATACAGTTCAGTGGCAATAACTACATTCTCAATGGTCTGTAAGCATCGTACTACACCCCAAAGTTTTTCATCATCCTCACTGTAAACTCTGTACCCATTAAGCAAAAACCTTTCCTTTCCCCCCCATCCCCAGACTTTGATAACCACTATTGTATCTTGTTTCTATGAATTTGCCTACCCTAGGTACCTAATTTGAGTGGAATCATATATTTGTCCCTCTGTCTAGCTTATTTTACATAACCATAATGTTTTCAAGGTCCATCCATACTGTAGGAATCAAAATGCCATTCCTTTTTCGGACTGAATAGTATTCCACATACCACATTTTGTTTATCCATTTATCTATGGATGGACATCTGAGCTGTTTCTTTTGGCTACCATGAATGAAGCTGCTAGGAACACAGGTATACAGATACCTGCTAAAGTCCCTGCTTTCCATTGTTTTGGATATATACCTAGAATTGTTGCGCGGTCTATAGCTGACTTTTTCTGAGAATTGCCAAACTGTTTCCCATAGTAGTTGCATCACTTTATGTTCCCGCCAGAAACACAGGGGTTCCAATTTCTCCACATTGTTGCCATCACTTGTTTTCTGGTTTTTCTTAAATTGTAGCCATCTTAGTTGGTGTGAAGTGGTATCTCATCCTGTGATGTAGAGAATGTGATGTTGAGCACATTTTCAAGTGCATGTTAGTCATCTGTATATCTTATTTGGAGAAATGTATATTCAAGTCATTTGTCCATTTTTGAATTGAGCTGTTTTTGTGGAGTTGTAGGAGTTTTCTACTTATTCTCAGTATTTTTGTCAAGATACATGCTCTACAAATATTTTCCACAATTCCATAGGTTAACTTTTCACTTTCTTGATAATATCCTTTGATACTATCTTTTGATATAAAATTTATTAATTTTAATAATGTCCAATTTATATACTTTTGTATTTGCTGTCTATGCTTTTGGTGTCATGACCATGAAACTGCTTTCAAAATTAGTATCATGATTTTCCGCCAATGTTTTCATCTAAGAATTTCATAGTTTTATCTCCTAATTTAAGGGTTTTAACATATTTAATTTTTAAACATGATATAAGGTAAGGATCCAATTTCATACTTTTGCATGTGGATTTCAGGTGTTCCCAGCACCACGTATAGAAAAGACTGTCTTTTCCCCCACTGAATGATCTTGCAACCTTCTCAAAAGTCAACTGAGCATACATGTGAGGGTTTACTTCTGGGATTGCTACTTTTGTTTATGATGTTTTAATGAAAAATTTCCTCTTAGATTTTTGTGCTAGGCTAAAACTATGAAAGAAAATTTTACCTTAGATTATGCTTCTTAAAAGTCTCCATCATTTTGGCTGATTGACTTAGTTTTCAGACTGGCCTTAGTAAAGTCTAAGCTTTAACTTAGCTATAACTAAAGCTATAATTTAAGCTTTAACTAAAGCTATAAACTGAAATATTTAACTGAATGAACAAAAAGAAAAGTTTTTATGTTTTGAAGAGGTCCAGATAAAAGGTCCCTGTATCCTCTGTTGATATCTTCTTGCCTAGGATGCTTCACTACATAGATGGGTTAACTCTCAGGAGACAAGCGGGGCAGCCCATCTCCCAAAATTTCAAACTGGTATGTTTATGTTTATGCTATTTAAAACGTTATTTTTTGACTAGGTAATACTTGCACATGTTTCACAATTCAAAGATAGCAAAGAGTACAGAATGAAAGTAAGTAGCACTTTAAAAAACAGAGCTGTAAGACATGAGTCAGATTTTGTATATATTAAATGAAAAACAATATTTAGTCTATCACCACACCACCCTCAAAAAAGTTCTTCTTTCTCCAAACTTCCCCTTCTCTTTCTCCAACCACATGGCTATGGTGAGTATAACCACCTTCATCTGTGACCCTCCCCACTGGCCACTCTGATTTAGCTCGAGACACTTGATCCAAGCTTGGCCAACGAACTCTCTTCTTAAGAAATCTGGAATTAGGAGTGTCTAGGTGGCTCAGCTGGTTGAGCAACCAGCTCTTGGCTTTGGCTCAGGTTGAGATCTCAGGGTCCTGGGATCTAGCCCTGCCTCAGGCTCTGCGCTCAGCAGGAAGTCTGTTCAAGATTCACTTCCTCTCCTTCCCCTACCCCCACCCCACCCTCAGGCTTTGCTCTCAAATAAATAAATAAGTAAATCTTTAAAAAAAAAAAGAATTTTGGAATTAGAAAATAACAATTGTTAACTTTGGTCTAGTTGTTCTATTGACCTGAGTAACAGCTAGGAGTAGTTCCTTTGCCCATTGGACTTAGAAGGGAGTCTGATGACAGAAAATGATGTAGAGAAGTGACCAGGGACAAGAGGAGGGAGAATATCCTGCTTTCCATACAGTGTTTAGTCCCAAGGTTCATCTTTCTTCAAAGCCTAGCAGCATCACTGCCTTGGGGTATTCCACCTGTGTACCTTGTAGTCCAGTGACAACCTGTACTACCTTTTGTTTGAGTCTGCTCAAGTGGTTATCAAGTTATTTGCATTGAAACAGATCTCAAGTCGTATACTTCATAATGTGAATAATGGGCTATAATAAATAAAACAGTCAATCACTGTGAGTGGCTTGGAAATTATTATTTTTAAAAAAGATTTATTTATTTATATATTTGTTGCGGGGAGAGGGAGCACAGGCAGGGGGAGTGGCAGGCAGAGGGAGAAGTAGGCTCCCTGCTGAGCAGGGATCCCAATGCAGGGCTTGATCCCAGGACCCTGGGATCATGACCTGAGCTAAAGGCAGATGCTTAACCAACTGAGCCACCCAGGCGTCCCCTGGAAATTATTCTTTTAAACCTACACTTTCTTTTAAACTATTCTTTTAAACCTAGTGATGGTGAATATGGTTAATTTATTCATTGTGAAATATGCCTTCTTATGTTAATAAAGAATTATAAGCAACATATTTCATCCTATTTTCCTCAATAACTAAAATATCTTCTATGACACTTCAAAAATTACGAGATATGGGGCGCCTGGGTGGCTCAGTGGGTTAAGCCGCTGCCTTCAGCTCAGGTCATAATCTCAGGGTCCTGGGATCGAGTCCTGCATCGGGCTCTCTGCTCAGCAGGGAGCCTGCTTCCCTCTCTCTCTGCCTGCCTCTCCATCTACTTGTGATTTCTCTCTGTCAAATAAATAAATAAAATCTTAAAAAAAAAAATTACGAGATGCTTTACCATACAGTCATACCTCATCTTACTGTACTTCACAGATACCATGGTTTTTTTTTTTTGTTTTTTTTTTACAAATTGTGCAGGCAAAGGAAAAGTTCTTGAAAGAAATGAAAAGTGCTACTTCAGTGAATACAAGTGATAAGAAAGGCAACAGCCTTATTGCTGATATGGAGAAAGAAGACATCTCCGTAACATCAAAGTGCGCAGGGTGACGAGCAGGTGCTGATGGAGAAGCTGCAGCATGTTCTCCAGAAGATCTAGCTGAGATAAGAAATGAGGGTGGCTCACTGAACAATGGATTTTTAGTGTAGACAAAATAGCCTTCTACAGGAAAATGATGCCTTCTAGGACTTTCATAGCTAGAGAAGAGAAGTCATTGCCTGGCTTCGAAGCTTCAAAGAACAGGCTAACTCTCCTATTAGGGGCTAATGCAGCTGGTGACTTTAAGTAGAAGCCAGTGCTCATTTGCCATTCCCTAAATCCTGGGACACTTAAGAATTACGCTAAATCTTCTCTGCCTGTGCTCCATAAGTAGAGCAACAAAGCCTGGATGACAGCACATCTGCCCACAACATGGTTTACTTGGTATTTTAAGCCCACTGATGAGACCTACGGCTCAGAAAAAAAGATTCCTTTCAAAATATGACTGCTCATTGACAGTGTACCTCATCCACCAAGGGCTCTGATGGAGATGTTCGGTGAGAATGTTGTTTTTATGCCTGCTTAACACAGCATCCATTCTGCAGCCTGTGGATCAAGGAGTCATTCTACTTTCAAGTCTTATTATTTAAGGAATACATTTTGTAAGGCTGCAGTTGTCATAGGTAATGGTTCCTCTGATGGATTCAAAGTAAACTGAAAACCTTCTGGAAAGGAGGCACCATTTTGATGCCGTGAAGAACACGTGTGATTCATGGGAAGAGTTCAAAATATGACCATTAAAAGGAGTTTGGAAGAAGTTGATTCCAACCCACATGAATGCCTTTGAGGAGAGGAGCTCAGGACTTCTGTGGAGGAAGTGCCTGCAGATGTGGTGGAAAGAGCAAGAGAACTAGAACTAGAAGTGGAGCCTGAAGATGGGACCAAACTGCTGCAATCTCTTGATTAAACCTGAACAGAGGAGTTGCTTCTTAGGGACGAGTGAAGAGAGTGGTTTTGTGAGATGGACTCTACTCCTGGTGAAGATGCTGGGAAGACTGTTCAGATGACAATAAACGGTACAGAGTATCACACAAACTTAGCTGACAAAGAAGTGGCAAGGTTTGAGATGACTGACCCCAATTTTGAAAGAAGTTCTACTGTGGGTAAAATGCTACCAAACAGCATCTCGTGGTACAGAGGAATCTTCCGTGAAAGGAATAAATCAATGTGCCAAACTTCACTATTGACTTGTTTTAGGAAATTGTTATAGCAAGTACCACCCTAGTCAGTTGGTAGCCATTAACGCTGCGGCAAGTCCCTCCACCAGAAAAACATTAGGACTCACTGAAAGCGCAGATGATAGTATTATTTAGCAATAAAGTGTTTTTAAGTTAAATTTTATATACTTATATATATATATATATATACACACACACACACACACACACATACATACATATGTATTTTAGACACAGTGCTATTGCACACTTTACAGTCTGCAGTACAGTGTAAACATAACTTTAATACATACTGGGAAGTCAAAAAAGTTATCTGACTTGCTTTACCACCACATTTGCTTTATTGCAGTGATCTAGAACCAAACATGTAATATCTGTGAGGTACGCCCATACTCACTTGTCAGTGGTTCTTTCTCTAAATTAGAATCTTCTGGTGCATCAAAACGACCTTCTGGTAACTTTGGCTTCTTAAGAGATTGTTTGATAGGTTTGGATTTTTCTCCTTGAGAACTCATTTTCCTCACAGAATGACATGAGAGGGGTGATCCTGGAGAGTGGAGACAGTGAAAAATTAGAAGCTGTTCTTTTATTCTACTTTAAAAAGTTAACATTTATTTGTTTTTTATTAATTTGTTTTATTTGTTTATTTATTTGTTTTGTTTGTACAAAAGGACATACAATGAAAATTCTTTCCTCTATCTTTTAAACAGCTATTTCCCTTTCTCAGAAGCAACCAATATTATCAGTTTAAAAAGAACTTTAAAATGAATTAACCATTATCAAAATTGTAAATGAAATACTGATTCCTGTGTGAAGCACAGGAATTTCTAAATAACAGAAATAAGATATGAAGCGTTAACTAAGTATACAAAGTTTTAATGACAATATTTACTATTTAAATTACAAGAGACTGTATTTAGTATTCTTATATTTGAATCCTAATCATGATTCTCTTTTCCTGCCAATTAAACATTTAAAAATGTACTAGGCATTTACAGCATAAAAATGAGATCACTTCTGCATCGGTCATATGGAGAAAGCTAAACTTTCTAAACTGCTATGAAAGTTATCCAACCCTTGTTAAGATCATGTTCAGTGAGTGCAAAACCATCCTGAAAAAATGACTTCGGGGGTGGGTTTTGAACTTCCTAAAGGAATGGCTTCAGAGGCCGACAGAGTTGGGGACCAGTTCTAGTTACACCCCTGTGGTAAGCAGAATAATGGCTTTCAAAGATGATTGGAATCTCACACTCAGAAACTATAAAGAGGTGAGGTCCCATGGTAAAGAATTTAGGTAGCAGTCTGAATTGAGGCTGCTAATCATATGATCTTAGACTAGAGCAACTACCCTGGACTATCTGTGTGGGTCCACTGTAGTCACAAGAATCCTTAAAAGGGGAAGAGACAATTGGAAGAGAGAACCAGAAGGACGTCAGCATAAGACAGCCGTAATGGTCACTGCCGGCTTTGAAGAGAGAGGAAAGGAACTTCAGTAGCCTTGAGAAGTTGGAAAGGGAAGAAAGAGATTGTCCCCCTAGAGCATCCAGAAGAACACAGTCTGAACACTTTGATTTCAGTCCAGAGACTTCTCACCCACTTCAGACTTCTCACCTCCCCACTAGGTTTGTGACAACTGGTTATAGCAGCAGCAGGAAACTAATGCAGTTTTAGTTGTTCGACCTTTGGTCAAGTGACTTACCCTTCCTACATCTGTTTCCTCCCTTCTAAATTAAAGGTAACAGTACCTATCTCATGAGTTACTAAATAAATTAAACAAGACAATTCATGCAAAGCTTTTACCATCGTGACAAATTTTATCTAATATTATCATTACAGTATTATCTGGAAGCTCCTGGTAGCATTACAAATAATGAGAATTTTCTTTTATTATATGTATTTTATTCATATTATAGCTATCATGACATCACCTTACCATCTGCTTTAAAAAATTATATATAGGGGTTCCTGGCTAGCTCAGTCAGTCATGACTACTGATCTTGGGGTTGTGAGTTCAAGCCCCATGCTGGGTGCACGAATTACTTAAAAACAATTAAATATATACAAACAGCCACACATACACACACAAATATATATATATATATGCATATAAATATTTGTACATATATATCTCTCTCTCTTTTTATATGTACATACCCTCCACAGCCAACTTGGAATTTATGTAAGACTTGTTTGTAAGAGTACATAAAGTTAACATTACATACAAACTGTATTAACAATTTTGAAATAGTGGCTGTTCATTTGCATATCTACTGCATATAGCTCAGGGAGTAGCAAAATTATTGTTTGAATGACCAGTTAGAATACAAACAATCATTCTCCCACAGATCCAAGAGCCCACAAAACACAAGGATTAAAAAAATACACAACTGAATGTTTTAATAAAGCTATGACAATGATCTGCAGAATTAATACAGTTTTCTCCCAACTACATGGTCACTTATATAAAATACTACATATTTGTGACATTAATTGGCTGAGAAAAACTGTGGATCAACAAAAATTTCTATGCACTTAAAATAAAAACATTTATTTATTTAAAATTTTTACTTATTGATTTAGAGTACAGACCATTTTGCCTTCAAACTCCCACTCCATTATCTAAGGACATACTGGATTTTTTATTATGTCCTCATAGTAATATTTAAACATATATGAAAAGGCTAAGGAGGAAAACCGGCAACAATATCTTATAAGGCAGCATTTACTTTTATTTAAGAAATGGAAAATATAGGGGCGCCTGGGTGGCTCAGTGGGTTAAGCCGCTGCCTTCAGCTCAGGTCATGATCTCAGGGTCCTGGGATCGAGTCCCGCATCGGGCTCTCTGCTCAGCAGGGAGCCTGCTTCCTTCTCTCTCTCTCTCTGCCTGCCTCTCAGTGTACTTGTAATTTCTCTATGTCAAATAAAGAAATAAAATCTTTAAAAAAAAATAAATGGAAAATATAGAAATATGAGCTTCTGATTATATTAATATATTTCATACAACAAGCTGATCTTGGCTTATTGTGACTATTTAAAAAATACTATATTGAAGATTTGGGGGAATATAAATCATGCTCAATTGAAAGATATTTCCAGTCCAAATCACAGGATTTTTGTTAGTCACTTCTTATCTGAAATATAGGATTCTTTAGAATGTGACATCAATATAACCCAATTTAGGAAGTTTAGCCAACTTCCACAATAGAAACTTCTGTTCATTATCTAATGTCCAACTATGTATCCATCAACAAATCCATCACAAATTTATAAAGTATAAAAGGCTGTTTCTAAGTCATCATAATTCAGTAATAATTAATATAGATATATGGAAAGTATTTTAATAGTTATAAATTAGATTCTAAATGTGGACACATTTTTCATCTATTCTGGCTAATGACTAGATTCTGCATCTGGTTACAAAGCAAGTCTGTCTTCCTGTACATCAAATAACTCACTTTGAAGCCTAAAAATCAGCCAAGTATTTATTTAACTACCAGTAACCACCTGCTACTGTGCACTCAGACTCGACTCAATACAATAAATTAGCACTTTCTGTTTTAGGCTTGGTTGTTTTGCAAATCAAAAAAAAATCTCTTAATTCAATGCTTGAAATGATATTCAGTGTAAAAATTAATCTTGGTATGTTCCAAATCTGTAGAAATTCCTAAGCATTTGCACAAAATTATAAAAAATGGCACAAAATAGTCTTGACTACCAATTATAATGCAGACATAATCTGAAGCTAAAAATTTTGCCTCTGAAATGATACAGATGTACTAAATGTAACTAATACAAGTAATAAACATGGGTTAGATGCCTCCTATGTGTCAGGCTCTGTACTAGGGGCTGAAAACATGACACCTCCTTAAACCTCACAATAATCCAATGGGGCAGGTCTAACGGTCTTTAATTTATAGTAATTGTGATCAGTTTGAACAAAATTATTTTCTGAAAAAGTGACATTAGGTAGATGTGGTGGAAGCTGCCTACTGTCTCAAGTAGCTTCTTTTCCCTTCTTCCATTCAGTTCTAAGATTCCCACTCCCATCTCATTCGCTATTAAGCTAAGCACCGGGCCACTTGCTTAGAGAAGACATTTCCCAGCATTCCTGCAGCCAAGCAGCCCCATGTCCAAGTGGTGACCAATGGGTTGTGACTGGAAGTGAAGCGTGCAAATTCTGGGTTGCCCCACTTCTGCAAAAAGCTGATTGCCCTGGATGTCTTTTCCCACTTCTTTGGGTTATAATACAGACATGGCAGTGACCCAGCTTCAACCATGCAGATGCAGACAAAACCCAGGGGAGGGGATACGTAAAATATTTAATAACTTGTATGATATAGACAGTGCCCATTCAGAACCTATGTCCAACCATTCAGAACATAGGTTGTAAATAACAAGTAAAATTCAACTATTGTACATGGGGCTGATCAGTGGCACTGGCCTACAGACGGTGTAGCAACAAGATAGAAAGAACAATGATCCCCGAATTACCTGTCAAAGCAGAGTTGTCCTGCCTGTCCCATCAGCAGAACTGTTACAGCAGCTTGGCCCTTTCCTTCAGTAATACCATGGACAAGTAAAAACAAAACAAAACAAAACAAAACCTGGCAAACTAAGGGCAAAGGGCACTAGAATCACACATGGGTTCCAATGCCAGCCATCCTACTTTTAGCAATGTGACTGACCCTAAAATGGTTCCTGAACCTCACTGAGTCTGTATGCTCCCCAGAACCGGGATATTTCTACTTGTCCTGCAGCCTAGCTCAGAGAAAGGGAGTAAGGTGTATGTCTCCATTGAGCCTAACCGTAGGACACAGAAGTCAATGTGCAAAAGGGTTTTTGATTAAGAAGCGGAATATGAGTGTACTGTGGGAAAAGAGAGAGGAGTAGCAAAGGAGAAGTTTGAGAACTAGTCTGTAGGTCTGGTCTTGAGTAATTCTTCTTCTTCTTCTTTTTTTTTGAAGATATTTTATTTATTTATTTGACAGAGAGAGAAAGAGAGAGAGAGAGAGATCACAAGTAGGCAGAGAGGCAGGGAAAGAGAGGAGAAAGCAGGCTCACTGCTGAGCAGAGAGCCTGGTGTGGGGCTCGATCCCAGCACCCTGAGATCATGACCAGAGCCGAAGGCAGAGGCTTAACCCGCTGAGCCACCCAGGCGCCCCTGGTCTTGAGTACTTCTGAAGGAACTTTATCTTAGAAAAAAAGGTTACAAGGAAAAGCTAAAAGACCAATTTTCTCAAAGGACTCTGAGACCATAGTGGCCTAAACAGAATTATTTTTGTAGACAGGTTAACAGTGTAACAGACTGGGGAGGAGGAGAATTCCTCTCATTTCTGTATCGTACAAGATAAGACAGGACATTGTGCTCTTTGGAACCCACACGCTTTAGAGCTTTGGAATCAAGTCCGTGCACAGCCACCGGGCAGGGGTGAAGGCAGTAAGGCACATACAAATAGCCTGAAGGGCAGACAGTGAGGGAAAAGGGTCTATTGGATCATAAGGAATAGCAAAGACGTGAAGGGGAGGCCCAGCGCCACTCCTATGGATTCTGCCTATCAAATAGCAGGTACTAAGCAATAGTAATTACAGCTGACCCTTGTACAACACAGGTCTGAACTGTACAAGTCCACTTATACGTGGATTTTTCACAGCAGAGTACTATAAATGTATTTTCTTTTCCTTATGACTTTTTAAAATAACGTTTATTTTCTCTATCCGTTACTCTAAGAATACAACATATAATATATATAATACACAAAATATGTGTTAATCAACTGTTCATGTTATCACAAGGCTTCCACTCAATAGTAAGCTATCAGTAGTTAAGTTCTGGGGTAGTCAAAAGTTATACTTGGATTTTTTATGGTGCAGGGGATCAGCCACTAACCCCTACAGTGCGCAAAAGTTAGCTGGATGTTAATATTTGCATTACATTGTGGCCTTTAGCATGCTTCTGACTATCTCGACTGCATGGGCAATAGCTGACAAACTTAAAGCAAAAATCATCCTTTGAGAAACAAGGAAATCACCACCATAAAGCCCATGTCATCTTCTTCAAGGGGTGGTTTGGCCTTATCCAAAGACTATTTAAGGGACACCAGGGTGGCTCAAGTCGTTAAGCATTTCACTTCAGCTCTGGTTATCAGGATCCTGTGATCGAGCCCCACATCCGGCTCCCTGCTCAACAAGGAGCCTGCTTCTCCCTCTCCCCATGAACCCCTGCTTGTGTTCCCTCTCTCACTGTCTCTCTCTGTGTCTCAAATAAATAAATAAAATCTTGGGGTGCCTGGGTGGCTCAGTGGGTTAAGCCTCTGCCTTCGGCTTGGGTCATGATCTCAGGGTCCTGGGATCGAGCTCTACATCGGGCTCTCTGCTCAGTGGGGAGCCTGCTTCCTCCTCTCTCTCTGCCTGCCTGCCTACTTGTGATCTCTGTCTGTCAAATAAATAAATAAAATCTTTAAAAAAAAATAAAATCTTCAAATAAAAAGGTCTCTTTAGAACTCTTTACAAGCACATTACAAACAAGAAGATGACCTTCTGAAAGAATAATAAGCAAAGGAAAAAAGACTGATTGAAAACAAAAGACAAACAACAAGCAAGCTTTCACAACTTCTGTTTCTGGCAATCTGATAAATTAGAGATGCCTAAAAACCTATCGCTATAAGACACTTAAAAAACACAAATATTTCTTAATCAAAGATTCTTTAAGAAAGTATAAAATGATAAACCAATAAAGCTATTCAGTGAGGTCACCAAACACTTAAACCACTACCTATCTTATGTCTTTCCCACCTACAGCTGGGGCCCAGAGCTCCCAGAGCAGCAGGGAGAGGAGTCTTCTGGGCCTGAGCCCAACAAAAGCCTGCTAGAGGCCAGGACCCCGGGAGGCTCAGCACTCAGAAGAGAAATTGAGCCTGAAGATTTTGATGTGCATATAAAATACTTGGAGGATCTTGTTAAAATGCAGACTCTGAGCAGGTCTGAGTGAGGTCTCAGATTCTGCATTTTAACAATCTCCAGGTGATGTTCATGCTGCTGGTCAAAAGAGCAAGGAACTAGAAGCAAACTTCCAGCTAATGAAGACAACAGTCAAGGAGGGAAGAGTATCCATCTCAACCTTGATTCCGAGCAGAAATGAAAAAAAAAAAAGCCCTTACAGAAATTTTGAAACTACTGGCTGACCACACTATGTTTATGCCTGATTACACACTATCAGCATGGTCCAAAAATGCCCAAGGGGAGCATCTTATATAAAGTGGACCCAAGTCAAGGTGAAGTGCTCCAGACACATGGGAAGAGCAGAAGCAAATCTTCTGTGGAGAAATACCCTCTCAACTCATGTCTCATGCAAGTCTCAAGAGAGAATACCAGTAAAATTTGAGGAAACAAGCCATCACAAGCAAGAGTTAGTGAAATCAACCAATAGGACCAGACCATAAAGATGTGACATACTGACATCACTGAAATCAGAATGTAACTATTTAATGTGTTCAAGGGGGAAAAAGGCCAAAAGGGAGAAATAAGTAAAAGACTAAGAAAGGCCAACTTAAAACACAAAGAAATTTAGGAATGTAACAGTTTAAATTTAAAGCTCAATAAAAGGGCTAAATAGAACAGATAAAGTTGAGAAGAGAATCTGTGATCTAGAATTAAGTTCTGAAGAAGTTATGCAGGAAAAAGCATAGAGACAAAGATGAAAGTAACCAAAGAGAAGTTCAAACTTATAGAGGATAAAATGAGAAGGTCTAACAAATGTTTGTTTAATTATAATTCCACAAGGAGATAGTGAAAATACCATGAGAGGTAAAACAGACAGGAATCTTCAGATACACGAAGCACAAAGATGCCAAATTAAAGGGGGAAAAAGTACATCTGGACACAATATAAAATGAACAATCCCAACAAGGAAGCCAGATCAAAAGAAGATCTAAGAAGCAGCCAGATAAAAGATTACTAATGAAGGAAAAAACTGGACAGATAACTTCTCCATAGCCATAATAGAAGCCAGAAGATAGAGCTATGAGAAAATGATACACCCACTGAAACTACCTTTCAAAAGCACAAAGTTAAAGAAACCAGATTTTCAGATTAAAAATAAGACCTATATCAAAAGAACATGAAGAACCTTTACCACAAAAGACAGTCATGAATGGGACTTCTAAGCAATGTACTTTAAGAAAATGATCCCAGGGGTGCCTGGGTGGCTCGGTGGGTTAAAGCCTCTGCTTTTGGCTCAGGTCATGATCCCAGGGTCTTGGGATCAAGCCCCGAGTCGGGCTCTCTGCTCAGCGGGGAGCTGGCTTCCTCTTCTCTCTCTCTCTTCCTGCCTCTCTGCCTACTTGTGATCTCTGTCAAATAAATAAATAAATAAATAAATAAATAAATAAAATTTTAAAAAAAGAAAACGATCCCCAAAGTAAAGTGAGATAAGAACAAAGAGATAAAAAGGAGATAAGAACAGAGAGAAAATGAAAGTTTTATTTATTGATTATATAAAACCATAATAACTGTGATGTCATGTTATCAATACCACAATACCATCCCAACATATACATGAGAACACACACATATACACACCTAAAAGGCTGAACAACAAAGATAATAATTCAAAGCATTTTTACACTTTGCACTGTTTAGGAGAAGGTGTTCACTTCAGATTTCCTTAAGTATGCATTTAGATTTCATGGGTAACCAATAAAAGGTAATGTATATCTTCCAAACCAGCAGAGAAAAAAAAAATGGAAGAAAATATTTAATTTAAACCAAGTATGACAAATAGAAGGTGTAAAAATATGTTAGAAATAAAGCCAATTATATCAATAATTATGACTTACAAATGATCTGAACTCTCCAGTTAAATAGGTATAGACTGTCAGATTCCAAAAAACAAAATAAAACAAACAAAATCCAGCCAACATGTTGTTCATGTAAGAAGCTCCATTAATTACCATGCATGTTTCTTAAAAGAAAAAAAAAACAACAAACACACATAAAAGCAAAAGATCAATGTTAGGAACTGAAGATTTGAGTCCCCTTCACCACCCTCATTTATATACTGAAATTCTAACCCCTAATGTGATGATATTAGAAGGTGGGGCTCCTTTGAAGTAATTAGGTGATGAGGGTGGAGCCCTCATGAACAAGATTAGTGCCCTTTGAAGAAGAAATATGAGAGCCTTCTGTGGCTTTCTGCTCTCTGGCACATGAGGAGACAATGAGAGGACAGCCATCTGCAAACCAGGAAGCAGGCTCTCACCAGAGACCAGATGTGTGGCACCTTGATCTCAGGCTTCCCAGCCTCCAGAATTGTTTGGTGTTAAAGCACCCAGTCAATGGTAATTTGCTATTATAGCCCAAACCAAGCCATGAGGTGCACCGTTTCCATATTTTTAGTTTTGTTTTAAAGAGAGACACACAGAAAATGGAAAGAAAATAACCACAGAGAAGAAAATGATAACATAAGTAAAAGACTTACAAGTGAGAGAATCAACAAAAACAAGAGTTGGTTCCCTTAAAAGATTAAAACTGCTGTGAAGTCTTTGATTAGGCTAATAAGAAAAAAACAAAAGAAGGCGAAATAAAAAATATGAAGAGACTACATAATTATATATGAGAGCAAACATTTTTCAAAAAAGGGAACTTTATGCTTATGCCTATATAATGAAAGCGTAAAAAATGAACAATTTTCTAGAAAAACTTAACTCATCAAAGCTGACTGAATGCAATAACCATTAAAGAAATTAAACCAGTAATTTAAAATATTCCATCAGTGCTTATAGTTTTATACTTGAGTTATACCAAACCCTCTAAGAATGAGTAATTTTTTTAAACAAAACATAACAAGGAAGAGAAAAGGGCGGTAAGACTCTTGAATTCACTGTATGAGGCTAGAATAACTTAAGCTTCAAAACCAGAAAACGAAACTGCAAAAGAGGAAAATTACAGGCCAATTTCTTCTTCTTCTTCTTGCTCTTGTTCTTTTTTTTTTTTTTTTTTAAAGATTTTATTTATTTTTTTGACAGAGAGAGAGCACAGAGAGACAGAGGGGAGCAGCAGGCACAGGGAAAAGCAGGCTCCCTGATGATCAGGGAGCCTGATGTGAGGTTTGATCCCAGGACCCTGGTGATCCCAGGGTCTGAGCCAGAGGCAGATGCTTAACTAACTGAACCACCCAGGTGCCCCAATAGGCCAATTTCTAAACAAAATATTAGCATACCAAATCCAACATCATATTAAAAATATAATCATCATGATCAATTACAGTATCTTCTAGGAATGCTAGAGTATTTAGCATTAGAAAAATCTACAATTCACCAACTCACCAGATTTAAAGGAGAAAAATGATATAATCACCCCAAGAAGAGGAAGAAAAAATGAATTCAGTAAATTTCAAGATTTATTCAGTCTTAAAAACCAAACAAATACATAAAAAACAATAAAAACCATTTGGACACAGCATAGGGCTTCATTAACTTGATAAAGGCACATCGACAGCTAATATGACATTTGAAATATGAATGCATTCCCTTTACAATTACAAACAAGATATCATCACTTCTAGATAACATGTTATTAGAAATCTGAACAAGACAGAAAAACAAGAGAAAAGAAAAAGATATGTTAGAAAGTGAGAAACTAGATTTTTAATACTTGCCCTTAATATGACTGCCTACATAGCAAATACCCTCCCCACCTAGCTACGATAAATTATTTAAATTAATAACCTAATTTAGCTGGGTTATACGATACAAAAGCAACAAATAAGTAAATTATGTTTCTATACATAAGCAGCAATCACAAAATGACAATTCAAAAAAATATTGAGCAGTGTTAGTCAAATCACAGGGACTTTTTTTTTTTTTTTAAGAATTTGATATGGAGGGGCGCCTGGGTGGCTCAGTGGGTTAAGCCGCTGCCTCTGGCTCAGGTCATGATCTCAGGGTCCTGGGACTGAGTCCCGCATCGGCCTCTCTGCTCAGCAGGGAGCCTGCTTCCTCCTCTCTCTCTCTCTCTCTCTGCCTGCCTCTCTGCTTACTTGTAATCTCTGTCTGTCAAATAAAATAAATAAAATCTTTAAAAAAAATTAAAAAAAAAGAAATTGATATGGAAAGCAGATACCTAAGAATTGCCAAGGCACTTCTGAAAAACAAAATGGGAGGATTTGCCCTATTACATAATCAAAATTTATTACAAAGTTGGAACCCCTGGGTGGCTCAGTCAGTTAAGTGTCTGCCTTCAGCTCAGGTCAGGATCCCAGGACCCTGGGATCAAGTCCAGCATTGGGCTCCTTGCTCGGAGGAGAGCCTGCTTCTCCCTCCTCGTGCAGCTCTCCCTGCTTGTGCTTGCTCTCTCTCTGACAAATAAAATCTTTAGAAAAAAAAGTTTTATTTCAAAGGTATGGTTATTAAGACAGGTGATTTCAGTACAGGAATAGACAAATAGATCTATGGAACTGAAAATGGAGCCAAGAAATAAATCCATGCCTATATGTTTATGAGAACTTGATTGAAGAGAGTTGGCATTATATCAGGGAAGAAAAGGCCCAATATAGGGACCTGGGACAACAGATTACTGACATGGAAAGTAAGTGAAACTGATTCCCTGCCTCACATCATACACAAAAATCAGTCCTGACAGAATAAAGGCTTATATATAAAAAGCAAAACTACAGACCTTTGCAAAGAAAATACAGAGTAACTGACTTTAGGGTAGGAAAGGCTTTTTTAGACAAGATCACAAAGCACTGACAATAAACAAAAGGATCAAGACATGATTACAATTATGATTATGTGTTCCTCAAAAGACACCTTTCTTAAAAAAAAAAAAGACACCTTTCTTCTGAAGCTGTGTGATTATACATGCAGATCTGTTATTTTATTCTGCTATTATATATGATTTAAAAACAACAACAACAACAACAACAAACCCATGATGGTGTAACAAAAACAGCCCCCAAACTGGGCTATTTGCCACTTACACAACTCAAAAAGGTTTAGTATTGAGTATTAGTAAAGTACAGAATATTAGTAAAGAACATTAGTAAAGAATATTAGTAAAGAATATAAATAAGAAAGACAAACAATCCATTAAGAAAATGAGGAAATTTCACACACAAAAAAAGGCTAATAAATATTTGAAAAGATGCTCAACTTCTTTAATTAGAGAAGTTAAAAGAGTTAAGTAATTTAGCTAGGATAGTGGATATAAAATCCCGAAGCAAAAATACCATTTCAACACCCTATTCAGACAAAAATGAAGTTTTCTGATAATTAGCAAATGTTGACAAGTATGTGGAACAACAAGAACTGATGTTTCTGCTGGTAGGTACGTAATTGCCAGGAGGAATGGAAATGCCTTTACTACTTGGCATCGTATTATAAAATGGAAAAGGCCTATACCATATGTTCCAGGAATTCCACTCCTTGCATTAGAGCATCCATAACAAGAAGGGGTAGAGGCAACCCTGGTGTTTCCAGAATTACCCAAATGTCCACTGGGAAGAAGAATGGAAAAACTGTATGATACATTCTCGCAACTGCATGATTAACTACAACCTCACATCAATATAGATGCATCTCAAAATATACTGTCAGTTGAAAAATGCAAGCAAAATAAATACAAATGGTAAGAAGTCATTTCTATGAAGACCAAAACCATATAAAGTAACAACTCCAATGGGAAGCAGCCCACAGGAGCTGCTTGGTAAGAGAAATATTCTGTTTCTAAAATTGGAAAATGAGTTCATAAATGTAAGTTCTGCTTTATAACTTACACATGTTATATACATTTTTGGTATCAAACACTTCATTCTTGTTAACAAGTGAGAAGGGACGGTGAATGAACACACAACAGAATTTACAGTCACTACTTTGGAGTTTGGATAAAGTGGGACTTTCACTTTATTATTCACTCCTGGACTATTTATAATGTTTACTATTTACAAGTAATACGTTTGCGGAGAAATGATTACAAAAAACAAACTGTATAGAAATCTGGGGCCCATTACTAGGAGAGGCAGTAGTTTTGTTTCCAACTTACACAATTTCTCCAGGATGTCCTCAATTAGAACTAAGTTTAGCATACTCTGTGGGTTACGTTTAAAATACTGAGAAAGCTTTCCAAGAAAAATGGGTTTAAGACGGTTCGTTTTTACTGAAAACATGCATACTTGCTTTGTATTAACAATTCTTGACTTTATCTCATTTTTATTATACTAAGCTGCTACTTTGGCCCACCTCTGCACTTTTCCAATTTTTTAATACTGCAAACTGCCACAAATCCTTTTTGATGTAAATTAAATAAGTAAATGATGGGTCTCGTTCCCCAAGGGCCGTCTTTTCCATTTCATTTCACGAACACCGAAGAGCAGTGCGCGCTGAGGGCTCCCAAGTAAACAACCCCGAAGGTGTTGCTGCCCTTCCTGACCAGTGACCGGAAGGAAGCGGGTGCCCAGGCTGGAAGGGCTTAGGTGCGGTGATCTAGCCCTAGTCCCACCCCTGAGATCCGGGATGGAGAAGGGACCTGACCAGGACCAAGACGTGGGTGGCCGAGCCGAAAAAGAGCAGCTCTGTAGCCCCCGGCGCCTTCAGAAGCCCGGGACACACGCGACTTCCCTGAGGGAGGACTTTCTCGCGGCACCGGGGCCTCGTGACCCCGCCCGCGACTTCGGCCCCGGGGCCGGGCATCTTACTTGTCGCTCTCCACGCGGTGGCCGGAACGCAGCCGAGCAACCGAACCAGCCTCGAAACAGACATGGTGCCAAATCCCGCAGCGTCCCCGTGGGTCCAGCAAGGAGGCGGGGAGCCAGCGGAGCCGACCGAAGTCCACCCCGCAGGAGGGGCGGAGCTCTCGGAAGGTGGGGCCTGCTTGTGATTGGGCGGGGCCTGCTTGTGATTGGGCGGGGCCTGCGTCTGGAGGGGTGGGCCCTGCGTGAGGCCGGGCCGGGGCGGGGCTTCCGGAGCTCACCCTCGGAATCCGCGCTCGCGTCCGGCACTGTCTTTAGGAAAGGTTCGTGGAGAGCGTCCGCTTTCTCGCGAAGAGCGACTCAAACCACCCTGACCTCTCTGTGTTGACTAAAACCCCAAATCATGGCTGAGGTTGGACGAGGGAATATAATTCGGTGTATTCCTCTTAATCTGAGGCAGAGGTCTCTTGAAAGATCTCTTTTATAGTACACAAAGGTGAAGCACCTTTTACTCTTTTGCTCCTTCCTTTTACTGTTATTTCTTAAATATCTAGTCGTTCAGCAAACTCCTAATTCGTCAGTTTTGACTCATTGACCAGATGACCTGAAAGATGACAGTTTGGAGTGAAGAGCAGAGCAAGAAAAGGCTTGCCATCTGGTCCAGGCTGCCGTGGGAGGAGCTCTGCCAGTTGGCCCATAAATTCCAACAGTTCCAATGACGCTTGGAGCATATGTGGCAGATCAAGGTGCTTTATGTAACTTGTGGAAATCCTTACGGAATCACAGTGCAGAGCCCTAGATTTTTATTTTTACTTTTTTTTTTTTTTTAATTTTCAGGAAAGTTCTTGGCTAGCTGTTGGGCCTGGTAATGTCTGAGAAGGTGACATTAGGTAGCTATGCAATCTGAGTTTCTCATCATAAACTGGGAGTTACCTGATCCTCCTAGAGAAGGAGTCCCCTTTACTAAAAGTATTATATAATGGGGCGCCTGGGTGTCTTAGTCGTTAATTATCTGCCCTCAGGTCAGGTCATGATCCCAGGGTCCTGGGATGGAGCCCCATTCCCTGCTCCACGGGAAGCCTGCTTCTCCCTGTCCCACTCCCCCTGCTTGTGTTCCCTCTATTGCTGTGTCTGTCAAATAAATAAAATCTTAAAAAAAAATAAAAGTATTATATACAGGGCCAGAACCAAAACCCAAGCAATTTCCATTAGCAGTTAGCTCCCACAAACAATTTTGACCCTTAGTTCATATCTAAAGTTTAATGATGAGGTCCTTGTGACCAGTTGACTGAGGAAAAACATTCAAAGCCAGATTATGAATGGCTCTGCTAAATATAATAACTCAGCTATCAAGGGACTGCCTTGGCATTTAGAGTCCCATTTAACAGAGGCCCTCAAGGAACAGCAGAGAGAGAGAGATCTCAGAGGCTAAAACTTTATCCTTTATACTTTGTCTGGAAAGGGATGTGGCTTGAGATAAAGATCTACATGATTTCATTGGCACTGGTTTAGTGAAGTTTTTTTTTTTTTTAAAAGATTTTATTTGACAGGCAGAGATCACAAGTAGGCTGAGAGGCAGGCAGAGAGAGAGAAGGAGGAAGCAGGCTCCCCGCCGAGCAGAGAGCCCCATGCGGGGCTCGATCCCAGGACCCCGGCATCACGACCCGAGCTGAAGGCAGAGGCCTTAACCCACTGAGCCACCCAGGCGCCCCTTAGTGAAGTTTTGATCAAGGACTGGGACTGTAAAGGTTTTAAATAGTTCTTTGGAATAGGACCTCTCAAAATCACCCCAAAACATAAGAATATTTGGATCTCATTACTTAAGAAAAAAAAGGAAAGGCTCCCATTTCAGAAGGGCTCATTTTTTTTGTATTTTATTTTTTTAATAAACTTTTTAATTACCATATATTGTGTTATTTGCCCCAGTGGTACAGGTCTGTGAATCGTCAGGCTCACACACTTCACAGCACTCATATCACATACCCTTCCCAATGTCCATAATCCAACCACCCTCTCCATACCCCCTCTACCCCCAGCAGCCCTCAGTTTGTTTTGTGAGATTAATTAAGAATCTCTTATGGTTTGTCTACCTACTGATCCCACCGTGTTTCATTTTTTTCAGAAGGGCTTTTAATCAGAATAAGATTTTGATGTTACTTACCTATTTTGTTCCATAACGTATTAAACCAAAATTTTGTCTTAAAACAGTAAACACTTTATCTCAGTTTTTGTGGGTCAGAAGTGGGGGAGCCAGTGTGCCTCAGGCTTTAGATCTTGAGGGAGGTTGCAGTCAAGCTCTTAGCTGGGGTTCCAGTCTCATATAGAGGCACAACTAAGGCTGAGGGGAATCTGCTTCCAAGCTTACTGGTACGATTATTGGCAGGTTTTAATTCTTTGTGGGTTTTTGGGCTGGAGGCCTCTTTCAGTTCTTGCTATGTGGGCTTCTTCAAAGGTCATCTCACAATATGGCAGCTGGTTTTCCACAGAATGAATGAGAGAACAAGACTGCTAAAGTAGAAGCCATAGTGTTTTTGTAATCTCATTTCAAGTTTTGATGTATTCTATCATTAGAAATGATGTATTTTCTCTTTTGATGTATTCTATTAAAAGTGAGTCAGTATATCCAACACATTCTCAAAAGGGTGAGGATTATACAAAGGGTGAATACCGGCAGATGCAGACCACTGAAGATCATTTTAGAGGCTGCCTACCACAGTGACCCACTCCGTAGACATCAGTCAGCCTCATTTTCCCACCACAGCTGGGACCCACTATCAGGTAGCCATGGTGGAATAGAGATGCATAAATTTTTAACATAGTCTTTTTCCCTGCCAAGACTAATTGGCTAGCATCGCTACTTGCAGTGAACAACCTGTCCTCTGATATAGGACTACACAGCCTGGGTGGCAGGTTTGATTACAACGGAATCCTACTATAATGAAGGAAGTAGCAACTTGTTGTGGAGGGACAATTATACTGTGTTTGGATTGGTTTCCTTGACTTATGCTTCTTTTATACATTTTTTCTGTGGACGTACTGAATACCTTATAGTATGTACACCTTATATAGCATCCCACACAACATTGCTTCTCACCAAAGAACTCACTTTACTGTGAAAAATGTAGAGTATTGATGCCTGTGGCATTAACAAGCCTTATCATATATCCCACGAGCCCAGAAGCAAGTAGTTAAACCTACCGAAACTTTTTACTTTTGGAACAAGGTGAGAAAATACACTTTGGGATGCTGTCCTGAAGGATTTGGCATATGTTCCCAGTGACTTAACGGTATTTTTGGTGATTAGCTCTTCTACAGACAGAATAACAGGATCCAAAGAGTACTAGAAGGACTAGTATCTTGTAACATCGGACACCCTTCCATATATTTTGCTTTCTATTGTGGGGAGAGACAATCTGCCAAGGGTCCTGCATTCCTGTATATTATTGCTCAAGGCTTATCCATCTCCTGAAACTGAGCACTTTCTGTAGTTAGTCATATAGGCATTTAAATACAGCATTACTACCATTTAACTGCTATTTCCCTTGAGGAAAAGAGACTGGCCTGTTTGCTGCTTGCTCAAAAAATGCGTGGTCCCTGGCCCTGGACTTTTCTCCTGTGATGCAACCCATTGTGTGTACAGGTGTCATCTGGCAATCACTGTGGGAATTGGGGCTCCAGGAACAAGTGCAAATATGCTGATGTTCTGGTTATTTTTTCATAGTCATGTCTTTTATACCCGGGAGTCTCCTGTCAGCATTCATTTAACTATAGCAAGCAAGCCTACAAGTAGGATAAAATCTTAGACCCTTCACTGCTCTTGCCATCAATCTCCATGATTCCAGATTCTGTTGGTGCACCATTTTTTTTTTTTTTTTTTTGTAGTCAGAATAGGGTATAAGGGGGATACAATGTTTTCTCTGCATTAGAGTTTGGGATTGTAACCTGGTCATTTTAGTTCATTCCTCTAGGTAAGGAGTTAGAAAAAATAGTTATGGAACTAGTTGGGGTGATTGGCCCTAATGACCATGGAAGAAAAGGGAGGAGGGAGAGGAGTCTGATTAGAGCTTGGGAAATCTTCTCTCCTGGAATACCTCCTCATAATACCATGCTGAATTATAAAAATTAAGCAACCATCTGCAACCATATATAGGCAAGACCACTCAAGCCTCAAATTCTTGGATCAAGCACTAGATAAAGAAATTTCATCCACCAAGTTACTAGTTGAACACAAGGGAAACGGAGTAAGTGGCAGTGGTGAGAAGTCATAACCATCTGGCCTCATGGCCAGTGGCAGAATGGAGGACTGTATTTAGCATAATTTTTTACAAATTTAAATCAGAGGCCTTTGGGACAGACTAAGCATGCTGCTGCCCATACCCTCTCCTGGTTATTGTTTCAGTTCATCTGTAATAGGGCCCCGGAATTTGTATTTTTAACAAGCAATTCAGGTGATTCTCAGCAAGGAAGTTGGCAAAGCCCTGCTCTAGTTATATTTTCTTCCTCATTGGTATATACATATGCTTATATATTTAATAATATTCCTTTTCTTTCATATTTTATACTATTATTATATATAGGGGTAGTTGTGGTTAGGTGGCAGTATTGTCTATGGGTTACATACTATTGAGACAAGATCATTACACAATTAGAGGAGGAATGAACACCACATGGAGATTGTGGACTTGAAAGTGGATGAGGGATAATAGTATTATGTCAGTATAATGTAAATGTGTAAATATGGTAGAAGTGGTATAGGTTGATGTTGGAAAGAGACGGGACTACAGTGGATCTCTGATGTTTCTATATTTGGTGTTCAGTCATCAAAACCATTTCATGTGTTTGGTGGATCTGGTGAGAGAAATGGTCCTATCTTCTACTGTGGAGGCTGTAAAGGTCAGCCATACTTGCTCTCTTTGATTCCTGACAGCCTCAGTGCTGGCACAAGAATAATCTTTGTCAGCTGGACATTCCCATCAGACTTTGAATATGGAGTGTTTGGAATCTAATTTTCAGAGGCACCACTAACAGTAGACATATACACAAGCTTCCAGTTCTTCTTGAGGTCAGAACTTGGCTATGATTTTGGTCATTTAGCTTCCCTTGGCTTCTGTCTGTTTTCCAAAGTCCATTCTCCAGCATTTCCAGCAATTCTGTGAACTACCTAATTTTCTTCCATTAAACGATTTTTCTGCTTAACTTAATCATAATTGTTTTGTTGTTGTTGTTTTTAAGAAGAATTCATATGGGTATATACTTTAATGAGAGTCTCTAAAAGTCAATTATACTGTTTCAGACAATCACATCCCCTTTTCCTCAGAACCCCATGCCTGCAATCAGAATTTGAAGGTGAATAACGTATGATAGTTTCCCTGGCAAATAAAAGTGAAATCTGGTAGATTTTAAACCATGATCATTGATGTGCTTCTAAAAACTGTCAAAATAACCAACAACCAATCAACCAACTATGATTATAAGCACAATTTACCCTCAAATACAATTACATGATTATGAGTATGAATGAATCCTCTGATAAACTGGAAGATTATTCAAACTTAGAATAAGCATATTTCAAACTCAGGGTCAAGGTATGTGAAATGAAAAATGTGTGTGGCAAAAACATGTGGTGGTTAATGCATATATTTACATTTTCCAGTTATAATGCACTTGGTATATTATTGCTTAGTCAATTCATTAGATTTTCAAATACTTTTACAAAGTAAAGAATTATGGAGAGCCAATGAAATACCTTTTAACTACTTAATATATGCAAAAGACATAAATTATAAAAATACAAAGGCTGTAAGTTATATAATCATGCTGGTCTTACAATTAATTAACACAGTCTATCCAATTATAAATAAAAATACACCCCAGCATTCTGAAAATAAGCAAGTGTTTTAGCGGTTCCTCTAGATAGTCATTTGTTCATTTATTAACATCAGAGGCAATAACACAATGTTAAAAATAAAACATGCATCAATTATACAACACATCCTTACAAAAACCTCTGTCCATCACAACTCGCAAACGCAAACAGACCTACCCACCCTTAGTGCATTATTATTTTCACAAGTAAAACAGGAAAGGAAAATAGTGAATTTAATGCTATTCAGCACCTTTAGTAAAGTCAAAAGACTTAACATCTCCATATATCAAAAACATTTGCATCTCTATCACCAAACATGTAAATATTTTGTTCCATTTTTAACATGAATTATTTTATTTACATTACTTTTTAGTTCAACAAATTTTAACAATATTTAAAAATTATCTAAATTCATAAAAGTATTTCATAAATTTCAACACTCAATTATTATGTACATACGAGAAAAATACATGAAAAAAGTTGAAGAAATGTAGTCAGAAAGTTCAAGCAACACTACTAAATGTAGCAAAATTCCAACTAAATCAAAGCAGAGGGCAAACATTCAAAAACTTCTGGATGCTGCTAACATGAACATGAAAAAGTTCCAGTAATAAAAGTCAATATGAGAAATAATGTTGAAATCACCATAGAAAATATATTTTAATATGCATGACATATGTTTAATAGCAACAGTAATAATGACTTTTATAGAAAACTTTTATAACGTTGTCATATATGAACTACCTGGTTTGACAGGGCTAGAGTTGATTTCAAAAAATATACTTTAGCAGCCATAATTTTATTTCCAGTTAAAACATAGTAAAATGTTAAAAGTAAAATTTATAATTAACTAAATAATACCCCAATACTAGAAAATTTAAAATCCCATGCTATTCTTGCAATACATGGCCTCTAATATGATGTGTCTGATGTAAGGATTGTGGAAAGCCAATAATAAACAATCAGATATACAGATGGGCTTAAAGTTTCACTGAAATACTTATGTAGCAAAATATATGAAAAAGTAATAGAAAAGTAAAAAGATAAAATTAAAAAAATATTGCACAGCCACATTACCTAGAAAGTAAAGTTGATGTTTAAAAAGCTCTAAACATGGATGATATAAATTATCTTCCATATAAAAAGGTATAAATATATCTTAGAACTTAACCGCATCTACAGTATAATATAATACATTGTTTCAATCATTGTTGAATGAGGTAATTATCAAGTCTCTAACAGTGTTTTTATCCTATTGGAAATATTTAAGGGCAGCAACCAGAAAGAATTTCTCTAAAAATATTTCTGAATCAAGAACAGCTATATGTGCAGCTCTCCCAATGAGTGAATCAGCTGTATTGGGCAATGCATTGATGACATTATATCGAACCAAATTACAGTCCTTGCTTTGCAGAACTGGGCGAAGCAAGTTGTGGATCATTTCTGAATAGATCTGTCCTATGGAACAAAGAGAAAATAGGAAAATTAGTTCAACATGAGTAACTGAAAAAAAAAAATCTATGCCAACTTCCATATAACTAATGAAATTTAGTTATGTTATTCCTATTTAAAGCAGAAGAATGCCTTTTAAAAGGACGTGGACTACCATTTTTGAGACTGTTTTATAAAAAATATAAATAACCACATTATTTGGCCAAGTTAAAATATCAAATTTATTGTAAATTCTTATTAATTTGATACTTTTAATCAAAGCAATCGATATAACAGAGCAAATAGTTTTATTCAATATTAAGTCACTTATGACTTGTTAAATCATGATGAAAATAAGGTAGCCATGCTAAGACATTCTGCCTTTTACACAGTATGGAGAATGTTCAGTGATACTCTAACAGTATTGTATGGTGACAGATGGTGACTACACTTGTGATGAGTATAGTGTAATGTATAGAAAAGCTGAACCACTATCTTGTACACCTGAAAATAAGGTAACAATATGTCAACGATATTTTAAAAAAAAGACATTTTGCCTTTTATAACTTTTAAAACTTGAACCTATAGCAAGTACTTTAAGAACGTTTATGTGGCATTCAACAGTATTCCACATATTTCTGCATTATTCTGAGAAAAAACAGCAACTTCCTACAGTCAGAAGAACAACGTGAGTTTGACTCAAAGATCAAACAAGATCTTTTTTTCGGTCTAAGGGTTTATTTAATGTTGATTCTGCTTGTAATTCCAAAATTGTGCTTCTCTTTCCCTTTTTTTGGCTAATTCTTACAATGAATTTATTGAGGTCATTCACAGTATAAAAGATGAAGTTTAGATATACATAACGTACAAACTGTCTTATAAGGGGCAAAATAGTTTTTAATGCTTATGCATTGCTAATATTATCATAGATGAGCACTAACACATATCCATGAACCCGTGAGTTTTAGGGAGGAAAGTATCAAATATCTGAGGAGAGGCAGGGTTTATTCCTGTGGAATCATGAGAAAGGAAAAGTGGAAGAACATTCAGAGAAAGGAGAGAGAGGCATTTAAGAGAGACATTAACATCACATAGATTCATAGAAAACTTTTTACTCCCACCTCCTTCTTTTAATTTTCACTGTTATTCAAGCTGGATTTCTGGTTCCATGCTGTTTGAAAAATATTTTTTACATAGGAAGAAGTCCAAACCTGTCTTTATTAGATTTCCCCTGTCTCCCACTGGCACAGAATCTCTGTTAAAACAAAGCACATTTCTCTAGTTTCTGTGACCCATCTGAAGGTTAAATCTCCTCTGAATTTTTCTCTAAGTCCCTTGTTAGAACAGAAGTTAAGGGGAAAAAAAGGTTATTCTAATGTCATAAAATACTAAGAAAAGATAATTATCAAATGACTAGACTATCTACTATGTGCCAGGCAACATACTAGATGATGTCAATACAAATGTGTATAAGAGAGATTCCCTGTCTAAAGAAGCTGTTCACTGTTAAAATGTGGAAAGAAGCAAAGGATTAAGAGTTTGTTTAAAAACCAGCCTCATTCCAAAAAAGGAACTGAACAAGTACAGGAAGGTAGGACACCCAAGTTCTTGCTCTACGCCTGTAATTAATTAATCACCAGTGACTTTAGATCAGCCACTTAGCATCTCTGGGCCTCAATTATAAAATAAGCAAATAGAACTCAAGTCTCCTTCTGGCTTTAAATAGCTGTGATTTAAATTTCTTTTGTTAATTCAAAAAGAGCAAGAGAATAAATATATAAAATCTTTATTACTTTATTAAAGTGGGGTAAGTCTTTGCTGCCATCTTTGACTAAAGCAAGATAGAGCAGAACATGCAGCCTGATCACTACCATAATTACCAATCCCAATAATCCAGAAGAAATCAAATTACAGATTACTTTTGAGGCAGCAAAATGGACAGCATTTATAATTAGGAAAAAGAACTCTTTAATGGGAATGACTGTTTCATTGGCAAAATCATCTCATATGGCAGGAGAAAAGGAAGGAAGAAAAAGAGAGGAAGGATAGCTGTTAATATTGGTGGGTGGAAAATAGAGTAAAAAGAAAGATATGAAAAAGAAGAGAGAAAGTGACTACAAGAAAAACTTGGGAAAAAGCTCATGTGTAGTTAGAACTGTTTGATATATATTTTTTGAATATAGAGAGAATTTTATTGAGAAACAGATAAATAACTCCATATCAAACAATGATTCGAAGTCATAAGCAGGCATTTCAAAGAATTAAAAAAAGAGGTCAACAAACATGAAAAATGTTTTAACTTCATTTGTAACTGGTAAAATAAAAATACAACCACAATGGGATGCACTGTCAGAGAAATGGAGATGAAATACTTTTAATTTACTTAGTTACCTGACTGTTTGTCCTTCAAAGCCGTTTTACACATTTCAATGCGGGCAGAATGGTAAGGAACATAGCGATCCTGTAGAGATCCCACTAGCACAACATTTTTGAAATAATGAAGCCCTATGAAGAGAAATAATGAATTACAATGCAACCAGATTAAAAATAACTTAATTAGTATATTAAGTTACTGGAAATTTTTATTTCCGCAGTAGTACTAAGTTTTTGGCTTTTTAAAGAAGATTTTATTTACTTATGGGGCACCTGGTGGGCTCAGTCTGATAAGCATCTTACTTTGGCTCAGGTCATGATCTCAGAGTCCTGGGATGGAGCTGCGCCTCCTGCCTTCCTGTTCTGCAAGGAATCTGCCTCTCCCTCTCCGTCTGTCCCTCCCCCAGTTCATGCTCTCTCCCTCTCGAATAAATAAATAAGTAATATCTTTATTTATCCGAGAGGGAGAGAGAGAGAGAGGCTGTGCACACACAGGGGAAGGGGAAGGGGAAGAGGGAGAGGGAGAAGCAGACTCCATGAGGGTGGGGGCTGTGAAGGGGCTTGTTCTGACAACCTGGGCAGAAACCAAGAGTCCCATGGTCCGCTGACTGAACAACCCAGGCGCCATAAACTTATGGCTTTTTACATCTGATGAATTCTTTCTTCAAATTTTTATATACTCTTTAAAAAAAAACCTCCTATGTAGTTTGTGTGTCTGGTATAAGAAATGTATGCTTGGCAAGGATTGTGATGTAAAGGTGTGGGGGCATGAGTGAGATTAGATATGTGGGCTAAAGTTCTATAGGAAGTATTTTATAACTTTCTTACTTTCTAAAGGATATTCCTTAATATATAGTTTTTCCCAAAGAAACAAAACAATACTTATTCATAAAAACAAACAAAACACCCTACCTGAAATCATTTGAAGCTGACTTTTTAAATTTTCATTTGACCCTTGCCTAGCTATTATTATTTTCTTTTTATTTAAGTATGATGTCAAGAGCATATACACTTATGACTTTTCAATAATAATAATAATGGGTTTTGTGATCCATCTACAGACTTTAGTCAGGTCCCTCTATTTTTATATTTTGGTAAACTAGGTGAATTTAGGGCCTGTGATACTTTGAATTAATTCACTTAAGTACTGAAACCGGTTCTTGACTACTTCAATACCAGTAATGTTCTAATTTCACTTTGTAGCTCTGATAATAAGTAAATAACTAATATATATAAAATAAGAAATTCATGTGGTTATTAAATATGATACAAACCAATAATGATAATATATTAGAATTGGTGTGTTTAGTTTAGGGCATATAATTTTGTTCTGAATATTCCAGAGTAAAATTTTGATACTTTTTGCCTTTCAAAATTCAAATTCTATCTTAGAGACAGGCCAATTGTGGGGACTACTGTGGATCCAGAATATAGGAAGTCTTTGTAGATGCCCATTTCTCTCTTGGAACTTAGGATCCTAATAATGAGAGATCCTAGATCCACATTCAGGCAGGTGAGGCTGTTTATACCCTCTATGTCACAAATAAGGCTATTCTCCTTTTTTCTTAATGAGAAGGTAACACTTTGTGGCAATACAGATGTATAAAATTCTAGGGATACGAGTGGAATAATCAAATGCCTATAATATACAATTATGCAAACATATTTAAAAAATTTTAGAAACATATTAAGAAAAATTGATTTTTGCCCTTCATTCTCACATTTCATGTGACAATGAATTCTACTTTTGGCATCATTTGACACCAATGTAACATTAGTTACTCTGGGAATCATCTATGTGTCCTAGAGCAGAGGTCTTACTGGTACATACTTACCTTCAGGGGTAAAGACTTTCCATACTTGAAACTAATGCGACACTATATGTTAATTATACTACAATTAAAAAAAAACCCGTTAGATGGTGAGGATGGGCATGTATAGCTTTTAAGGGAATAGAATTCTAGATCCCAACTTCTGTATGAGTGCTTTCCTAAAAATGACTTGTCCTCCCACTTTATCAGAGAAAGGTATTTTTCCAATCTCTTTCAGATGTTATTATGGTGTATGGCTTCAGGTATAAAATTCTCTGGGAGAATAAAGCAAAATATGAATGAAATCTAACATTTGCTGACAAAAAGTTTAACCTAACTATTGACAATAAGAATCAGCTTTGTCAATTAGATTTTACGGCACGTATTTTCTATGAATTAAATGGCTTAAATCTATAACCTCAAATGAATGAGTTGTTTTATGTTTTTATGAAAATATAATTATAGCAAATATGTACTACCTGAAAGGTCAGAAAATGTATCCTTTGCCATTCTTTCAAATTATAGAAAATAGGGGATGCCTGGTTGGCTCAGTTGGTTGGACGAAGGCCTTCGGCTCAGGTCATGATCCCGGAGTCCCGGGATCAAGTCCCACATCAGGCTCCCAGCTCCGTGGGGAGTCTGCTTCTTCCTCTGACCTTCTCCTCTCTCATGCTCTCTCTCACTGTCTCTCTCTCAAATAAATAAATAAAATCTTTAAAAAAAATTATAGAAAATATTTTTAGGTGTCACCCTAAAATTTTACAAGGGGTACATACCTTCTCAAAATTCTTTTAAGGGGTAAACAAGTTAACAATGTGAAAGCCACTGTCCTACAGTACATCATCTTTTCTTCTGCCCAAGTTGTTCTAGGTGCTTTTTTTTTTTTGGTAAGATTTTATTTATTTATTTGAGAGAGAGAGATAGAGAGAGAACAGGAGCAGGAGGAGGAGCAGAAGAAGAAGGAGAAGCAGACAACCTGCCGAGTGGGGAGCCCAACCCTGGGCTCCACCCCAGGATCCCAAGATCAACCGACTGGGCCATGCAGGTGCCTTGGTACTGTGCTTTTTTTTTTTTTTTTTTTTAAAGATTTTATTTATTTATTTGACAGAGAGAAATCACAAGTAGACTGAGAGGCAGGCAGAGAGAGAGAGGGAAGCAGGCTCCCTGCTGAGCAGAGAGCCCGATGCGGGACTCGATCCCAGGACCCTGAGATCATGACCTGAGCCAAAGGCAGCGGCTTAACCCACTGAGCCACCCAGGTGCCCCAGTACTGTGCTTTTTGAATTTAAGTATGATACTGTTCACTGAAATTTTATCCCAAGCTGCAAGAAACCAGCTTATGTAACAGCACAGTTGGCTTTTTCATTTATCTTTCAGATGTATATTTGTGTTCTCCATAAAGGGCTGTCATACTGCACAACTCCACTCATATTACAGTCGACACGAATAACACTCCTTGGAGCTGTGCAGTGCACACGCTGTGGCAGCCTTGCTAGGCAACATTTTTGTACTTTCCTAAATTACTATTTTTCCTCAAACGGCCAGCATCTTCTATCCCCCCTTTACTGACCTTATGACCTTGCTTCCTATTTCACTGACAATATAGAAGAATCAGAAAAGAACTTCCACATACTCCCACCTTAACCAAACCAACCTACCATACTATAGCTTCATGTTCTGCCTTTGTTCTTCTATGGATGAGGTGTCCATGTTCTCACCCTAGGCCAGCCCTTTTCACTAGAATGCTGGGGGCCATTCCCTCCTGCCTAGTTAAGGACATGACTCTAGGAGTCCCATCCTTCTCTTGTATCATCAATTTTCTCATTTGTATGGACCATTCTTATTAATACACAAAATACTGTAATATCTCTTATTTAAAAAAAAAAATCAATTAACCTGTTCTTGGACTTTATACTCCTTTGCAATGACCACCCCATTTCTTGGCACTGCTTTATTTCTATAGTATATATTGTAAGAATAATAGGCATTACATTAAAAAGTTATATTAAATATATTTTTCAAAACAATAGCTCCTTGCAGAAATTCTGACATGCTTCTACAAGGAAATGACACTTGGGTTGAGAATCAGTGCTTCAGGCTGAGCTCCATGAGGGAAGTGTCGGTGTCTCTGCAGGTTCAGGCAGCTTGGTGGAACGGAAATAGGCAAATTCAATAAAGATTAGATGAGGGGATTTCTTTCTTTCTTCTTTTTTTTTGAAGATTTTATTTATTTGACAGACAGAGATCACAAGTAGGCAGAGAGGCAGGCAGGGGATGGGGGATGGGGGGGGTGGGAGTGTGTTGATCCCAGGACCCTGAGACTGGCTTAACCCACTGAGCCACCCAGGCGCCCCAGATGAGGGATTTCTAAGAAAATCTTTAATTCTCAGATTCCACGATGATGAAAAAAATAAAATCAAAGATCTTGACACTGATATAAATATACTGTCATTTCTAAATGTGATTTCTAAGACAGTATTATACTTTAAAAATACATTTTAAATTCAGTGGTCTAATTTTAGTATCAGGTTTTCAACAAGGTATTAATTCTAATATTGTGCTTCTGCATGGAAAGTTTGCTTTCTGTATTAGCAAAGAACCAATTTAGTTCAATAGACTATAACTCTTTTTGAATCTTTTGGTTTTAATTCCTATCTAGCATTGTTGGCTAGTGAGGGCAGAAACTCAAAGTGAAACAACTCCAGGGGTGCTGGTGGGAATTATAAAAGTACTTCATCTATACTGAAGTCTAGCAGATGAAAGTGTCTGAAGTCTTTACTGGGACTCTTATATTCCAAGTTACCTTCGCTGCCCCTACGTATTCCATCTGCTCAAAGATGATCTAGTTAACTGCCCCTTGGGTTAGTACTTCACTCAGCCCTTGAAATGGCTAATTCTAGGTTGAAAAGTTACCTCTAACTTAGGAAAACAATAGTTCCCCATTACAGAATGAAATAGTTTAGCTAAAAAATTTCTGAATATATTAGTTACTTTTCATGTACCAAGAAAAAGGTTAAAGTAAATCTTCAATATTATTCTGGACTGTATAACAATATAACTTATGCCTGAACATTGTCATGGTATAGTAACGTTCATCTTCATTATCTTAGTCTTCCTGATACTTCTGGCAACCCATTTTTTTCCTAAAAATTTTAATGAGTTTTAAAGCAATTCATACTGACTCATTTTCTGTTTACTCTCTGGAATTGGCTCAAGCAGTAGTTCTAAACTGGTGGCTTTGCACCGTAAGGGACATTGAGCAGTGTCTGATGACATTTTTGTTGTCACACCAGGGGGCATGTGGGGATAAAGGCATGGAGGGTGGTGTGTGTTACTGGTATTTAGTTGGTAGAGTCTAGGGATGCTACTAAATATCTTACAATGCACAAGACAACCTCTGATGACAAGGAACTATCTAGCCCAGAATGTCAATAGTGCTGAGGTAAAGAAAACCCTGTACTTTTAAAATTGACACATACTAAGAAATATTAGACTATTCTTGTTTTACTCATTTATTTTAAATACATTTGAAAGAATTTGCTTCCCCAAATGTTAGCTGATGCGGATTCTTTCCTACATTTTCAAAAACAAAATACAAATGTAACTTGCATATCAATTGATACCTATTATTAAACACCTCTGTAATCTGCTGGAAGAAAAGATTATCTTGTGCCATAGTAGCACAGCAGGAGATTTCTTTAATTATTATATTTTCTTAGTCAGAACTCAATAGCTGGTAAAGAGATGCTAAGCAGGTGTTTTGGGGAAAATCTTAAAATAAGAATATTTTGTTTCTGCAATTCCAACAATGAACAGATTTTCATTTGGCTATTTTTAAGCCCTCGTTATAGAATGCAAGAATGCCCATGATCTTTCTCTTTATGTAATCTTGACTAGTTCATCACTGCTGTCACCAAATCTATGCATAATACACATTTTACTTTCTATGTTATTTTAGTTCCTTCCTCTTTCTTTCTTTTGATATTCAATACTGAGACACTAGTATGCCATAACTATACTGGTAATCTGTAGAATGCAATCAATAAGGTTTTTTGGTCAAAAGTTGCTATAAAATTTAATCAATGTTTATGATCGTAACACCTTAATCAAAACAGATAATTTCCTCTGAAAAGTAACATTTCCTTAACACTTTACTAGATCTTTTGTGTTCATCAAACAAAAAAAAGGCTTACTTAATAAATATATGATTTTTAAAAAAATATAACATTTCTCAATTGTTTTAGAAATCATATAAATTATTTTATGCCTTTAAATGCTTCTTAAATTTTATTTGTTTTTTAAAAATGCTTTATTTATTTATTTGACAGAGAGAGAGACAGGAAGAGAGGGAACACAAGCAGGGGAAGTGGGAGAGGGAGAAGCAGGCTTCCCGCTAAGTAGGGAGTCCAATGTAGGGCTCAATCTTAGGACCTTGGGATCATGACCTGAGCCGAAGGCAGATGCTTAATGACAGCCACCCAGGTGCCCCAAAATGCTTAATTCTAAAATAATAAACAGCTTTTAATTAAGGGAAGTTACTAACTAATGATACATTGCAGAGAAGACGACTTTGAAAAGGAAGACCCACAGGGTGGGGACTTTGCTTAAATAAAAAAAGGAAAATAGTAGGTTGGAGTTTGCCTCAGATGGGTTATTTTAGGCTTTCCCAAAAGAGCAGGAAATTCGCTGTTCAGAAGAAACAGAAGCAATAATTAAACAAGGACATCTGAAACTTCATAGATTTATCAGTAAAATATAAAATAAAAGTAAATTATAGGAAGTATTTTTTTTTAAATACATAGAGTAAAATACAAAAGAGAAACTATCACTAGGGCTTTTGATTATTTAAAAATAACCTGAGAGGAGCACTGGGTGGCTCAGTTGGTTAATCATCTGCCTTTGCACAGGTCATGATCTTGGTTGGGGTCCTGGGATCCAACCCCACACAGGGCTTCCTGCTCAGCAAGGAGTCTGCTTCTCCCTCTCCTTGCAACCCCATCCCCACTTGTGCTCCCTCTCTCAAATAAATAAATAAAATCTTAAAAAAAATTAAAAAAAAAAAAAACCCTTGAGGCTAGCCTATCAGTTAAGTAAATGTTGCTTTATGTTTTCCTATTTTATTTATCTTTCTGATGTGACTCCAAATATATTTACTTAGTAAATAAATTAATTACAACATTAAAATTATAAATTATATATTTATACTTATTATATAATGATATATGTGTGTGTATGTACACACACATGCAAATACATACACAGGTGTAGGAACTGACCACTCATTTCTCATAATTTTCTAGATGAAAAAAAATCCCTCAAAAAACAAAACAATAAACCGGGAAAAGCATAGCTCAATAGAGAATTGCTCTCTGTGATAATTTAAAAATCAATTAATGATTATTTGTTGGTATTTAAAACTGCAATTAGAAACAGCATCTAAAGTTTCTGAAAATGTGCAGTAATGGCTAAACATGACATGACTGGAACACGCATAATTGCTTACTAGCTTTATGACTCGAGACAAGTTACTCAGCTTTTCTATGTTTTGGTGTCCTAACCTGCCATATGGGGCAATAATATTCTTACTAAGATTAAATAAACTAATATGTATAACATGCTTAGTACCTGGATTATAGTTAAGTGCCATATGTGTGTTGGCTATTGTTATTTATTATTATACTTTAGTATTATCTAATGCGTTGCTCATAATTATTAGAAAACTGTATTCTTTCATGTTAATTCAGTTCAGATGCATACTAAAAGACTCATATTTGAGTACAAGTAGAAATCTTGAAACATAAATATAATTTGAATACGTCATTTGAGTAATTTTTTATAGTCAGTATTTTTAATAGTTCTGTCATAAAAATTTCCTTACAACAGATTTGTGATAGTAATGTGAAAGCAAATTTCTATAATCTATAATACTACTATCATTTTAGTTCAGGCATCTCTTCATTTAGAGCTATTTTTACCATCTAACATTTATTGAGTTTTGTGCTATTCAAAACGGTAACTGTTTCACATGCATTATCTCATTTAATCCTTTCATAGTCTTGTGAAGAAGATACTATTATTCCCATTTTACCAAGGAAGAAACTGAAGTCTATTTAGATTAAGCATCCTACTCAGTTTTTCAGCTAAGACTATTAATCTACTTGCAATTTAAAGTCTGGCTCTTAAACAGTTACTGGGCTGGTACAACTGGAAGGAAGGTACGAACAAGTCTTGCTGTGATTCTAAGGCAAGAAATAACTCAAGTGCAAACGATCTACTCACATCTATCAATAATTAGAAATAATACAAATAGAGAAAGCCATGGATTATAGAATTTTTATAGTAAAATTTTATTTATGCCTTCTTTAGTGATTTTATTTTCTTATGTGGCTACTATTCCTATTGCTAATTTTACTTCATAAAATACAGTATAAATACACAGACTCCAGGGAACATTTATAGAGTTTTGCCTTTCCTTTATTTTCTAGTCTATTAACAGCAGTAGTACAAACTTCATACACCTAGAACACAATAGTTCTAGTTAGTGTCAGTAAGTTTTTCCCATGTGAGAACTATATACTCTATTTGCTTTGTAGGCATATCTTATATATTAGTGAATCAAATAAATATTTCTGTGCACTATATGTAAGTTATTGTTGCTTTGTACTCTTAGAAACAAAACATAAAACTTGACCTATAAAAGAATGTTTCTTTCACTGATTCTAATAACAGACAGTACATGAAATAATCATTCCAGCATCTCTTTCTCACGTTAATAACAACATTTAAGGCAGAATCCTGAAAAAGCTTATACAGCACTCAACTGAAGTGGGCATTATTCAATTAGTAAATCTATCCAGTGTTTACATCAAATGTTTCAAAAGCAGAATGGAGGACATGGGTGATGAGAATATAGACAAAAAATAGATTTAAATGGCCAGGGCTTAAATTACAAGGTCAAGTCACTTCCAGTTTGGAATTATCAGTCACCAAATATATAGGTTTGATTTTTGGCTTACCATATAATATTGACCTGATTTTGGACATGGAAAATGTTTGAAAAAAATCGTTTGCTGATGCAGCAAGTTTATACCAAACACCTAGTAAGGGGGAAAACTATAGTAAATACTGAGTGTTTATGTGGGGAGTAGGAATGTGCTGTCACAAATGGATCCTACTACTGGAAAGGAGGTTAAGGTGCATAAAAATGATTATATGAGATAAACCATAGCAGGTATGGTAAAAGAGGTTCATATATAATGCCATGAGAGATCAGTTATAATATTAACAATCTTGGGAAGTAGAATGCAAAGAAGAGGGGTTAAAGATGACATCGAAGTATTTCAAACTACGTAATTTAGAAGACAGAGTACCATTAAAAAATAATGAAAAAAGAGTTAGTAAAAGGAGACAATATATTCAGGTTTAGACATATGTCTCATATGTAAGTAGAGATGTCTAGCATGCAAATGAAGATTGGAATTCATTAATGAGCTCAGTTTGGAGGTGTAAGATCTAGGATATAAACATGAATACTGGGCAATCTACTGGGTACTCTGAGAGTAGAGGAGCATTAAATCAGAGAAGGACTCAAGAAAGCTTTTAATAGCAGATGGTGTCTAATTTTAGAAGACGGAGAGAACTGGTTCTAAACAGATGAGTAAACACATGGGGAGGAATGGTGGTAGAGAAAGCATGGATGAATGCAAGCATATAGCGCACGGCATATCTAAAGCAAAGGATGTGTGCCTGGGCAGAGTAGGATTTGAAATCAGTAAAAGAATCAGGAATCAGATTTTAAAGGATGTGATGCCCTAAGCCATGGAATTTAAACCATCTTGAAAGCCACAACACACCATGAAAAGATTTTCAAACAGGAGCAATATGGTCTAATTTAATTTTTAGAAGATAATTTTATCTAATGAGGAAATGAGATGGAGGAGAGTAACCAGTTTGGAGGACAAATAATCAGTTTGGAGGCCACAGCAATAATCTGTGGTTGACCTAAGGCAGTGGGACAAAGAAAAGAAAGAGAAGACTCCGTGAGCTATAAAAAAAAGGCGGAATGTTTCAGGGCTTAGTAACTAAGCAGATGTGTGTGGGGATATTGAAAAGAGGAGTCTAAAGAACAACTTTGAAGTTTTTGGCTAGGCAGATGGTGGTAGTTGTGGAATGAAGAGAAATTAATCTGAAGGGAAAGGTGAGGTATCCGAAAACACTGCATTTGAGGTAGATAACCATGAACCATCTAAGTAAATGTGCTTAGTAGGCAACTGGACGTATCAGTCTAGAATACAGCTAGAGGACTGAACTAGAGATACATATTTGAGCTACCGATGGTGAAGATGGATATGAAATGATGTTGTCAAAGAAGAATGTATAGAGTGAGAGCAGACGACAGAAGATGGAGTCCAAGAACATCTCTATTTAAGGCACAAGGAGAGAAAAGAAATCTGTGTTGGAAGCAGAGAGCCAACATTAAAGAAAACCAGGAAAGGCTGATACAGAATGGGAGATAGGAAAGTATTTCAAGAATAAGGGTATTTTCAGGGCGCCTGGGTGGCTCAGTGGGTTAAGCCTCTGCCTTCATCTCAGGTCATGATCTCAGGGTCCTGGGATCGAGCCCCTCATCTGGCTCTCTGCTCAGTGGGAGCCTGCTTCTCCCACCCCCACGCCTGCCTCTCTGCCTACTTGTGATCTCTCTCTCTGTGTCAAATAAATAAATGAAATCTTAAAAAAAAAAAAAAAGAATAAGGGTGTTTTCAATAGTCATAAATGCCAGCATATTCAAATAAAATTAAGAAAAAAGATAACTGGCTAGGCAACCTTCAACAGAATGGTGAGAACAGAAATCAAATTATACTGGAGTGAAATAAAAGGTTAGGAAGTAGTGAAAGTAACTGTTTTTTTTTTTTTAAGAGGCTCAATTTGTATATAAAAAAGAGAAATACCAATATACAGAATTAGGGATCAAAGGAGGTATTTATTATTACTATGATTTAAGATGGGAGAAAATGGAATAATTGATATGTTAAGAGATAAGCCACTGAAGTGGAAGAGTTAAAGACAGAGAGAAGTAACAGGTTCTAAAACAGAAAGGGAAATTATTCTTGGACCACAGATAAAATATATTTTACTGAACTAGGAGGAAAGCACAAGTGTGCTAATGTTTGCAGGTAAAAAGAAAGGAAGTAGGAAAGTTCTCACTTGATGGCTTGACTCTCATAGATAGAGTAGGAAACAAAGTCATTTATAGAAGTGAAGGTAACAATGGTAGTTTAAAATCTAAGGCTAAGAGGTAAAAAACTGGAAAAGCTTTGGGGGACCTGGATGACTCACTTAGTTACGGTCTGACTCTTGGTTTTGGCTCAGGTCATGGTCTCATGGGATGTACAATCAAGCCCCACATCAGACTTGGCACTCAGCGAGGTGTGTTTGAGATTGTCTCCCTCTGACCCTCCCCCTACCTGCACTCACTAAATAAATCTTAAAAACAACAACAGCAACAACAACACAACAACAACAACAAAACAAAACAGAAAAGCTTCTAGGAAATGGTTAGGAAGCGATCAGAGTTAACCACTTGGGAATGTCCTGGATCTACAGTAGTACTGATGTACTGATCTGCATGTCTGCATGATCCATTTTGGTAGAGCTCAACAAGCCAGGTAAAGAAACAGTAGTACAGGTTGCTGGATAGCTAAGATGGAAAAACACATGGTAATAATGTATGAATAATAAAAGTGTATATAAAAATAAAAATTCATGTAGGCTGGCATAGATCAGGAAGGGAGAGAACCATGAAGGACAAGGTAATTTAAGAAACTGAGTAGGGATCTTAAATAGTCTAAAAAGCAAATGAGAATAAGGGAGTGAGAAAGAAGGGTATGATATTTTAGTCTCAGAATAGAATACTGTGTGAAATTTCAGGGATGGAATAGAGCCATGGGTATGGGTTTAAAATGGAGTAGAATGGAACATTCCCACAGTGGAGAAAGGTTCTTCGTGCTTGATAATCATCTAAAGGGTTGACTTCATCAAATCACCAAAAATGATTCCAAGATTATGGATATTAAGATCGAAGAATGGGGGGCACCTGGGTGGCTCAGTGAGTTAAGCAGCTGCCTTCGGCTCAGGTCATGATCTCAGGGTCCTGGGATCGAGCCCCGCATCGGGTTCTCTGCTCAGCAGGGAGCTTCCTCCTCTCTCTCTGCCTGCCTCTCTGCCTGCTTGTGATCTCTCTCTGTCAAATAAATAAATAAAATCTTAAAAAAAAAAATCGAAGAATGGTATCTTCCCCTGAGCATAACTGTATATTTGTCAATGAATTCTTATGAGAGATCTCACTGAATATGTGAGCAGTGACCAGGAGATCATTGTATTAAAGATGACCAAAAGGCAGCAGGGTTTGGAGGGTACAAACCTCAAAGGATAGTTTTATGACAGTAGAGGAATAATGATTGCAGCTAGAAATGGAAAGCAAGAGGACTATTTTCTCCACTCTAGGTGGTACTCAGTAAATGAAAAATTGAGGTTCTCCTGTAGAACGGTTTAGCACAGTATGATTTGTGGGATCTGGCCAGCTGCCTTTTTTGGGGGGGATAAAGTGTTTTTGTTGTTGTTGTTGTTTTTAATTTTTTGTTGGATCTGAGCCACACCCATTTGCTTATGTATTATCTAGGGCTGTTTTTGTCCTACATTGGTATGCTGAGTAGCTGCAACAGAGATCACATGGCCTGCAAAGCCAAAATATTTACTATCTGGCCCTTAGGGGAAAAGTTTGCCAGCTTCTGATCTACAGCCAAGGGGAGTGGGGAAATTGGGGTGTGGTGGGAAGTATCCAGGTTTCACTTATGTCTCCATGTTCATAAGAGTAGAGACAGCATTCTTCAAAGAAGAATATGAAGTCCGTCTCTTCCCCTCAAATAGAGATTTCAAAAGACAAAGTGGAAAGAATATGGTAGGGAGACATAAGTGTGAAACTGGTAAAGTAGTAGTTCAGTACCTCAGGTTGTGAAAGCCTGGAATATAAAGCAAGATGGGGAATACATCTAATAATCAGTTAATAAGAGATGAGTAACAAGATTCATCCAGTAATGGGAATTTGTAGAAGGAATAACTATAAATAGTTTAGTTTCTAGGGGCACCTTGGTGGCTCAGTCAGTTGAGCGTCTGACTCTTTTTAATTTTAGCCCAGGTCATGGTCTCAGGATGGCGAGACTGGGTCAACAAGCTGGGCTCTGTGATGGGTATGGAGCTTGCTTAAGATTCTCTCTCTCTTTCTCTCTCTCTCCTTCGGCTCCCTCCTCCTCAAATAGTTTTTGATATTTTACAGAAAAGTTTTATAGTCCTTGGATAGGAAGGCAGAAGAGTATGTGACAGTTTATTTAAAAGGGTTGAGGACTAGGGCAAGAGGACCAAAGAGCTAGGACATGCAAAGGCCCAGTTCAAAAACTGACTCACAATTGGTACTGAATTATAAATGTTAAAAAGTTTAGGATAATTTCTTTCTTTCTTTTTTTAAGATTTTATTTATTTATTTGACAGACAGGGAGAGAGAAGGCACATGCAGGAGGAGCGGCACACAGAGAGAGATGGGGGAGCCCAATGCGGGGCTTGATCCCAGGACCCTGAGATAATAACCTGAGCTGAAGGCAGACGCTTACTGGACTGAGCCACTCAAGTGCCCCTAGGATAATCTCAAAGTACCTGTGTTTATACAACACAAATATGATCATGTAAAAAAAAAAAAATCAAACAACCATGTTAATTGTAACTGCTATTTCATTATTAAAAAATTATAACTGACTAATAGTTTTTTAACCCACTGAGCCACCCAGGCGCCCTGATTAATAGTTTTTTAATCACCAGAAAGACATGTTGATAATTTGCTAAAGGTTGATTTTTAAAAAAGATTTTCAAGTGAATGTTTTTCAAAACTGTTAACTATATACTTACCTGCTTTATTACTAAGCTTGTATAAGAAAGTTTGGCGAGGGTCTGAGTGATCTCGACATGTCAGTTGTAAAAGAGAACCTGATTTTTTCCATTTCTGCATGAACCATAGACCTACAGAGTTACAAATGATATGTGAATAATACTGGAAATACAGGGTAGCATATGCCAAGATTATTAATTTTAGTATATATTTCACTTCAAAAATGAGATCTACCAAACTAGCATTTTCTTAACTAATAAAAAATATATTTGTAAATTATTTCCTTTTTCTGATAACAAATATAAACACATACATTTAAGTTAACTATGGGTAAATGGTGGTTGATAGCTCGCTATTTCGATCACATTCACTAATGAAATAGATAATGATTCAAGGACAAATTTGGGAAAAGTGTACCTTTAGATATATTTTTCAAATTATAAAGAAGCACAGATGGAAAAAACTTCAGAGTAATAGATCCAAACGCTTAAGCACTGAGTGTTTTAGTCTAGAGATAAATATAGATATGGTAGACAAACTGTATAAGGACTAACTCTTACAATGAGCAATTGGTTAATGTTTTCTAGTAATAGCTGAATATAATGATTTATTTGCTTGCTTGTTTGTTTGTTTATTTATTTATTGGGGAGGGGCAGAGGAGAGGGACCCTGAGATCATGACTTGAGCTGAAATGAAGACTTGAATGCTTAACCAACTGAGCCAGAGGTACCTCTTAAGTTTCATATTTAATTGTATTTCTTTGTATTATCAGTTATGCATATTTAAATGCATCTTCCCCTTAATTAAGAGAAACCCTAATCACTCTCTGGAACAGGTTTTCAAGATTGTGTAAAATATTAATTTCCACTTTTATTGTTTCTAATATTAGAGAGGGGAACAGGGCAAGAAAAGAGAAAAAAACCTCTTTAATTGATTAAATCTTGTAAGCCTATTTGGGGAACAGTTTAGTGAAAAAAGAAATTCAAAGTACTGCATCCTATTTACATAGGGTTCTATTTTACATTACTTACAGATTTCATCTTTTTCATGCCCTCTTTTTAAAAAAACTAAAAATCTAGAACTAGATGTTTGTGGATACCATAGTCTGGAACAGGATACAAGGAAAATAGAATGGTTTCTTTGTCAATGAAAGTGAAAGAGAAAATGGGAGTAAGAGTTTCAAGCCTCAATGCAGAGAGACAATATAATCTACTTTATTCTCACAATGGGAATCAATGGACTAAACTATAAAAACTACTTAAAAAAATCTAAGGGAAAAAAACCATACCAAACAAAAGGCAAATTAAGTATCAGATCTTTCTTGATGAGAATATTCATTCTAATCAAAATTGTCTTAACTTTCCTTTTAAGTTTTAAAATATTTTAGAAATTATTTTCTTATAACATCCCTTTGTTATCAAACCAAAATCAGAGTTAAAATTCTATATATAATATTCTGTAACTTTATAATATATTAAATATAGGTATTTAATTTTTATCTGCTCAACTGATGGAACAACAGAATAGCCTGTTTTTAAGATAAACATATACTGAAAATATTTAGATAGTTTAATAAAAATTAGTTCAAAACACTCTTGTCACTTTTGATACATATCATCTCAATATGATAACATTCATTTTCTGAAATGACTTTTATTGATTTATTTCATGTACATGACGAAACAGAAAAATTTCTACATCTTTTTTTTTTTTCATAAAATTCCAAGTATGTGACAGGTCAGCTTTAAATAAATACCAGAAAACTTTAAATTTGTATTTAAATTTTCTCCCCATGCCATATTTTTTATACTGAACAATAAAACTTGTTACCTGTATTAACAAGAGCACTGCTATTGTAGAGTGTACCAAGGTGAGGTCCAGAAAGAGATAAAAAGGTATGAAGTTTGTTGAGGTAATATCTAAACCTTGGCCTTGTAAGCACTGAACGGATTATTAAATTGCCCAACGAATGTCCAATAAAGCTTTAAGAAAAAAAAAAAGACATTTCTCCCATAGTATTAATTTTAAAAAGAAATATTAAAGCTGATACCTCTATACACAGATGTGACATACCAAGTATCTGGAAATTTCTAATATGTTTTAAAGCTATGTTCTGATACTTTGAAATGATGTAACTTATATTTTGAAGGAAAAAATGTGAGAATGTAGTAGAAAATTTCTACTATATAATTTAAATGTTTATCGAAATAAGATATTACTTATTAGAACATTTTAATTCATAGTTATAACTGCTTAGAAATAAATACATTTTAAAAGTAACTATAAATTAACTAGATGATAAATTTGCCTCCTTAGGCACACGTGCCAATTACTACTAATTGAGTCATGATTTAAAGCAAAATAATGAAATTGTATCTATAAAGGATAGCTTAGGAAAAATTATATACCCATTTCATTTACTTTCTGGTCTATGCCCTAAAATTTATAAAGCATCTCACCTTTATTAAGGAATGATTTAAATCAAAAGAGCCTTTTTACTTATCATCATTATGCAATAGATGGTATATTAGTCCCTGGGATAATTAACAATGCAAGAAGAGAGTTTGAAAACTGTCTTAAACTGGTTTACCGATATAGCTAGTGAGTAGCTCAGGATAAACTTCCCTCCCAAATTGGAAGTTTCTGAAGCTGTGGGGTGAGAGTTATGATTGCAACTAACAGTCCTCAATTAACCAGATCAGGCTTTTGAATAATGGTTAATTATAACTACTAATTTAATCTAAAAGAGGTAATGTGTTTGGGGATAAATGAAAACTGAAATATTATTTTCTCATCATAATATAATAAGTGAATAAAAGGAATATAAGATCACTGTAGAAAATTCAGTAAATAAAATGTATTTTAAAATCCATAAATGAAGAGAATTAGAATAAGAAAATACATCTCTCCTCCCTCCTAACATACTTGCATCTCCACCCATTTTAAAATAGATGTTTTTTTAAATGACTTCAAATAAAAACCTATTTATCTCTCTTTTTAGTGCTTATTCTCCATAATTCAAACTGGAAACAAACGCTTTCAAAAGCCTATGGTTATAAGAGCCCAGTTTCTTCCTCTAACCTAGTTGAGATACGAAGGTAACCATTATTCTACTTTTTGAGGCAGAAAGATTAGTTTTGACTTTTTCTTTAAGTCCTACTGTACCAGAGGAAACAAATATTTTTCTATCGCCCATGTCTATCCACAGTATCTGCTTGAATTATGAGACACATATTGCTTTGACCATCTTGCTTGTGGAAAACTGACTCACAAAGTAGAGTTAGGAGAACTTGAAAGTAATTTTTTGTTTCATTTGTTTGTATATATCCATTGCCCTAAAATCTTTCTTTTTGGTAACAGCTTGATGGAGATACAATTCACACACACATTCATCCATTAAAGTGTATAATTTAATGGTTCTTAGTATATTCAAAGTTGTGCAACCACCACAAGAGACTTTGGAACATTTTCTCCACTTCAAAATACCCCTGAATCCTTTAGCTATTACGGGCGCCATCTGCCATCTCCCCCAGCCCTAAGTAAATCTCAAGAGATTTGCTATTCTGAATAATTCATATAAATGGAATCATATGTGGTCTTTCCCTAAAATTTTTTAATTTTTCCTTTTCTCTTTAAATTAGGCAAACTGAATTGTGGTCTCCTATATTTCATAACAGGGCAACAAAACTACCACAAATTCTGTTTAATTTTTCTGTTTCTATTTAATGTTTTCTGTTTGATTCATAGAGACATAAAGGTATGTTAATTAATATTACAGAGAATTATCAAAGTTACCTTATTTTTGAGACTGTTAGGCTATATATCTGAATATACTGTATGATCTCATCCAGAAGGCGATCAGTCATACTATCAAAGTCAGCAAAAGTATCATTCTGAATAAAGAAAAACAGACATATATTATGGTGAATATGAATAATCACAGGAAAAACAATATAAACATTATTTTTGATTTAGGTGCTGAAAATATGGTTAAGATGGGTGGTTTTTAGAGAAGCTGGTGAATAATATTCATTATATGAAGTGAGCAAAAAGTGAAATTTCCAGGAAAAGAAAAAATTCAGTGTTATTAATAATACTTGCTTCATTAGTTCTTTTGCCCAATACCCACATTTAACTTAAGGTTATTTATAATGGTTTAATTAATGAAATTTTTGCATAGAAATGTGAAGTTCTAGAAATTTTGTGCATGTGAAGAGCTCATAAGCCAAATTATAAATTATCTCATTTCAATTTGGTTAGTATATGCATTAATGTGAAATTTCATACAAATCAGAAAAATTATTTCTATTAGTATAAGCATTTTGTAGTAAACAATTAGGTAGAAACTAGTACAAAAAATATTTGCTTCCATTGAAAACACTGTTATAATATTGTACCTGATTTCTCTCAGACATAAGAAAATCAATTCTTCCCCCAGGCAGTCCAAGTTCAATGTAAGTTTTTACTAATCGGAGATCTGCACTGTTACCTAGAAAATAAAGAAAATGAAAAATTACGTCTGAAGGACAAGATAAAGTAAAATGTACAAAGTACATCATTGTATATTTGAAGAGAAGTATATGCTCGCTGCCAGTTTTGAACAGACAGTACAACCTGAAATAGTGTTCTCAATTTCCATGTCAAGGCTGATTTCAAGCAGCCATACAGTATAATTCAACAATTTACTTCTTAGGAATTTTGGTGACATTGATGCTTTTGTTTTCCCACCTGATGGTGTTTTTATTAATTGTTAGCTTTGGAGACTACTGGCTGTGGTCACTGTGAATGACTTATGGAAGTACTCCTTCTATCATTACTATAGTTGATAATTTAAAAAACCTTGAATGCGTTTTTTTTTTTTTTAAGATTTATTTATTTATTTGAGAGAGCGAGACAGTGAGGAAGAGGGGCAGAGACAGAGGAAGATGGAGAGAGAATCCGAAGCAGACTCCACACTGAGTGTGGACCCTGACACAGAGCTCCATCTTATGAACCTGAGATCATGGACCTGAGCCAAAATCAAGTTAAGATGCTCAACCAATTGCACCATCCAGGCACCCTTTGAATGCATTTTAGATTCAGATTTAACCTGTTCACTTTCTTTTTAAATTTCTTATATATTTTATTGTGCTGAGACTTTAGTCATATTTCTGGGTCTCCTCTTTTTTTTTAATTTTTTAATATTTTTATAAACATATATTTTAGCCCCAGGGGTACAGGTCTCTGAATCACCAGGTTTACACACTTCACAGCACTCACTACAGCACACACCCCCCACCCCAATGTCTATAACCACACCACCCTCTCCTGACCCCCCTCAACCCAGCAACCCTCAGTTTGTTCTGTGAGATTAAGAGTCTCTTATGGTTTGTCTCCTTCCCAATCCCATCTTGCTTCATTTATTCTTTTCCTAACCCCCAAACCTCCCACGTTGAATCTCCACTTCCTCATATCAGGGAGATCATATGATAGTTGGCTTTATCCGATTGACTTATTTCGCTAAGCATAATACCCTCTAGTTCCATCCACGCTGCTGTAAATGGCAAGATTTCATTTCTTCTGATGGCTGCATAATATTCCATTGTATATATATATACAACCTCCTCTTTATCCATTCATCTGTTGATGGACCTCTAGGTTCTTTCCATAGTTTGGCTATTGTGGACATTGCTGCTATAAACATTAAGGTGCATGTGCCCCTTCAGATCACTACGTTTGTACCTTTAGGGTAAATACCCAGTAATGCAATTGCTGGATCATAGGGTAGCTCTATTTTCAACTTTTTGAGGAACCTCCATGCTGTTTTCCAGAGTGGTTGCACCAGCTTGCATTTCCACCAGCAGTGTAGGAGGGTTCCCCTTTCTCTGCATTCTTGCTAGCATCTGTCACTTCCTGCCTTGTTAATTCTAGCCATTCTGACTGGTGTGAGGTGGTATCTCATTGTGGTTCTGATTTGTATTTCCCTGATGCCGAGTGATGTGGAACACTTCTTCATGTGTCTGTTGGCCACCTGGATGTCTTCTTTGCAGAAATGTCTGTTCATGTCTTCTGCCCATTTCTTCATTGGATTATTTGTTCTTTGGGTGTTAAGTTTGCTAAGCTCTTTATAGTTTTTGGATACTAGCTCTTTATCGGATATGTCATTTGCAAATATCTTCTCCCATTCTTTCAGTTGTCTTTTGGTTTTGCTGTGCAAAAGCTTTTGATCTCGATGAAATCCCAATTGTTCATTTTTGCCCTTGCTTCCCTTGCCTTTCGCGACGTTCCTAGGAAGAAGTTGTAGCATCTAGGTCGAAGAGGTTGCTGCCTGTGGTCTCCTCAAGGATTTTGATGGATTCCTTTCTCACATTGAGGTCCTTCTTCCATTGTGAGTCTATTTTCATGTGTGGTGTAAGGAAATGGTCCAATTTCATTTTTCTGCATGTGGCTGTCCAATTTTCCCAACACCATTTGTTGAAGAGGCTCTTTTTTCCATTGGACATTCTTTCCTGCTTTGTCGAAGATTCGTTGACCATAGAGTTGAGGGTCCATTTCTGGGCTCTCTGTTCTGTTCCATTTATCTATGTGTCTATTTTTGTGCCAGTACCACACTGTCTTGATGATGACAGCTTTTAAGAGAGCTTGAAGTCTGGAATTGTGATGCCACCAACTTTGGCTTTCTTCTTCAATATTCCTTTGGCTATTCGAGGTCTTTTCTGGTCTAGGATTATTTGTTCCATTTCTTTGAAAAAAAATTGATGGGCTTTTGATAGTGATTGCATTAAATGTGTAGATTGCTTTAGGTAGCATAGACATTTTCACAATATCTGTTCTTCCAATCCATGAGTATGGAACATTTTTCCATTTCTTTGTGTCTTCCTCAATGTCTTTTGTGAGTACTTTATAGTTTTCTGAGTATAGATTCTTTGCCTCTTTGGTTAGGTTTATTCCTAGGTATCTTATAGTTTTAGGTGCAATTGTAAATGGGATTGACTCCTTAATTTCTCTTTCTTCTGTCTTGTTGGTGTTGAGAAATGCAACTGATTTCTGTGCATTGATTTTATATCCTGACACTTTACTGAATTCCTGTACAAGTTCTAGGAGATTTGGAGTGGAGTCTTTTGGGTTTTCCACATATAGTATCATATCATCTGCAAAGAGTGATAGTTTGACTTCTTCTTTGCTGATTTGGATTCTTTTAATTTCTTTTTGTTGTCTGATTGCTGAGGCTAGGACTCTAGTACTATGTTGAATAGCAGTGGTGATAATGGACATCCCTGCCGTGTTCCTGACCTTAGGGGAAAAGCTTTCAGTTTTTCTCCATCGAGAACGATATTTGTGGTGGGTTTTTCATAGATGGCTTTGATAATATTGAGGTATGTGCCCTCTATCCCTACACTTTGAAGAGTTTTGATCAGGAAGGGATGCTATACTTTGTCAAATGCTTTTTCTGCATCTATTGAGAGTATCATTTGGTTCTTGTTCTTTCTTTTATTTTTTTATTTTTTATTTTTTTTTAAAGATTTTATTTATTTATTTGACAGACAGAGATCATAAATAGGCAGAGAGGCAGGCAGAGAGAGGAGGAAGCAGGCCTCTGGCTGAGCAGAGAGCCCGATGCGGGGCACGATCCCAGGACCTGGGATCATGACCTGAGCCGAAGGCAGAGGCTTTAACCCACTGAGCCACCCAGGCGCCCCCTTTCTTTTATTAATGTATTGTATTACACTGATTGATTTGCAGATGTTGAACCAAACTTGCAGTCCTGGAATAAATTCCACTTGGTCGTGGTGAATAATCTTTTTAATGTACTGTTGGATCCTATTGGCTAGTATTTTGGTGAGAATTTTTGCATCTGTGTTCATCAAGGATATTGGTCTGTAATTCTCTTTTTTGATGGGATCCTTGTCTGGTTTTGGGATCAAGGTGATGCTGGCCTCATAAAATGAGTTTGGAAGTTTTCCTTCCATTTCTATTTTTTAGAACAGTTTCAGGAGCATAGGAATTAATTCTTCTTTAAATGTTTGGTAGAATTCCCCTGGGCCTGTTCACTTTCTTTTCATGGTTTTGTAATAGTTGAATAGAAAAAAAATTCCAGGGGGCACCTGGGTGGCTTAATTGGTTAAGCACCTGCCTTTGGCTCAGAAACATAATTCCATTTAAATAATTTAAAGAAGTTTAATTACTAACTTAAAAGATATCTATAAATATTGAAAATGTATTAGATGTAACACATAAATTAAAAAATTATTATCTTTAAAAATTAGTTTAGTGGCTTTTTGGTTAATTCCTTTGGGTTTAATTAGGAATATAAACATGTTATCAATTGCTGAGTTTCTACTTTACCCTTCCAATATTTATATCTTTTAGGTATTTCATGCATTAATAAAGATAATTATTTTATTCCTGATTTTACAAGGAACATCACTAGTGTTACAAAGTAAATGTTTTCCACTGGCTGAGAATGTATATGCTTAATCTCATTAATAAATCACATTAATAATCACATTGAATAAGTCACATTAATAAATGCTATTTAAAACTTAGTTTGGTGCTTAATTGTAAAAATTTTATCAATAGTTTCTTACTTGATTAGTGGATGTAGGTATATTTTATTAATAAATTTCCTCACATATATTTACCTTTGCATTCTGGAAATTAAATCCTAGTTGTTATAGTGACTTCATACATTGATTCAACTTGCTAGAGGTTTTTGGAGACCATTAAAAATTTTGTTATTTACTTATCTGTTTACTTGTTTCTGCAATATTGCTAGAGTATTATAAATTGTATTTATGTCAGATTGGCCAGCTATTCTTTGGGATGTGGGTGTGATATCTTTTCCAGATTTGGTAACAAAGTTAGGTTAACTTCAAAGAATAAAATGAGCTGCATTCCAGAATTTTTCCCATTATTCTGGAACAATTTCTATAACAAATTATATAACAATAAGTAACGTATTTCTTAAAAATTTCAAAGAAGAACATGCCAGAGATTCTACTGGGCCAAGAAATCTTTCTTGGGTGATAATCCTTTGAAAATTTCATTACTTGCAGGGAAAGAGGTTAGTATTGGAGACATTTTATTTCTTTTATTTTTTACAGATTTTATTTTATTAGAGAGAGAGAGAGAGCACACAAGCAGGGGGGAGAGAGAGAAGAGGGCCCCCTGCTGAGCAGGGAGCCCAATATGGGCCAAACCCAGGGTCCTGGGATTATGACCTGAGCTGAAGAGAGATGCTTAACTAGGCACCCAGGCACCCTGAGATAATTTTATTTCTTTTTTTTTTTTTTTTTAAAGATTTTATTTATTTATTTGACAGAGAGAAATCACAAGTAGATGGAGAGGCAGGCAGAGAGAGAGAGGGAAGCAGGCTCTCCGCTGAGCAGAGAGCCCGATGCGGGACTCGATCCCAGGACCCTGAGATCATGACCTGAGCCAAAGGCAGCGGCTTAACCCACTGAGCCACCCAGGCGCCCCGATAATTTTATTTCTTGAGAGTCAAGTTCTTCTTCTTCTTTGTGTGTGTGTATGTGTGTGGGTGTTATGTTAGTGACCATACAGTACATAATTAGTTTTTGATGTAGCTTTCCATGATTCATTGTTTGCGTTTAACACCCAGTGCTCCATGCAATACGTGCCCTCCTTAATACCCATCACCAGGCTCACCCAATCCCCCCACCCTCCTCCCTTCTAAAACCCATTTGTTCCTGGAGAGTCAAGTTCTTTTGTTAAAGAAAAATCTTCAGGGGAGCCTGAAGTGGCTCAGTCAGTTAAGTTTCTGCCTTTGGCCCAGGTCATGATCGCTGGGTGCTGGGATCAAGCCCTGCGTCAGGCTCCCTGCTCACAGGGAACCTTCTTCTCTTTCTCTTCCCTGCTCATACTTTCTCTCACTACCTCTCTCTCTCAAATAAATAAATAAAATCTTTTAAAAATTTTAAAAAATCTTCAATTTCATAACAATTTACTAGCTTAGATCTGTGTTTAGTATTTTTATGTCCACAAAAATCTTTCTTCAATTTCTTCTTATAGATTTATATCATAATGTAGTAATAATATGCTAGTCTAAAGGTATTTGGCATTTTCTAACATAGTTCCTAATCTAGAAAAAACAGTCTGTTGAATAACCAAAATAGCTGCCACAAAACTAGAGCACTAAAGCCAGGTATTCAGGATTTAAATTGTACCCTAATAAATTAGTAAATCTTCAATTCTTAGTACTGATTTCTCTAGCTCATAAGGTTTAAAGCATCAGACTAAAAGGGCATCAGACTGACTATCAAAGGGAGACAAAATGATTGCCATGAGGTGACTGCTGAGAAAACCAACAATAGAAGACAGAAAAACCCAAAGTTAAAAGAAATAAAATGCTAGTATATGGATGGATGTCATTTCCAAGGAAAATTTACTTAAAAGGAAATATAACATTATACTTAGCAAAGTTAAGCATATTTTGTTTTAGAATGTATTTAAGATTTAACCAATTTAAAGTATTTTCAGTCAAAGATTAAGTTAAACTAGATGAAAAGAAAATATATTGAGTTGCCATGGGTTTTATGCACAGACAGGACATACCATCTAAACCATGTACACAGACAATGAGATGTACACCATCTTCAGAGCCATCCTCTTCTTCCATGCTAAAATAAGGGACTGAGGATGCCAGCAGAGGAACATCACTGTACATGAACCCAGGGAGTTGAAGTTGCTTCAATTCTTCTTTTGCCTGGAGGAAGCTGAAGCAAAATATTATAAGAGATACTCCTTACTAAGTTTTATATTCAGTTTTTAGAATGAAAAAGACAACATGCTGAATTTAGGAAACAGCAGAAGAGGTAATCTTTGGTTTTAAAATAATGAAAATATGTGACACCACCTAAATGATTTAGAAACCAGAGAGTAATTTTCTTTGCTACTGTTAGTATATACTCTGATCAAATACAAACAATACTTCAAATCTGAAATCACTTGAAATAGTGTTTTAAACTTGAAATCAACTAAGAAAATATTAGGAGTGAAACTACACTTCCTATAAAGTTTTATATTATATAGAAAAGCTGGGAAAGTACTGGAAGGATGACAATCTGATGCTTATTCTGTAATCAAACCTGAGCCTGTTTGCTGCTTTTTAATCTTACATAAATGGAAAGTAAGGAGCTAGTCTACTTAAAGTGTAACACTGAGAATGGTAGTTACAGTTCTGAGTAGATTAAGTTATTTCTATTTTTCCTCTAGAAATACCAATAGAAAGGAACAGAACCAGGAGGGGGATATGACTACATATAATTGGTGGCATATACTCATTTTGAATGAGTAACAAGTCTAAGCAACTTGGGGTTGCAAACATCAAAAATTATTAACAATTTTAACACTGTATCATTTGAACTGATAAAAGTAAAACTCACGGAAGCTGATGAATTCTACTAAATGGAGTAGAGTACTCTGGATGAAGACATAAATTGTTCTTATCAATAACTCAGAAAAGTCTGAGGTAGCCAGCAGGTGGTATAACCTTCAGTCTTCTAGCATATTACAGTTCTTTAATAGGCCATTATCACCTCATCGGTTCACTAGCTGTGGGCACTATGAGGTCTTAGTTATATATAGAAATCAGAATAATCTAGGAACTTGGAAAATCTATTATAGACATGCCTAGATCTTTCACTCCAAGGATTATAATTCCAATTGGAATAAGGTAGTAGAATAGTTTGAGAACCAGTGCCATGCTAATAAACCTCTATCATCCTCAAAATTTTTCTGAGTATTGAACTGGTCCATGAAATATCGAGCCAGGAAACCACAGATTTAGCTGAGATAACCTGGGTCTGGTAGGTGGAGCAAGTTTCTACTAATTTATTATTCATTATCTAATATTGCCACATGCACTTGTGGCAGAACCTAACCCATCTGAGAGTTAATGGTGGAGAAATGAGGTACTGATGAAAATAAGAGTTTTAACCCCAGTTATTCCATACATCTAACATAACCACTGATGGAAAATTTGTATCAAAATGTCTAGCTTATAGAACAAGACAATCAGATGGAGAACTACAGGTCTTCAAAGAGCACACTGAATTCATTTCTCCATTTTTAGAAAGGTAATCAAAGAAGCACTTTTTGTATTACAGAAACCAGAAAACATGAAATAGATATGTTATCAGAGACATAGATACAGATAGACAGATTTTTTATACATACATTTGGTAGCACATGTTATGGTGCTCCATTACTTACGCTTGAATTTGAGGCTTTGGTGAATTCTCATACCAGGAAACTGATGAAGTGAAGTTGTTAGAAGTCCTACATGGCTGTTTTGTAATGGCATCAAATTTACTTTTAGAAGAACACTTAACACTACAAGGAGATTCTCGTGGTGCAGATGGGAAGGACAAACAACCAGAAGTACAGACAGCAGGCATATTTACACCATCCTTCAGGTAGTCACTGTTTATTTTTTCAGAATTTATAAGTCTTTCTTCTTCTAGTGCATCTCTGTTTGTATAGTGAGCATTTACTTTTTCATCCAAAGCTGAATAATCTGCTTCTTCGTAATACCCATTTTGAACCATTTGTTGATCCTGCTCTTCCTCCTCATCCTCTTTACCCTGTTCCTGAAGAAGATTACTAATTTCTTTTTCAGAAATTTTCTTCTGAGGGCTAACTGAGTTGCTATAGCTAACCGCACATATGTCAGAAATCTCCGTACTGCTGTGAGAGCCAAAATAATTTTCCACAAGCCCTTGCTTTACCATATCAGGACTGGCTGAAAGAGGATCATTTGTACCCAGGTGAGTTTCATTTTTAACTGTTTGGGCTTCTGAATTTATATCTTTGAGATTTAAGGTATCGTCATTTTTTCTTTTCACAGTTTCCTCTTCTCTAACTTCTGTATTAGTAGAAACAGAACCTGAAACAGCACAAGGGGCACCTAAACAAACCAGTGTTGAGTTTAATGTAATTGCTGTCCCTGAAGAGTTACTAGATTTATCAGGACTCTGGGAGTCTTTACACATAGTGTCCAAGTTAGGTTTGGAGATGCAACTACTTTTCACATCACAGGAAGTATGTTCATCTGAAAAAACAAATTGCAAAGGGTCTTTAGTGCTTGAATTTAAGGAATGTATTGCTATAGTTTCATTGTCCAAATGCCCTGAAAATACGACACTCTGTTGTTGCAAAATAATACTTGATTTTTTACTATTGTCGCATTTTGGCAAGTCAACTGGTCCTAGATTTAACACAGTTTTGCTATCACTTAGGTGGCATTCAGGCACAACAGATTTCTTAGAATTTTCATCAGGTGACAGTTCATCATCAGAAGGCAGAGAGTTTATGGATGTCAAAGATGACTGTATTTCACTTAAAGCACTTGTACTCTCAGTACAATGACTTCCTAATGAAAATTTTACATTACAATCAGGTTTCACCAAAAGCTGAGGAAATAATCTTTCGTTATTGTAAGGACCTTGTCCTTGCACAGTTTCAAATACTACATCAGGGTTTGGATGTGTTGCAAAAGAACTTGGTTCACTTTCAACACCTGAATCTGAAAATCTAGATGAGGCATACGTGGCATTATTATCTGGTAACTTAATTGTATCTCCACTTACTACAACATGATATTCTTTTGCAGAAGCAGGTTGGTTACTTCTTAACTTAGCTAATGAGTCTCCAATAGAACAGCACTTTGCTTCCTGCAAAGCTTCCTTTTCAAGTGTTATTTCTATAGATTTAGATTTACCATTAGATTCTAAGGACTCAAAGTTGGGGAGTTGTAAATTATCCACAAATAGTTCATCTGGTCGAAGCTCTGTCCAAGGTCCTATTTTAACAGTTATTTTCTCTCCACTGAAAGGATCCTTATCACAGGGCTTTACTTCAATTGTTCTAGCTCCTGAAGATGGGGTTGTTTGATGATCAGGGCAATCGTCTGATGAACTTCTGGATGCCACACTGTGTTCCACTTGTGAAATTTCACTATCATCCTGGGAGATATCAAGTTTACCTGAAATGGACAAATTTGCACAAAGATTTAGGCTGCCAGAGTTCAAAGGATCAAATAGGTCTGGTTGCATATTTTCAATATCTGGAGACTTTTTTTCAGTTCTCTCTGTATTTGTTGGTAAAAAGCTAGCTTCCTTTTGGCTTGTCTGTCTGACGTAGGTCTTTAGGTCAAAATTATATCCACATATTGTGGGATCCAGACCTTCCTTCTGACTATGCGAAGGATTGCCTTCAAAGCATTTAAAGAGATCATTTGATGCTGTATTTTTCAAACATTTGTAGCCTACTAAAACCACAGAATCCTTAGAGTTCTGTTTTATAATTTTTTTGGTGTTTTCAGGTTTCATTGTTTTCATGAGCTTAGTAACCTTAACCTTGGATTTATTTGATTCTTCATTCTTTCCTTTTAGAGATTTTGTTAGCTGCTTTTCACCTTCTGCATACCAAAAATTGGAGGCACCAGCAGGTCTGACTTTCAACTCTGGGCTAGAAAGTCCCGCTATAGAGCTTTCTTCAGTCTCATATTTATCCATTCTACTGGACTCTGATCTCTGAAGATTCTGTATTCCCATCCAGGGTGCATCTAAGTCTTTTATCCAAAGAAAAAAAGATTCAGGTTTAAAACAAGGTGTGAGAACTCAAATGATTAAGACTACATTTACTGACTACAACCTTCTAATATCCTCAAACATAAATAAAATTGGAGGGGAAAAATGGCTCCACATTAGGGAATGGTTTTATATATATTAGGAAGAATATACAGCAAATGACACAAACTACATACATATTTTAGATTATACTTACCTTCAATAACTGAATCTAAATACCTATCTTCAAAGATAATAGGTAATGAATGGAGATCTCCATCTAATTCACTACATTCAATAGGCAGAGGTGGGAGAGAACTGCAGAAGGAAGTATTTTTGATGGCGGTGCACATCTGCAGATGACTCTGAGCACTGAAAAATATTTATGTCAGACTATAATTTAAAAAAATTATACTGAATTCTACTTTATAGACTCCACCCTTTCCTCTTCTTTCCCTGACCATTCCTATCCTCTTGCAGTCCTCAAGATATAACCTCCTTAGGAAAGAGCTCTTTGGTCAGAGATAAAAACAGCTACAATGAAAATTATGGTTTGATGACAATAAATAGTTGACTTGACTTATAAAATTATGGTTTGTTGATAAACAAATATCTATTATATTCTCCTACACATTTTAATGTTATTTCAAAATGAGTCATTTATGCTTAATGTCTGAATTTACTAATTTGCTGGGAATAGCATATAAGAGAAATGTCAAAAGCTCCAACTGCCTACTAATGACTGATGATACTATTGGAAAAAATATATTCCATTCTACTGTTATACTTAAGATATATTGGTAAATAACATTAAGAGCTATTTTAAATAAGGTAGATAACTTTCTAATGCATGATACTTTTTTTTTTTTTGAAGATTTTATTTATTTATTTGACAGTGAGAGACACAGCCAGAGAGGGAACAGAAGCAGGGGGAGTGGGAGAGGGAGAAGCAGGCTTCCCACAAAGCGGGGAGCCCAATGCAGGGCTCAGTCCCTGGGATTATGACGTGAGCCGAATGCAGATGCTTAAAGACTGAGCCACCCAGGTGCCCCTAATGCATAATACTTAAAAAAAAAAAAAAAAAGCTTTTCTTATGGAAAATTTCGAACGAATTAAAAGAATAGTGTAATAAATCCCATCACTCAGCTTCAACAATTAATATTTTGCTCTTCTTGCTTTATCTACACCTGTACTCACTGTCCATGCCCCACACTCTATTATTATTTCCAGTTTCTTGAGGTGAAATTCACATTCTTTGAAATATATGAATTTTCGCTCTATGAGTCTGACAAATGGATACATGATACAGAATATTTCCATCTACTCAGAGTTCTCTCATGTCGTTCTAGTCAAAGTCCCATCCTGAGTCAAAGACAACCACTGCTCTTTTTTTCATTCACCATAGTTTTTGCCTGTGCCAGAACTTCATACAAATAGAATCATATATTTACTCTTTATGTCTGACTTCTTTTGCTCAGCATAACATTCTCAAAACATTCTTTAAAGCCAAAGAAAACCAGATCTAAACATGAGTAGGAGGGCATCTATTCTGGGTATTTTACTATAAATCATTTACATAACAAAAGGCAGTGCCAGTCAGATCACTGGTGAAAATCTGTAACATATAATGATGAACGTAAGAGATTCTGACCTGTGAAAATAAAGATACAAGGCTGGAACCAGAGATGTACGGGACCACCAAGGTTCTAGTAAGTCTGATATAGGGGGTGTGGACAATAGGAAAATATGCTTCTTTATAGGGTATGGGTATTCCATGATGTAATTCATAAAATTAAACCCAATTGTTGAAATAGGGAATTTCTGAACTTTAAATTCTAATTTCTTCTATTATAAATCTCATATATTCTATGTGATAAATTCTGAGATAGGTATCTTACATAAAAGGAGGTGAAATCATTTTAAGTATGGATCTGCTCTACTCACTGAAGTTCCTGGTATGCAATGGCAGCTTCTCTTGGATGTTCAAAACAAAAGAATGCTTCAGAAAATCTGCGTACCTGAAAAAATTCAAAAGGGAATATGAATAACATGGTACAATCAAAAGGTCAATTGCTGGTAGGAAAATAAACCTCTCTCCATTAGACCTCTCATAACCACCCCTATAATCTCCCTCCTCAACGTTGCCTAAGTACTATATTTTAGTATTTCATGAAATAAAAGAAACAATAAAATGTAAAGTGAGAAATTTAGGTTTACATTATGGATCCATGATTTATCCTCTTCAAGACAGGGATTCAGTTTGTCTCATTGACCCTTATGCCTCAGTAGGAAGAACAGTGCTCAGCACACTATCTCAGCACATGGTTAAAAATGGTAAGAATCAGCCAGCACTTACATCATGCTGTGTGCCAGGTATGTAAGTAGATGCCAACTGAACTGACTAACCAACCTACTGGTATTGTGACTCTGAGGCATTTTACCTCTGAAATTTGAAAATGAGTCTCATTTTTCAAAATATACCTGATACTTGTTCTACATTTGGGGTTACTATGAAGAATAAACAGGATAATGTCTGTGACAGCAGTTTGTAGTCTGGTAAGTATATACATATGTAAGCTATTATAATTGCCATTATAACATTCATCATATTTTTCCTTAAAATAACCATATATGTGAATTGTCTTCACTCCTAATGTATAATGTTCTTTAGAGTATGAGCTATGTTTTGATGATCTTCGTTATCCCCCAAAACATTTACCTGGGTATGTTACAGAAGCAAGTGCTTGGTAAGTACTGGCTAGCTGAATATTTCTTTCATCATATTTGTATTGTGATCCTTTCATTTTTAATTATTCAAGGAAAGGCTGTCAGTTACTGGAGCAATATGAGGCAACAGTAAGGACATGGAAAAGATGTTTTGCTTGGAAGGTACAGGGAGGAGAACATAATACATCCCAAGATTATATTGCATCTAAGATTCTTCTCTAAAAGAGAATAGGAATTAAAGTTCTTTGGTCTTAAACATAAACTGGAGATATGTTTTATTTGACATCAAGATTTGGCCAATTAAATTTCTGACTTACTAAATAAACTTGCTTCCCTAAGCAGATGAGACTGGGTCTTTAGAGGAACAAGTCAGTGAGGGAGTTAAGGAGAGGATGATGTGAGAGGCATCTATGAGAAGGATGCAATTTGTGTCTGTACTTTCTATCGTTGAGAGATATTTCCCGCTGAGGGCTATAATGTGTGAAGAACAGAAGCCTGAAGCCTTCTGGATTCCTGAAGTTCTAGATGGGCCTGCAACACTAACCAGTAGGTTTTCCTTCTCTCCTTACCTACTGTGATTCATAACTATCGTTTCTTTTTTTGTTTTTAAAGATTTTATTCATTTGAGAGAGAGAGACCATGCACAGGGGTGGGGGCAGAGGCGGACGATGAGGGAGAGGGAAAGAATCCCTGGAGTGTGGAGCTCACATGATGTAGGGTTCAATCACAAGACCCTGACATCATGACCTGAGCTGAAACCAAGACTTGGATGCTTAACCGACTGAGCCTCTCAGGCACCTCATAACTATCATTTCCTGACAGCATCCTATCTACCAGTCTCTATGATAAGCACTTTTCATTGTTAATTTATTTAAGAAGCATTTTCTGACTCCAATAGGACCCTGAATTCCCTTCCTTCCTTCCTTCCTTTTTTAAGATTTTATTTATTTGACAGAGAGAGAGAGAGAGAGAGCACAAGCTAGCGGAGTGGGAGAGGGAGAAGCAGGCTCACTGCTGAGCAAGGAGCCCAACACAGGACTCAATCGCAGGGCCCTGGGATCATGAACCAACCAAAGGCAGACGCCCAACCACTGAGCCACCCAGGTGCCCCTCTTTTCATTGTTATTTAAGCTGTAGGAAAACCCTATGAAGTGGATATGTCTTCATTTAATAAGTGAGGAAACAGGGACAAAGTGGTTAGTTACTTGGCAAGATAACATAGCTAGCAAGTGATTAATATTGGATTCAAATAAAGATTTAAGAAATTCCAAATCTTATGCTTCAAACCACTTATCTCTTCTGCATAAAGACTCCCTGTTAACAGAAAACCTTTCCTTTCCTCTATGCACCCACATAAAATTCTTTGTCTAATTTTTCTCCTGCCATAATTTTGTGCTATGGCAATGCGTAATGAGTTTAAGTCTATTAAATGTATTTTGTGGCCATAACTAAGGTATGACTGCCACCTGATGGCAGCACCACTTAATTTGGAGCAAAAGACATATATTAAAAAAATATTAAATTTACAAATTCAAACTTAGGGTGAGTAATATAGATATTACTACTTTGGTATATATGTTTGTAAAACAAATTTTGTATATTTACTCCCAATTTTTAAAAATTCACTTATTTGGCATTATTGACTATTCAAAATTTAGCAAATAGCTAGAAGGTTGAAAAAAGCCTCTTGAGCATTCAAAATGGGTATTCATCAACACTTTACAGAGTTAAATGTTCCTTTATCTGTGTTCACCATTAAATACTTAAATTGCTAAATAGTATTCATTATAGTACAAACTTATTATACTATAAAAATATATTACAAATTGTATTCGTATAATATGATAAAATATATAATAAAATCAGAATAGTACTTACTGTAGTATTTATAATATATAACATTTATTATTAACATAGTTGTTATAATATATTCATAATACATTTATTAAAATATTTTATACATGCCTATCCAAGTTATCCTCAAATCCTCAGTACAGGATCTAAATATCTGATATATTATCTATGTGCCTTGAAGAAAATGGTCCCTTCACAAATGTTTATTTAACAATTATTCTTTAAGTTCTTAGACTGTACTTTTGGTAGAGTATTTTAAAAGCTTCCTTTATACATAAAGATGATCTATATTTACTTTTCAAAACACAGCATATTAAAAGAATAAATGAGACAAAGGGAAAAGCAGAATTACAAAATATACATGATATATATAAGTAGATGTACTAGGCAATTAGCAGAGAACTTGTTACTGAAACAAAATATAAACCTAGATAAACCTTAAGAACATAAACCTAAAACATTCCCATAAAAACAGACAAATAGATTAAAAATTAATCTATTTGTCTGGGGGGAGGAGCAGAGGGAGAGAGAATCTGAAGAAGACTCTCTGCTAAGTGCAGAGTCCAACTCGGGCTTATCTCAAAATCCACAAGATCACAACCTGAGCCAAAATCAACAGTCAGGCACTTAACCAACTGTGCCCAGGCGCCCCTCTAGACATTTTTAATAGCATGGAATACCAGGGTATTAAACCCTTGAGTACATAAATAAAATGCATAATGATAAGTCATTTTGAAAAGGCTAAATTAGGTTTGGTATACTCTATTTCAGATGGTAGGGGACCATGAAGCACATTGGAAAGTTTAAGATGGTAAAAAATAATTTAAGGGAAGAGTTAATCCTTTAGGAGCACGTATCAGATAATAACAAAATGCACTTTGGGATAAACTTATTTCCTGAAAAAAATGGGTATGTTCTCTCTCTCTATATATATATACATATTTATATATTTATATTTATATATATGTATATATTAATATACTTATATATACACACATATATAAAATCTATAATGCATTGTGCTTATATCAATAATTACAGTAACATTGGAAGTCTGCCCAAACCTTGCAAAACAGGAAATAAAAAGTATCAAATTAAATATTATAAATAAACAATATGTTTTCAGAAAGTAGTTCTACTTTATTAAGAAAAATATAGCTTAATCTATTAAGGTTCACATATAAACAATGCATACATATTATACTGAAGGAATACCAGATCAAGAAGTTTTATAGATGAGTACCTCTTTGTAAAAATGCAAACTTCATAATGTTTTGTGTAAATAACTCATTATTGTAAAGAGATCTTTGAGTAGGAAATGATGGCTATGCAATCTATTTCAAACTCTTTCCCTCTTCTAGAGCATAAAAAGCAGTGATACAGTTGAAAATAACATTTTATGATCTTAAAATCTCAATAAAAGCTAAGAACAATTCCATGACCCTCTAGACTTGAGGTCTAGACTAGTCGCTGCAAATTAGATTCTAGGGTCCCACTAAACCCTTTAGCAGTTCTAAAGTACAAATATAAAAAAGACGCTCCTTCCACTGGCAGATGCAACCTGACTCCAGTGAAGACAAACCATATTTCAATTACCACTCTTCCTAGAAGAATGCTAGGAACAGCATACGTAACAGCCTAACCCTGTTAATTACTTGGAGAACTTAAAAAAAAAAAAAATTACCCATACCTGGGCCTCATTCAGCACCAGTAAGTTTTAAAGTTCCTCAGAAGATTTTAATGTACAACCATGGCTGAAAACCACTATTTTAACTTCTACCACAACAGAGGAATTGGTAATGGATTTGTCTTCCTGAAAACTATAAAACTGGACAAAATGCATTGAACAAATGTTTCAAGAATCAAAGAACATGCATTAGAAATGCAAAGAAGCAGGAAAGTATAACTTACAATAATGAGATAAAAGCAATCTATAGAAATGGACTCCAAGATAACTCAGATGTCAGAATTAGTAGGCATATACTTCCTTTTTAAAAAATAATTAATAGACTTATTTTTTTGAGCATTGATGAACCAATATTGACACTTATTATTAACTAAAATCCATAGTTTACATTATTAAGATTCACTCTTGGTGGTACACACCGTATGGTCTTTAACAAATGTATAATGGTATGTGTCCATCATCACAAATCATCGAGAATAGTTTCTTGTCCCTAAATATCTCTTATGCTCTAACTATTTGTTCTTCTCTAAATCCCCCTGAACCTCTGGCAACCACTGATCTTTTCAATGTCTCCGTAGTTTTTCCTTTTCCAGAACGTCATACGGTTGGAATCAGATAGTAGTAGGCAGTCCTTTAGATTGGGTCTTTCACTTAGCAATATACTTTCAAGTTCCTCTTTCACTTTCTGTGGTTTGTTCATTTCTTTTTATTGCTGAATAATATTCCACTGTATGGATATATAATTTTTTTAATCCATTCATCTGATGAAGGACATGATGGTTCCTTCCAAATTTTAAGAATTATGGAAAAAGCTGCCAAAAATACTGTGTGTAGGTTTTTGTGCAGACATGTTTTCAACTAATCTGAATAAATGCCAAAGAGCATTACAGTTGGATTATACTGTAAGAATATGTTTAGATTTATATGAAACTGCCAAATTGTCTTTTTTTTTTTTTTTTTTTTTGCCAAATTGTCTTTTGAACTAGTTGTACCATTTTGCATTCCTACCAGCAACAAATGAGAGCTCCAGTTGCTCTACATCTTCCCTAATATTTGGTGTTGTCAGTGTTTCAACTTTCATCCATTCTTATAGGTATGTAGTGTTATTTCATTGTTCTAATTTGAAACTCTCTAATAATGAATGGTAAGTTGCGTATTTCCCTTCCCCCATGTGGAAGGCTAAAGAAGACTGGAGTTGGATTCCCAGGTCAGTTGGGCTCTGGAAAGATAGTTTCTGTTGAGACAAGTCTTTCTAAGGACAGAATGCTCTGGATGTATTTTAAAACAGCTACCTCTCTCACTCCCATACCCTCCTGCATGGGAGAAGGGATTTTCTCTAATCTTCACCACGAGAACCTGATTCAGTTCCCGGAGGTAAAACTCAAAAAGTGTCAAGTTCCTCTAGGACTGAGCCCCCTTGAAGTTACACTTGAAGCTTGTTGATACTGAACCACCAGAAATTCATCAAATGTAATTTAAGTTTTTCTACCCCAGTACTGACTCCAGGGGCCATTTCTGCTCGTGGGTTGGTCTCTGCTCTGGTCAGATATGATTCTCTGCAACTGGCTATCTAACTCCAATTTGGGGGGCAGGAGTTTGCCCTGTGACTTCAGTTCTTTAAAAGATCTAAGAAGATGTGCTGATATCCAGTTTGTTCAGCTTTTTTCTCGTTGTTAGGGTGGAAGTGATTATGTCTAAGCCTCTTATATGCCAAATTATAAACAAGAAGGCCAGGCAAGTAGTTTTAAGTCATGATTATAATTGCCCAATGAGTGAAAGAAGTTGGTTGTAATGAATGAAGAGGTACGGAGCCTCAGCAGAAAAATGGAACTACTAAAAAAAAAATTTAGAAGTAAAAATATATTTGAAATGAAAAATTTACTAGGTGAGATTAAGAGCTGATTAGACACTACAGAAAAGACTGAATTCAAAACTAGAATCATGAAAATATTCAATCTGAAAAGCACAGATTAAAAAAACAAAAGAATTTGAAATCATATAATACAAGTGAAATTAGAGTACCAGAAGGAGAGGAGTGGAGAAGACTGGGGCAGAAAAAAATAATATCTGAAGATATGATGGCTAAAAATTTTTGTAAAAATTAGGAAGAAAAAATAAACATGCAGATCCAAGAATCTCAATGAATCCCAAGCAAGAATAAATTCAAAGAAAACTACAACAAAACACATCAGAGTCAAAATTCAAAGAAAACTGCAACAAAACACATAAGAGTCAAACAGACACAAACAGAGTCAAAACACAGTATCTTTGAAAACCAAAGATAAAAAAAAAATCATTACAATAACGGCAGGGGAAAAATAACATAAATGACAACTGACTTCTCATCAGATACTATGGAGGCCAGAAGATAATGGTCTATTCTTAAGTACTAAAACAGAGGGGAAACAACAATACAGAATATTGGCTGAACAACCCATTAATAAACGTGACCTAATTTAATTTAGATCTGTGGAATACGACACCTAATAAATTTTGCAAGGCCATAGAGGTATACAGTTAACATGCAAAAATCAATTGCACTTCTATATCCTAGCAACAACTGTTTGGAAAATGAAATAAAAAGATCATTTATAATAGCATCAGATAATATAAGAAACTTATGAATAAATTTAAGACACTGAAAACTACAAAACACTTCCAAGAGACATCACAGAAGAAGATATCACCTAAATAGGGAACTATAACATGTCCACAACATACGATGAAAGAGAAAATTCTCTCTACATTGATCTATAGATTATGCAATCATGCAATGTAAACTAAAATCCAAAGAAGACTTTTTAAAATAAAAACTTACCAGTGGATTTTAAATTTACATAGAAATACAAGGGATCTGGAGGAGACAAAGCAATCTCAAAAAGAAAAAAAAAATTGGAGAATGTACAACTAGTTACCTGACTGATGAAAGACTTAATACAATAACACAATCAAGTTGGGGGGATATTAATGGAAAGATACATAAGAAATCAATGAAAGAGAAAAGAAGGCCAAGAAATAGATTCAATTCATTAGTCAACTGATCTTCAACAAAGATGCTAAGGCAATTCAATAAAGAAAAGTCTTTTTTTTTTTTTAAGATTTTATTTATTTATTTGACAGACAGAGATCACAAGTAGGCAGAGAGAAGGAAGCAGGCTCCCCGCCGAGCAGAGAGCCAGATGCGGGGCTTGATCCCAGGACCCTGAGATCATGACCTGAGCCAAAGGCAGAGGCTTTAACCCACTGAGCCACCCAGGCACCCTAGGATAGTCTTTTCAAAAAATGGTGCTGAATTATAAATGGAACTGTTTTCTTAATTTCTCTTTCTGCTACTTTGTTATTAGTGGATGGAGATGCAAGAGATTTCTGTATATTAATTTTGTCTCCAACTTTTCTGAATTCATTTATTACTTCTAATAATTTTTTAGTGGTGTCTTTAGAGTTATCTTATATATTATCATATCACTGGCAAATAGTGATGGATTTACTTCTTCATTACCAATTTCCATGACTTTTATTTCTTTTTCTTGTCTTGACTGATAGTTGTAGCTAGGGCTTCCTGTACTATGTTAAATAAAAGTGGTGACAGCTAACATCCTTGTCTTTTTCCTGATCTTAGAGGGAAAAGTCTTCTGGTTTTTCACTTCTGAGTATGTTAGCTGTGGGCTTTTTCATATATGACCTTTATTATGTTAAAGTACATCCTCTCTAAACCTAATTTGTTGAGAGTTTTTATCATGAATATTATATTTTGTCAAATGCATTTTAAAATTTTTGTTTTACTTCTTTTCAGTGTTCCAGAATTGTTTATGCACCACACCCAGTGCTCCATGCAATACGTGCCCTCCATAATACCCACCTCTAGGCTCACCCAACCTCCCACCTCCAAAACCCTCAGTTTGTTTCTCAGAGTCCACATTCTCTCATGGTTTGTCTCCCCCTCCAATTTCTCCCTTTGTTCTGCATCTTTTAAGATTATATGGTATGTATTTCCACATCCTGTCTTGTGATGTATCACACTGATTGATTTATGAATATTGAACCGTCCCTGCATCTCTGCAATAAATCCCAGGGATAGCAGTGAGTGATACTGTTAATGCATTGTTAAATCTGGTTTGCTAATATTTTGTTGAAGATTTTTACACTTGTGTTCTTCAGGTGTAGTTTTCTTTTTTGTAGTGTTTTTGTTTGATTTCAGTATCAGGGTAATTCTGGCCTCATAGAATGAGTCTGGAAGCTCTTTTATTTTCTGGAATCATCTGAGAATGGGCAGTAATTCTGCTTTAGATGCTTGGTAGAATTCACCTGTGAAGGTCTGGTCCTAGACTTTGGTTTGTTGGTAATTTTTTGATTACTGATTCAATGTTGTTTCTAGCAGTGGACCTATTCAAATTTTCTATTTCTTCCTGATTCAGATTTGGAAGACTGTTTAAGTTTATAAGAATTTACCCATTTCTTCTAGGTTGTCCAATTTGTTGGTATATAACTTTTCATAGCTTTGTTATAACCCTTGTATTTCTGTGGCATCAGTTGTTATTTCTCCTCTTTTACTTCTGATTTTATTTCCTTGAATCTTCTCTTTTTTTTTTTGAGTCTGGCTAAAGGTTTATCAATTTTGTCTATTTTTTCAAAGAACCAGCTCTAGATTTCATTGATTTTTTCAATTGCCTTTTAATTTCAACTTCATTTATTTTCATTCTAATTATTACATCTCTCCTCTATTATCTTTGGACTTCCTTTACTAGACCTTTAGGTGTAAGGTTAGAGTGTAAAATTGCACCAAGAAGAATAAAATAGCTAGGAATAAATTTAACCCAGAGGTGAGAGACCTGTATTCTGAAAACTCTAGGACACTGATGAAAGAAAATGAGGATGACACAAATGGAAAACTATCCTATGCTCATGGCTGAGAAGAATTAATATTATTAAAATGTCCATATTACCAAAGGCAATGTACAGATTCAATGCAATCCCTATCAAAATACCAATAGTTTTTTCCCATAGAATTTAAACAAATAACCCCCAAAATTCGTATGGAACCACAACAGATCCTGAATAGCCAAAGCAACCTTGAGAAAGAAAAAAGTTACAGACATCACAACCCCAGATTTCAAGATACACTTCAAAGTTATATTAACTGAAACTATATAGCACTGGTATAAAAACAGACACACAGATCAACAAGAGAAGATAGAGACCTCAAAAATAAACCCATGCCTATATAGCCAAGAATATACACCTGGACAGCTACATTCAGAAAGATAAAACTGGGCTGTTTGCTTACAACAGATACAAAGATAAAATAAAGTCCTAACTGTGAGAACTGAGTATGAAACTCCTAGAAGAAAATATAGGTAATACTCTCTTGGACATTGGCTTTAGCAACATATTTATGGGTATGTCTCCTTGGCAAGGGAAACAAAAGCAAAATTAAACTTTTGGGACTACATCAAACTAAAAAACTTTTGCACAGTAAAGGAAACCATCAATAAAACAAAAAGGTAACCTACTAAACAGAAGAAGATATTTGCAAATAATATATCTGATGGGGTGGGGGAGCCACTGACTTTAGCTCAGGTCATGATCCCAGGGTTCTGGGACGGAGAGCCTGGTATGAGGCTCCCTGCTCAGTGGGAGTCTGCTTCTCCTTCTTCCCCTGCCCCTCCCTCTGTTCGTTCCCTCTCATAAGTAAATAAATAAATAAAATCTTAAAAAAAAAGAAGAAAATATTTGAAAATAATGTATCTGATAAATCTAATTTCCAGAATATATAAAGAACTCCTGCAACCAAATAAAAAGACAACAAATTAAAAAATGGGTAAAGGAGTTTGAATACACTTCTTTGAATACACATTTCGAAAAGAAGTTTAAAAATGGCCAACAAGCACACAAAAAGATGCTCAACATCATTAGTCATAGTGAAATGCTAGTCAAAACCACAACTAAACACCACTTTGCAACCCAGTAGGTTGGCCGTAATAATAACAAAATAATAGAAAGTAAATATTTGTGAGGATGTGAAGAAATTGGAACCATTGAACACTCCCAGTAGGAATATAAAATGGTGTAAGTGCTTATGGAAATCAGTCTGCAGGATCCTCAAAAAGTTAAACATAGAATTACCATACAACTCAGAAATTCTACTCTTAGGTATGCACCCAAAGAAATGAAAACAAGAATTCAAACAAGTACTTGTCCAGTAATGTTCACAGAAGCACTCATCACAATAGTCAAAGGGTGGAAAGAACCCAATGGCCACCTATTTCGGTTGGCATTCAAACCTAACAAGGAATGAAAGACTGATACATGCTACAACATGGATGAATGATGTGAAAGAAACCAAATACAAAAAGTCGTGTGTTGTATGATTATATGAAACATCCAGATTCGGTAAATCAGACTAGTGTTTGCTAGGGAACGGGTGGCAGAAGGGGAGGAAATGGGGAGTGACTGTTCAATGGGTGTGGGGTTTCCTTTTGGGGTGATAAAACTGGACTGGAACTAGGCAGAGGTGATGGTTGCACAACACTGTGAATGTACTAAATTGTACATGTGAAATAGTTAATTCATGTTATGTAAATTTTATGTAAAAAACAAAACAAAACTAGGGGGTGCCTGAGTGGCTCAGTCAGTTAAGTGTCCAGACTCCTGATTTCAGCTCTGGTCATAATCTTGGGGTCACGGGATCAGATCAAGCACCGTGTCGGGCTCTGTGCTGGGTGTAGTGCCTACTTAGAATTCTTTTGATCCCTTTCTCTCTCTGCCCCTCCCCGATATGCTCTCTAAATTAAAAAAAATAAATAATTAGAGGACTGTACAGAGATCAATGAAAAATGAAGATTTCTCTAATTCTAACTATATAGTGTGAAATATTATTTTATGAAGCCTTATAAAGTAAAACATTTTCATTTTACAGTCCAAGGAAAGGTTCATTAAATGGAAGAGTTTAAATGAGCAGTACCATAGAATATTAAGTAATCAAACAGCAAAAACACCATATCAACTTGGATTTCTTTGCTTTAGATTAGGACTACAGATATTAGTACATGGTGAGTAAAGCCATATGTTTACATGTTCTGTTTTCTCACAAGATTACTAACCTCCTAAGCTTAACTACAAAATTAGTTTTCTCCTTAATCAAGGACTTCCATTCCATTTCTGTACCTCCGTAAGACATATTTCATTCATCCAAAAATATATAAAACAAGGGTAAATCCTTCTTTGATGCTTTGGTATACTATTTGATAGGGTTGCATGAGGCATAATTACATAGAAAAATTATTCGCTGCATACCTAACATTCAGATGTAACTAGGCGTCCTTTATTTTTGTTGTATCTGGCAATTCTACCCCACAGGACACTGAAATACAAATAATTTTTTTAGTATAAGTATTTCCAAAACACTGCATAGGATATATCTATACTGAAAATTATTTGTTTACCTATATTAAAATTTAATCAGGTACTCTGTATTTTATCTGGCAACCCAAGGTATTTGGCAAGACAGAACTAAGTATTTATTCAAGCTGTCCCTGAAAGAATGCCTGCTATTTTGTCCTATTCCATCAGCCCTAACAAGACTTGTTCAGGGCAGAATACAAGTCTGTGATGCTAAGACAAAGCACAAAGCACAAAACCTGTCTCTCCAAGTCTGTAAAGGGCATATGTTCATCTTAACATTGGACTTATAATTCTAGGCACAAGCTACCATACATTAAATATGGCATCTCTGCTGGTACACTGGGAAGCAGTGTAACAGAAGAGGCATTTTTGAAAAGTACTAAAATAAAGATCAGTAAAATTGTTGAGGACAGTGAAAATGAGTTCTCCATAAGACACTGGCAAAAGACAATTCTTCAAGGTCTCTTACATTTTTGCAAGTCCTGTGAGCAGAATCAATGACTGTCCTCATTCTTTTCAAGGATCTCTGTATTGAGAACAGCCTGGGAAGGTAGAGACACCTCTTCCTTAGGAGCAAAGGGTAGGTTTGCTTTACAGTCTTGGTAGATAAAGACTTGCATTGGAACAAACGTGGCATGTCCACGTCCATTACAAAGTATCTGGGACCCTTAATCACAAAGTTTTTTCTCCTGCAATGCAATACACTAGTGCGAACCTGGCTTTCTTTATGTTGGGGTGTGGAAACCGGGGCTTAAGAAAGAAGTGCAAATGATAACACTAAGGTTACTGGAGTTGCTGCAACAAAGTCCTTTGTCTCTGATCTCGTATCTTCTGCTAGCATTAATCATTCTGTGGAGGTTATCTTATTTGCTTGTAAGTTCTTCACAGATCTCAGGTCCTTTACAGTTCTTGACACATAAAAATTTCATTTTAATTTCAACTTATTTTTGCTTTTTATAAGTTATCTCACTTGATAATCCATATTTCAGTTTGAAGTGACAAAGATATCTTTCACTTATAATAAATACTTTATGCTTTTTTTCCCAGCTATATCAAGAGATAACTGATAGAAAACATTGTGTAAGTTCGAGGTGTACAGTGTGTTGATTTGATAGACTTACATATTGCAAGATGATTACCACCTCAGCATTAGCTAATACCTCCACTGTGTCACATAATTACCATTTCTTTCTTGTGGTGAGAACCACTAAGATTTACTCTCTTAGTAACTTCCAAGTACAGAGTACAGTACTGTTAACTAAAATACCACGCTATATATTAGATCCCCAGAAATTATTTATCTTATAACTGAAAGTGTGTACCCTTTGAAAGATAGCTCCCAATTTCACACCACCCTTCCTTCCACCTCTGGTAATCACCATTCTAATCACTGTTTCCATGAATTCAGTTTTTTAAGAATCTATATATAAGTGGTATCATACAGTATTTGTTTCTGTCTGACTTGTTTCCCTTAGCATAATGCCCTCAAGGTCCATCTGTGTTGTTGCAAATGGCAGGATGTCCTTTCTAATAGCTGAATAATATTCCATCGTATATACTGGTTTCCCTCAATATCCAGTAACAAAGAATTCCTAATGAAACCTTTCTTAAGCTGAAATGGCATAAAGCGAAGCAGCAATGATCATTTTATAAAACCAAAACTTTTTGTTATTTCTTTTGGTCAGTGAAAGCAGGTAACCAATGTAGGTCTTTCATAAAAGCATAGCGGCATTAAAGCAAACTTTCAGATATCAGGGGAAACCTGTATATAGCAGATCTTCTTTATCCAGTCATTCATTGATGGACACTTAGGTTATTTCCATGTCTTGGCTATTGGGAATAATGCTGCAATAACATGGGAGCACAGATATCTCTTTGAGATCCCATTTTCTTTTCCTGGAAGTGATACCGCTAGATCAAAGGGTAGTCCTATTTTAAGAATACTGTTTGCCATACTGGCTGCACCAATTTACATGCATACCAAAAGTGCACACGGATTCTGTTTTTTCCACATCCTTGCCAACACTTGTTATCTCTTGACTTTTTAGTAACACTCATTCTAACAAGTTTGAGGTGATAATTTTGATTTGCACTTTCTGGATGATTACTGACATTGTGCATCTTTTCATATATCTACTGGTTTTTTGTATGTGTCTGCATAAATAGATACTTAGCTCTTCTATACATTTTTTAATCAGATTTTTTTCTACTGAGTTGCATGAATTCTTTATATATTTTAAATATTAACCCTTTATCAGATACATGACTTGGCAGTATTTTCTCCCATCCATTAGGTTGCCATTTCATATTGGTGATGGTCTCCTTTGCTTTGCAGAAGCTTTTTAATTTGTAGTCCCACTTGTTTATGTTTGCCTTTGCTTTTGGTGTCAAATCCAAAATAACATTACCAAAACTAATGTCACCAGAGAGCTTTCCCCCTATGTTTTCCTCTAGGGGTTTTATGGTTTCAGGTCTTATGTTATTAAGTTGTTAATTCATCTTGAGCTAATTTTTGTGAGCAGTTTAAGATAGGGGTCCAATTTCATTCTTTTGCATGTAGTTATCTCGTTTTCCCAATACCACTTATTGAAGAGACCACCCTTTCTCCATTGAGTATTCTTTGTTCTCTTGTCAAATGTTAGTTGGCCATATATGCAAGGGTTTATTTCTGGACTTTTGTTTCCATTGTCTATTTTTATGCCAGTACCATAGTTTTCATTACTATGGCTTTGTTGTATAGTTTGAAAACAGGAAATGCGATGCCTTCAGCTTTGCTCTTCTTTCACAGTATTGCTTCAGTTATTTGGGATCCTTTGTGGTTCCATATAAATTTGAGAACTGTGTTTCTTATATTTCTGTGAAAAATACTATTGGAATTTCAATAGGGATTGAACTGAAACTATAGATGGCTTTAGATAGTATGGATATTTAACAATACTAATTCGTCTGATCAATGAATATGGGCTATCTTTCCATGTGTTTGTGTCTTTGGTTTCTTTCATCAAAGTCTTGTCATTTTCAGTAATAGCTCTTATAGCTCCTTGCTTAAATTTAGTCCTAAGTAGTTTTTTTTTATTTGATGCTATTTTGAATGGGACTGTTCTCTTTATTTCTTTTTTTAGGTATTTCATTGTTAGTGTACAGAATCCCAACTATGTTTTATATATGGATATTACATCCCACAACTTCACTGAAACTGATTAATTCCAACAGTTTTTTGATGGAGTGGTAAGCATTTTCTTTTTAAATATGTAAGATCGTATCACCTGCAATCAGAGACATTTTACACCTTCCTTTCTGATTTGGATGCCTTTTATTGTCTCATTGCTCTGTTTAGGACTTCCAGTACTTTGTTGAATACAAATGATAAGAATGGGAACCCTTGTCCTATTTGTGATATTAAAGCAAAACCTTTCAACTTTTCACCATTCAGTATGAGGCTAGCTGTGGGTTGTCATGTTATTATTATATTGGGGTATATTCCTTCTATACCCAATGTGTTGAGAGTTTTTATTATGAAAGGATATTGTATTTTGTCAAATGCTTTTTCTGCATTAATGTGATGATATGATTTTAGCCTTTCATTCTATTAATGTGGTGTATCACTTTTATTGATTTGAGTATATCAAGCCATCCTGATCCCAGGGATAAGTCCCATGTGATTATGGTGTATGATCCTTTTAATCCACTATTAAATTTAGTTTGCTAATATTTTGTTAAGAATTTGTGCATGTTGAAGCACCTGGGTGGCTCAGATGGTTAAGCATCTGCCTTTGGCTCAGGTCTTGATCTCCAGGTCCTGGGATCGAGTCCCACATTGGGCTCCCAGCTCAGTGGGGAGTCTGCTGCTCCCTCTGCCTTACCCCCTGCTTGTGCTCTGTTTCTCTTTCTCTCTATATAATGAATAAATAAGATCTTATTTAAAAAAGAATTTTTGCATGTTCAATTTTCTATATTCATCAGGGATATTGGACTGTAGTTTATTTCTCTTGTATTCTCTTTATCTGGCTTTGGTATCAGAATAATGCTGGCATTGTAAAATGAGTTTGGAAGTGTTCCTTTTTGATTTTTTGGTGAGAAAGATTAGCTTTAATTCATTTACATATTTGGTAGAATTCACCAGTAAAGCCACCTTTTCCTAGACTTCTCTTTGCTGAATAATTATTGGTTATTGATTTAATCTCTTTACTCATTATTTGTTCAGATGTTTCTATTTCTTCATGATTTAGTTTTGGTAGGTTTATGTTTCTAGGAATTTATCCATTTCTTCTAGGTTATCCAATTTACTGATTTATAATTTTTCATGTTAGTCTCTCATGATCCTTTGTATTTGTGTGGTTTTAAGTTGTACTGTCTCCTCTTTCATTTCATATTTTAATTATTTGCATCTTTTTTTTCTCAGTCTAGCTAAAGGTGTTGATTTTATTCTGTCAATAAAACCAGTTCTTTTGTTTTGTTGATTTTTCCTATTATTTTTATTTTAATACTTATTCATCTAATATTTGTTATTTTCTTCTTTCTGTTAACTTTGGGTTTAGTCTGTTCCTTTTCTAGTTCCTTGATGTGAAAAATTAAGTTAGTTATTTGAGATTTTGACCCACTGGTTATTCAGGAGTATTGTTTAACTTCCACATATTTGTGATTTTCTCAGATTTCCTTCTGTAATTGATGTCTAGTTTTATACTATTATGGTTGAGAAAGATACTTGGTATGATTTCAGTCTTTTTAAATTTGCTAAGACTTACTTTTTTCACCTATCATATGATCTGTCCTGAAGAATGTTCTGTGTACACCTGAGAAAAACATGTGTTCTGCTGTTGTTGAGGTATCTTACATATGTTTGTTAGATCCATTTGGTCTGATTATGGTTCAAGTCCAATCCAATGTTTCCTCATTGATTTTCTCCCTGGATGATCTATCCATTATCGAAAGTGAGGTACTGAGGTCTCCTACTATAGCTGTATTGCTTTCTATTTCTCCCTTCAGATCTGTTAATATTTACTTAGTATCTATAGGTGCTCCGATGCTGGGTCCATATATACTTTAAATGGTTAGATCTTCTTCATGAACTCACCCCTTTGTCATTATATAATGGCCTTGTTTCCTGTTACTTTTGGCTTAAAGTCTATTTGGTGTGATTTAGGTATAGCTTTCCTTAACAAAAAAACAAAAAACAGCAACAACAAGAAAGTGTAGCTATCTTTACTCTTCTGAGGTTTCTGTTTACATCGAATCTTTTCCCATCACTTCACTTTGTTCCCACGTAGGTCCTCAAAGCTGAAGTGAGTCTCTTGTAGGCAGCATATAGTTGGTTTTATTTTATTTATTTATTTATTTATATCCATTCAGACCTCCTCTGACTTCTAGAGAATTCAATCCATTTACATTTACAGTGAATGCTGATACGTAAGGATTTACTAAAGCCACCTTATTAGTTACTTTCTGGCTATTTTATAGTTCTCTTCTTCCTCTCTTGCTGTCTTCCTTTGTGAACTGATGATTTTCAACAGTGCTATGCTTTGCATCTCTTCTCTATCTTTTGTGATCTACTGTAGTTTTCTGCTTTGTGGTTATCATAAGGCTTACATAAAACATCTTGTAGATTAATATAGATGTAATAGTTTATTTTACACTGATAATTTAATTTCAATCTCATTAAAAAACTCTATCCTTTTATTCTTCCTTTTGTTTCTGATGTCATAATGTACCAGTTTTAATAATGTGTATTCATTAACAAATTATTGTAGCTGTAGTTATTTTTAATATGCTTGTCTTTTAACCTTTACACTAGGATTAAGGGATTAACATACCATATTACCATACTAGAGTATTGTGAATTTGATTATACACTTACTTTACTGGCATGTTATATATCTTCATGATTTTTATGTTGTAACTAGTACCCTATCATTTAACTTTGCTAATTCTTTTTAGTATTTTATTTATTTGACAGAGTGATAGAGCGAGCAAAAGTAGGCAGAGTGGCAGGCAGAGGGAGAGGTGAGGAAGAAATAGGCTTTCTGCTGAGCAGGGAACCCGATTCAGGACTTGATCCCAGGGCCCTGGGATTATGACCTGAGCCAATGGCAGACGCTTAACTGACTGAGCAACCCAGGTGCCCCAAGTTTGCAAATTCTTTTCTGAATTTCTTGTAAGGCAGGTCTAATAATGATGAATTACTTCAGCTTTTGTCTAGGATTATCCTTATTACTACTTCATTTATGAGAGAGAACTTTGCCAGAAAGAGTATTTTTTTTTTAAAGATTTTATTTATTTATTTGACAGGCAGAGATCACAAATAGGCAGAGAGGCAGGCAGAGAGAGAGGAGGAAGCAGGCTTCCTGCTGAGCAGAGAGCCCGATGTGGGGCTCGATCCCAGGACTCATCCCACTCTCTTCTGCTCTATAAGGTTTTTGCTAACAACCCCACTGATTGTAGGTTACAATCTTCTTTTTCTTGGAACTTTCAAGACTTTTTTTTGTCTTTGATTTTTGACAGTTTTATTATACTGTATTTTGGAGAAGATCTCTTTAGGTGGTTTGGTGACCTATAAACTTTATGTACTTGGATATCCAAATGTCTTCCCATGTTTGGGAAACTCTCAGTAATTATTTCTTTAAATAGGCTTTTTTGCCTCTTCTCCCTCTCTTTTGCTTCTGGAACTCCAATTATTAAAAATTATTTCTTTTGATGGTTTCTCATAGATCAGGCATGCTTTCCTCACTCTTTTTCTTTCTTTTTTCTTTGCTCTCCTCTGATTGGAATTTTATGTTCCTATCTTTTATCATAGATTCTTTTTTTCTGTTTGGTCCATTCTGCTGTGACTGTGCTATCTGTTGCATCTGTCATTTTATAAACTGAATTCTTTAGCTCCGGAATTTGGTTTTGGTTCTTTATGATTTCTCTTTGTTAATCTTCTCATTTTGTGTATTGCTTTCTTGATTTTGTTGAATTGCCTTTCTGTGTTTTCTTGTAGCTCACTGAGTTTCCTTAAAATAGTTATGTTGAATTCTTTATTAGGTAAATCACAGATTTCCATGTTTTGGGGTTTAGTTACTGATCCTTTGGTGATGTCAGTGTTTCATGTCCTTTGGAGTTGGGTTTTTCTTTTTTGGGGGGTGGGCAGAGGGAGAGAAAGAATCTTAAGCAGTCTCCATGACCAATGTGGAGTCTGATGTGGTGTTCAGTGTCACAATACACATCTGAAATCAAGAATTAGATGTTAACTGACCGAGGGACCAGCTCCCCTTGTGTTCTTTGCAGTTTTGCATTGCTATCTGAACATCTGGAGTAGTAGCCACCTCCTCCAGTATTTACTGTCTTCAGGGCAGAAATACCTCTCTTCAGTCCAGCCAGAATTTCTGAGGCTTTCTCAGACCTTCTATGGATATATTTGCTTCACATTTCTTGCTCCCTCTTGTGGTAGACTTTAGTATTATACTCCTCCCCTTCCTGCCACACACCTGGCTGAGTGCTGACCCCCACCTTTATTTCCCAAATGTGGTGCTACAGCTCCTTTGTGGTCTTCCTGTCCTGCAGCTACAGATCTGCTAAAGGTTGCCCTCACTAATGTCTTCAGCCGTGCACACAGGGAGCCATCTGCAGATTAGAAGGAAGAGTGTGGATGAGGGCATGTGGGATGGTGGAGGTTCTCATGGCCAGATGGAGGGATTCACAGGTGAAGTTCATAGGCAGACTTTCAATGGAGTCTCTGATGTGGTGCGTACGATGAGTCCCTTTAATGCCTTCTGAGAGTCCCATCTGCCACCTTCCTGTCTATTTCCACCCTGTGCCCCAACCATGGAGCTCCTGATTTAGTGATCTAGATGGGGTGAGAAGGAAAGATGAGTCTCTTTGGTAAAAGCCTGAACAGCTAGACAAGCTGGACACTCACTCATCTGTTCTCCCTTTTCTCTGCAGGAAAAATCACAGGCCAGGAAGGATTCTCGTAGATCAAAGCTGTGCTATCTTGGGTGAAAAGTGATGTATGTAAAGACGAGCTATTCCTTTTGCTAGAACTCGAATGCAACCAAACTTGTACTTTTTTTTGCTTCAGTGAATGATGGAACTTCTCTGGAAAGCTGAACTTGCACAAAGGCTTCCTCACAACCCTGTGTAATTGCCTAAGTCAGTGCTCCCCAGAAGGTCCCAGACTGTAGCCAAGACGAGCAAGAGCTGGTAAACATGCTACTACAGGGTCCAGTCAAGACCGAAACCTGTCTGCTTATTATCCAGTCCACAGGTGGGTGGGAGGCCTTGGTATATAGTATTGGATCCCACAGCTCTCACGGTCACTTTTGTTCATGGATATATGCTGAATTTTTGTTATTGTGAGTGAGATAAAAACAAGGGACATTTTATAGTGACATCACTGCCTTTTATCTTTTTATGTAATATGGGGTACTGGGAACCATTCACTTATTAATAGTCTCTATGTTTTAATGTGAACATATATGCCACATGACTACAGAATTCTGTAAGTCTGGATGACTTAATTCTCTAAGAATCAGAAAATCTCACTTTCTGAATCTTGATATCAAATAACATGGTAGAACAAATGTCAAAATAATTAATTACATTGTTTTTTATAAGTAGAGACTTATATTTCCTCTTTTTAGTCCAACTCTTTGCCTATTTGCTTTCAGCGCAGTAAGAGATTCCATATCATATGTTCACTTCTGAGACTTAGATAAATTGTGCTGCTTCTGACTACATTAGACAGCCTACAGACTTTATTATAGCCAACTCCGTCTCAATACAAATAATGAATGACCTTTGGACTATTTTGGTTGCTGTAGGCATAAGCAGTGTATTCTCAGAATACCGATACACTTTATGAACAAAGTTCCTGTTAACTGCATAAATGGGAAATAAAGGACATAATATACCACAATTTCCACAGTTTTTGTGATATATATGGCAGGGCAGGGCATGATAGGGCAAGGTTTATTATACTTGGTTAAGTAACAACAGGGCACTTTTTTGCTGTCTTAATTACCCTTCCTTATTTCTTTTAGGAGTTAAGTGGGCCCTATTTTGTTAATCTAGAATGGGGCAAAAAAAGGAAGTTTATTGGAAATTTTTCAATTTATCTTTGGCATCTGAATTTCCCATAAACCCAATTTTTGTCTTGGCCTTCCTTCTTTGCCCCCTTTTTTCAAGATTGTATTTATCAGCTTCTCTCTACTGAGGTTTTACCTTCTGGTTCTTATTCTACCTCAGACAACCCCCTAAAACATCATGCTACAAAGTTGCTTCTGATCCTTACTATCAAGTGGCAAATCAAGTGGTAAAGAATGCAGGCTATGGAGTCATAGTGCTTGGGTTTGAATCCCATCTCTGTCCCTTACTACCTGGAAACAACAAATAAGAACAAACTTAGAGCCAAAACGGGAGATTTTACCACATTTTTCTCAATAGTTGATAGCGCTAGCAGCTGTAAATTCAAAATATGAAAAGTTTGAACAGAATGATTTATAAACACAACCTAGCAGGCATATTTGGAACACTTAACCCAGCAACATGATGAATATACATTCCTAATATAGGTAAAACAAGTCAAAGAATATTAAAGTACTGAAATCACAGACTGTTTCCTAACTGCAATGAAGATAAACCAGAAATCAACCATAAAAAGACAACTAGAAAATTAATATATTTAGAAACAAAGAAACACACCCCTGGAAATAAAGAGCACTTTAGTTATTAGCAAGAGACAAAGATATAGTCAGATTACCTCAGCATGTGTGGGATTTTTATAAGGATATAAAGTAAGGACACCCAGGGAGCTGACTCTGTAGACAAATAGCCAGTTCTTACGAAACTGGAATGCTGTTCATTGCCATTTAGTAAATAATAACTACACTAATATCCTAGTATCACTCTAGTAACTGCTGTTTCAGAAGCAAGCATTTGTTGTTCCCTTTTCTGGTCACTCCTCTCTTCTCATGTTTTCTCTATCTCTGACACTCTCTCTGCTTTGCTTTTAACCCTTTTTACTTTCATCCCTGCCTTATAGTAGTTGGTTTATTCATGGTTTCTACTGTCTCATGGCTTTTGCCTATGACCTTCTTTCTCTCTTGGTTTCTGCCATTGTTTAGTAACTGAGTCTCCTTCTTTTGTGTTCCATGCTTAAGTCATCCAAAAGAAATAATGTGAATACTCCAATTACCATTCTTCTAATAGAAACCACCCAAAATCAGCCGATTATGCAGCCACTCCTTTGAAAAATTACTAGTCCTCCTCATGTCCACGCTGTAGATGATTACCTCTGGGCTAAGTGTTAACCTCTAATTCAGGATGTCAGAGTTACTTGATACAACACGTATCAAGATACAAACACGTGGTAACTTTTAGACAAGAAATATCACTGGTCCTTTATTTCAGAAGAAGACTGACTGTGGGAAGGCACTCAATTTCTTGGATTTCTAAGGAAGGGAAAAATGACAACTCCTAATATAGGAAAACGTATCTAGTGTATACTTCATAATAGTTTTATTTACCTTTATTGCTTTAAATCAAAGATTTCCCAAACAAATTATTATTGGTATGTTGTGAGATTTCCCATTTGGGGCTAGTGTATATAAAGTAGTTCCTATGGAGTCCTGTCATTGACATACATATTGTTTCTGTTTATATACAAAAAATGGAGGAGATGCATCTATTATTTTAATAAGCCATTTTATATATTAATGAAAAAAACTAAATAACCCTAAATCAAAGAATAAATTGCTCACAAAAATTAGAAAATATTGAGAATCAAATGATAAAAAGTACAACATATCAAAACTTGTGGAATGTAGCTAAAGCAGTACTTAGGGGGGAGCCTATAAACTTAAATGTGTGTAACAGAAAAGAGGAAATACTACAATTAATAAGCTAACCATCTACTTATAGAAGTTTTAAAAAGAGAGTAAAATAAACCTTTAGAAAGTGAGAGGAAATACTAAAGTCAAAAGCAAACCTAATAAAACAAAATGTACAAGAGAGAATTAACATCAGGTTAGTTCTTTGAAAAAACTAATAAAATGACAAACTTCTGGTGGGACCGATCAAGAAAAAAAGAATGAAGACACAAATAACTTATATCAGGAACAAAATAGGAAAATGCTACAGATACTACAGATGTTAAAAATATAAGTGAAGGATATTATAATTATTTGGTGCCAATAAATTAGTAAGTTTAGAACTCCTTCAAAAACATAATTTATCAAAACTGATTGAAAAAGAAATATAGTATTTCCACTAATATTGTTCAGCTGCATTGAACCACAAGGAACATAATACACATCACAGAAATCCAAACTGAACAATGGTCTACAAAACTACTGGCCAATACTCTTCAAGAAAGACAAAGAAAATAGAACTATTCAGACTGAATAAGTTTAAAGAATTTAATGGGTTATGACAACTGAATGCAATGTGTGATCCTGAATTTGATCCTGGAAAAGGGGAAAAGTCACAAAGGACATTATTAAGACAAATGATAAAATTTTAAATGAGTTTTACATTAGGTATCAGTATTGTAACAAAATTAAATTTCATAAAATTGATCACTTTAGTATAGTTAAGCAAGAAAGTACCTTTGTTCTCAGTCAATATACCCTGAAGTATTTATGGATAAAAGAACATGATACTGGGGCGCCTGGGTAGTTCAGTAGGTTAAGCATCTGCCTTCAGCTCAGGTCATGATCTCAAGATCCTGGGATCAAGCCCCACATCAGGCTCTCTGCTCAAAAGAGAGTCTGCTTCTCCCTCTCCCTCCGTTTTCTCTCTCTCTCCCTCAAGTAAATAAAATCTTAAAGAAAAAAGAACATGATGCCTCCAATTAACAAATGATTTGGGGAAAAAAAATGCATGTACATCTGTATGTGTATATGTATGTACCTAATTATAAAAGAAGGAATGATTAAAGAAAATATGCCAAAATAGTAACTTTGATACTGGTGAAAAGATTCTGTACTACTTCAGTAATTCCTCTGTAACTTCTCTATTATATTTTATAAGTTTTATGATTTTGGCTTTCATATTTGTTTTCAAGCCACCTGGAATTGAATTTTATATAGTATTTTCCCACATGAACACTTAATTGTCCCAACATCATTTATTTAAAATCCAAACTTTTCCCTGCTGATCTGCATTTATTATGTCCAAGTATGGACAAGTTTATGTCTGTCCTCTGCTCTGCTCTTCTACCTACACTAACACTAAAATTAAGACCTCTAGTTTATCAAAAGACAGCACAAAGACAGTGAAAAAAGCCAAATTGTGACACAAGAGATTTATTTACAAAAATATAACAAAGGCCAGTATTTAGAATACATAGAAAAGTATTCCAAATCTAGAAGAAAAACAAAGGTAATCCTTTAGACAAATGGTCAAACAATTTTCAGGCACTTCACAAATAAGTAATCTACACAGCCAATAGTCACATAAAATAGTGCTCAATTGCACAGGTTATCAGAGAGATGCAAATTAAAACCACAATGGTACCAGACCAGCCAGATTTTGAAAATTTGCCAAAATCAAGAGTTTGGGAGTATGCGGAATAACAAGAGCTCTCATCCAGTGTTGGTGGGAGTGAAAACTGGCACCACTTTGGAAAAGAGTGGGGCATCTGCTAGTAAATAACTGATGTTATGCATATCCTATGGTACAGCAATTTCCCTTACAAGTCAGTCAGAGAAATGGGCATGCCAGGAAATATGCACAAGAATGTTTGTAGTAGTTTGGTTTGTAGTAGCTAGAAGTTAGAAGTAATCCAAATGTCCACCAACAATAGAGTGGATACGCTAATTGTGGGTATATGCAAATGAAATATACAACACCAACGAAAATAAACAGTCTATAGCTACTGACAAAAACAAATTAATCTCACAAACACAATCTTGAGTGAAAGCAGCAAGATAAAAATAATATACACTGCGTGATCTCATTTATATAGAATTCAGTAACATAGGCAGAATAACATAATAGACTAAAACAACTTGTATTATTTAGTATGCATAAATGGATGGTAAAACTAAAAGAGAAGTGATAAACTCATCACAAAAGACAGAATGGTGATTATTTCTCAATGTCAGGGTGGGAACAGACACTGGAAAACACACAGAGGACTTCTGCGCTGTTGACAATTTTCTATTTCCTGATCTGGGTGAGAGTTAAAAGGATATGTGCTTTTAATTAATTGTTAAAATGTACATGTTTTATGCACTTTTCTGATTTTCATGTTTTATAATTAAGAAAAGAAAAATGAAACAAGAAAACTAGTGTTTTTGAGGACCTGCGAGGTCAGGAAAATTAATGTGTGTACAGAACATTTAAGCAGATAACTGGAAAAGCAGTCAGACATTTAGTATATCAAAGCCTCTTGATAAGTTATACAATAAAATTGTACAGAAATGTCTGCACAAGGTCCATAGTAAGCCTACAGTAAACATGTATGTCTAGATTATACTCCCCCTGACCTTCTGGGTTTGTAATACACATCCCTAAATGAGGCAAAAGGAGGAAAAGCTGGAGAGAAAGATTCTAAAGTTTAAGATGGCTCTCTTGTTCCTGATTTCTATTCCTAAGGACACCTGGCTATCTGGCTATAATACTGTTCTCGGGTTCCAGGGGCTAGACTGTAACAAAATATTTTTTTGTTTTGGTTACATTTGGATGATTTTTCTTACTGGCAGGGATTGTAACTAAGATAGAGCATGTGCTGGGTGGTTCGGTAGGTTAAGTGGCTGCCTTCAGCTCAGGCCATGATCCCAAGGTTCTGGGATATAGTTATGCATCAGACTTCCTGCTCGGCAGGGAATCTGCTTGTTCCTCTCCCTCTGCCTCTCATCCTTGCTTGTGCTTTCTCTCATTCTGCTCTCTATCTCAAATAAATAAAATATTTAAAAGAAGAAATCAAACAGTAACACAATAGTAAATGTCTCTTTTCCAATTTATCAACATATGGGTAAATATCAGTCTTTTTATTCATAAGAAATTTCTACATCAAAATATTCTAACATCGCTTTTTAACTTACCCTCAAAGTATGGTGCTCTTGTGCTAATAAAAGTCTTAGTTCTTCATGTAGCGTTATAACTTCCAGAAACTGTCCCCATAAAGCCATTAGAAGTGAACAAAGTTGTGCAAGATTCATATTTATAAGTTCTGCCAGTTCATCAGGATTTTCTATTTTCTGAAATGACAAGAAAAGAACTTCACTGCTCCCTGAGACTTACCATGTCTAAATATAATGTGTTATTGAGAACATTAATACAAAAGCAAATTTTTAGTTTTAAAAAGAAATGTGTGTGTGTGTATGTGCATGTGCTTGTATGTGTAGAGATCAAGTGACCAATGGCTTTTCCTATGTGATAGTCACTGTAGCAATTTTCAACAACTTAATTGATCTTTCAGTATCTGAGATATCTTGTTACTGAAATAATGTCAAATATAGTTTAAAATTACAAATCAGGATTCTACAGAGCATGATCAACTTCAAACCCTGGAATTCTGGGAATTTTAAACAATGTACAAATCATGATGAAAGTTATAAAATTTTTAGAAGATAATAAAATCTTAAAATAAGATTTTTTTTTCTCCAATCTGCTAAGTAAAGTACTTAAAAGATCTATAACTCTTCAGAAGGGAGAGAGATACCTTCTAAAGTACTAAATGCTTTTCCTTCACTCTTATGTTCCTAAGGTTCCATATTGCGTATGGTAATTCTCTTAGAGAGTCGTCAAACACTTCTCTTTTCTAACAATTCCATTTACCCACTGTTTACTGAGCACATTTTAAATGCTAAGGCCCACATTCCGATCTAACTCAAAGATTAATATGAGAAGCTCAGTTTAGTAAGGAAAGAAAAGTGGGTAAACAATTTTAATACTGTTGTGAGTGTTCTAATAGTGGTATTAAATTACTCATTTATTCAAATATTCACCTAAACTGATGATACAAGTTAAAATTAATGAATTATACAATGAAATGTAAAATCTTTTATAAGGCATTTGTATTTCTTGAATAGGTAAGGATTTTTGGACAAAGAATAATAAAAGACAATAAATCGGAACGATTCCTCTCTTTTGGACAAGCATTTTTACCATGAGGACAAGCTTTTTGTTAATTCACTGAGGCAGCAGTGTTCAGGCAGATAATATCTTGCTAGAAAAATTTGCCTTCAATTACTAGTAATACTAGGAAATCTACCGTTAAGTATATAGATAGATGCTGATTTCATTTCCCCATCCTAAAGAAGGCAGAAGTAGTCTACTCAGATTAAGGTTGAAAGCCATACCATCTATATAGTAATGACTGCTAAATCTTTCTATCTGTATCACATCTCTCCAGGGCTCTAGACCCATCACCTACTAGATGACTATATTTGGATGTGAAAAGGAAGGTATTCTAGTTCAGTATATCCTAAAGAGTACTAATTATATCTTTACCCTTCCTTTCTTAAAAACAAACAAACAAACAAACAAAAAACTCAAAATGTTGCTTATGACATATGATAGATCCTTACTCAGTTTATTTTTACTTCATTTTGAAGCCTGCAATTCTGCAGGCTTTTCTTCTTCCCCCTGCAAACTGAGCTTCTACTTATTTATACTAACTCAGAGAGGACATAAAACAAAAATTCAGCAAAATTAGTAAGAAGGAAAGGGATGATGTCTTTTTACTCTCGTGACTTTGGTTACCAGTACACAGTAGTCACTAAATATTTAGTAAATGAATAAATGAATGGATGAATAAGGAATTACAGGCTTCAGATAAGGAAAAAGGCCCCCAAATTTATGGACAAACTCAGAAAATGTTGAAAAATTCCAGAATTCTGGAATGAAGCTAACAGACTCAACATGTAATAAATATTGAATCATCAATGTACAATAAACCTACAGATGTATTTTGCCCCAGGAAATAGTTTATAGATGTATTAGGAATGAAACTAACAAGTTTTTCACGTCTCTCTTAAGAACATAGAGAAGATTAAAGTGCTCTCTAAAATAAATGGAAGCATGCAGCCTTCTTCCAAGAACAGTTTCAACGGAGTTTAGAAAAAGACTTGAATAAGTACTTGACAGTAACTAGACAGTGTTGTGTAAGGCAAGCAGTGCTATTCTTAGTATAAATCTACACACAAGTAGAAATAATTCTTAGTTTGCCATAGGTTGAATAATGTAAACAACTCTTTTTTTAATCCCCCGAGAGCAAGGCTGTCTAGATACCTTGCAATTATTAATTTTACTTTTCAGAAATCATGGGACCAAGCTCTGAGAGGACTTCAGTACTTTCATTATTAAGAAAGCATCCTTCCGGGGCGCCTGGGTGGCTCAGTGGGTTAAGCTGCTGCCTTCGGCTCAGGTCGTGATCCCAGGGTCCTGGGATCGAGTCCCGCATCGGGCTCTTTGTTCAGTGGGGAGCCTGCTTCCTCCTCTCTCTCTCTCTGCCTGCCTCTCTGCCTACTTGTAATCTCTCTCTGTCAAATAAATAAATAAAATCTTTAAAAAAAAAAAAAAAAAGAAAGCATCCTTCCAAACATAAATAAATTACTCCTCAAGTTTACATAAATCTTTATGTCTCAAAATATAAATAATAATATTTTTATGTCAAAAGGAAATTAGGATTAAGTTTGACAAGCTGTTTTATATGTATAAAGGCAGGAATAATAAGATCTTACAATGGTAAAGTATTTTCCCAAATAACATTCATTATCTTGTCTTGCATGGACATGCACTTTTTCATAGCAGTCACTAATCTTGATTACAAAATATTGCTTACTTAAATAGACTAGGAAAATAGATAAAGAAGAAAATTACGTTCATTTTAGTGTAGAGCCTTTCATTTTTTCACTTATAAACACAAACTCTAGAATCATAAACTATTATGCCATTTTCGTTGAGTAAGGATTTTCCTCTATCGTCAATCATTTACTGAAAGCACATTTTTAAGGTTATGTAACTTTTTTAGATTGCAAGTATCCCATAATTCATTTAACCATTCTCTTATCATTGGTATTTACTTAGGCTAATATTCTTATATTATAAATTATAATGTATATGAGTCTGATTGTTCATTTGATACTGACTGAAAAGTAATACTCTGTCTTTGGATATATACTGCCAAATCAGTCTCTGAAAAAGATCTCCAAGGTGAGAGATCTATGAGAGATATAAAAGAATCTCTATCTTACCACAGCTCAACAAGCATTACATTATTAGAAAATCACAGCTGATCTGACAGTTTAGAAAAGATATGAGAACATTTAAATTTTTGTTTGATAATTAGTGAAACTGAGTATGTTTCATTTATTAGCCTATTTTGTAAATGGGTATCCTATGCAAACTTGAAAAATGGGAAGTACCAGGTTTTCCTATTGATTTGTAAGAACTCTCCAAGTATTAAATTTTTTACCTAGTCTATCTGCTGCCAAAATTTACCCTAAGTTGTTGATGTTAAACTATATGATGTCCATTTATATACTGAAATTTAAATATGTGTACCTAAAAAATTTATTAGTAATACATGAATACACATATTTTCAAAATTTAACATAGACGGATATAGAGCAAAGAATAAAAATTTCCCTTTATAATCCCATCCTTCATGCAACTCTTTTCTGTATTATTAAGTTTAGAATACACACGTGTAATATATATTATATCTTATGTGTATATATTACATATATCTCCTTTTAAATATTTAATATGCAATCATATACACACGATCAAATTCATACACAGCTTTTAGCTTTTGAAACATATATAAAATCATATTCATATTTTTCTCCAATCATTTTAATTAATATATCCTGAAGAGCTTTTCAGCGTGAAATTGGTACCTGGCATCATGGATCAATAAATATTTCTTGAATTAGATAATCCATGTCAGTATACAGAAATTTGCCTAATTCTCCTAAAAGGCTACATGGGAATTTACAGTAATAATGCAATTCTTTATATTCATGTTTATGCAAATGTATTAGCATTTTTGTGAAATATAGGCATATCCCTTTTTCACAGGGTGTTTTGAAACTGATACATAGGTGCACTTTATAGCCTGTGAGCATTAATCATGTGCCAGTTTTAAATACTGCAAATAGTTTCTTCCAAGTATATTGCTTGCTTTCAACTTTTCAATCTACCATGTATTTGTTTTAAAAAAGTTTCAAATCATCAATATCATACTTTGTTCTTTACTATTACTCTGAAGAAATTATTTCATATCCCAAGATCAGATTTTTACATACACATGTATATACAAGTGTTTTTCCTAATTTTGGAGGTCATTTAACATTTCTAGTCTTTTTAGAATTTCTATAACATGGTAAAAAGAACTAATTTTACCATACTACTTAGAGAACCTAATGTTTGTGATAGTTCATCAAATATTTAGTTCTTAGACATGATTGTTTCAGTGATGCTCAGTTCCATTTACTTGTCTTTTTATTCTTTAGAGAAGTCATACTATATTTCTATGACATTTTCACATACAGTTGGGAAAGTCCCTCTACAATAATATGGATTTTTAAAGTTTTTCTAAGTCATTATTACTTTCTTCAAGTGAGCTTTAAAATAAATCAAATTTTAACATTTCCAATGGTATTTTGATACGGATACATCAATTATTAAGTTAAAAACATATCTTCCAGTAACTATTTCTCTTTCCATTCGAAAGTGTTTACTTATTCAAATATCTCAGTGAAATAGTGCAGATTTTTTTTTTTTTAACATTAATCGCATACATCTTAGATTACTTCTAAATGTTTAGTGTTTTGGCAACTATTATAACAACATTAATGATTCTTAATGAAAATACTTATCTTATTTGAGCTGTGAGGAAAGCCTTTGGGAGAGTATACGTTAATTACTTGTATATCCTGCAAATGTATAATTGTATAAGGAGAAGGTAGATACCTTTTCAAAGGGATCCAGACCTCATTCAAATTTACATACAGATATACATTCCAAAGCCAAATATATGTTGTTTGACTCAAGTACCTGATTTTGTCCATTAATGTAGCTAACTGAGAGTGAAATACATAGTGATCTTAAAATTAAAACTTTTAAAATAGAACATTTAGTTCCATCACCAAAAAAAGAGGGGAGGTTAAGAAAAATATATTCAATTTAATTTCAAGAATAAACTAGTGGAAAAATGGTCTGAGACACACACTGATTTGTTGAAATAAAACAATTTTTAATTCTAAACTATCATTTTATAAAAATATAGAAGTTTAAGGATGCTTTAAAAATTTGTCTAAAAATTCTTCTGAGTAAACAAACTGAAAAAAGTGCACGCTTTTGACAGTTAATCGTCTTTGCTATTTCATTTATAAGCAGAATAAAGTACATTTTAAAGATTTAATTTTATGCTGAAGCCAAAAGTCTTTTATCAACTAAGTTGTGATCCCTACCATAAGGAAGGATAAATCATTACTAAGTTTTCTTAGATGAAATATTTAGAATAGGAAACAGAATCCACTAAAATAACTCGATAATGTTAATTTAAAGAAATCCAAGTACCTTAACTTCTTCACATAGTTCAGTAAGTCGAGCTTCTACATCCATTTCCTCTGAAAGGAGTAAAGAGTAATTAGAGGAAATATTTCAATGTTAGATCTGAAAACTATTTTGAAATTATCTAAATACAGTTGGCCCCTGAACAATATAGGGGTTAGGAGGATCAACCCCCACTGCAGTAAAAAAATCCGTGTATTAACTTCTGACTCCCTTAAAACTTAACTACTAATAGCTTACTAATGATGAGAAGACTTATCAATAACAAACAGTTGATTAATACATTATTTTGTACTTTATATGTATTATATACTGTATTCTGATAAAAATAAGCTAGAGGAAAAAAATGTTAAAATCATGAGAAAATACACTTACGATCCTATACTGTATCTTTTGAAAAAAAAAAAATCCATGTATAAGTGTACCTGTGCAGTTCAAGCCCAGGTTTTTAAGCATATATTACCTTTAAAAAACCAGAAGGTTGAGAAGTATCTGGACTATATTCAATGAAGTGAATTTCAATGTAAGATATTGACATGAACACATTAATCATGCAGGTAACATGATAACTATTAAATTCTGTGTTCTGATTATCAGTGTTCCAGGTCTCATAAGAGGCTAACACTGTCAAGGAAATACTGACTGTGGACCTAAAGTAACTTGAACAACTGCATCACAGAAAAGATCAAACTTATAATTAGGTTTTATTGCATTTCATACACTGTAAATTTCAATAAAGTTTAGCATTTGTTTAGATATATACATGCTTTTTTGTTTTTTAGAAAAGGTGTTCCTAAAAAAATTCAAGTCAAATTAATTTTTATAGCCAAAACATATTTAAAAATTACCTGGAGCATAGGTTATTTAATGGTAATGAATGACAAATCCTTTTCAACAATAATTAAGTTTTTAGTTTAGTTTAATACATTGTTTTCTATAAGACAGCCTAAAACTGAGACAAAATTTTTCCATACAATCCAATATTTAATGTATGCTATAATCTCCATAAGAAGTGTACAGATTAATTTATAATTAAAATGATAATATTTATAAGGGACTACAGAAACTAACAGAACAGAAAGGTTTACTGGCCATTTTTTTACAGGGAAGGAATTTCACTAAGGCCTGAAATATGCTTAGATACACCTAATTTTTAATTAAAAATCAAACTAAAATGAGTTCTCCTACAAGAACTATTTTAGCATAGCTGTAATTACACAGAATTCCATAACCTTGTTGTTCCACAACCTTGTTAACTGGTCATTCTCACAAAATGGCAAGAACAGATTCAGAGACATCCCTGAATTTATTCATCAGATCATTATTTCATAAGGTAGACTTTAGTGTATAATATTTGATAAAAAAAAGTTTAAATTTGATAAAGTTACATTTATTTGGTAAAAACAACCAACCTATCATGTGAACAACAAATACTACACTAGTAATTAAAACCAGTATGACACACATATAGTTTCAAAGTCACAAAATAGATAAATAAAGTTGTAACTAGATACGAGAGAGAGATTGCAAATTTGGTCAATCCACTGATGACTAAGGAAATCAGCTAATATTTCACAAATTATTTTACTGTCAATCAATGGCTTCTAATACAGGTTTTCCAAAATTAAAAAAAAAAAAAAGCTAGCAGAACCTGTATTAAAGTCATAACTTCCATATGTCAACGTCTGTTTTCACATTACTCATAAGCTTTTCCTTTGATAGGAAAAAAATCAGTAAAATTAATCTTAGTAAGTTAGATATCCTACCTATAAATTTTTAAAAAATGAAGAACTTCCTTAAGTTCTGAGTTTTGATACATTTTTCTAGTCCTTGCATACAGGAGTTTAAATGCATTAAGCTGGTATGTTTGCATTATGGCTAGCAAGAGCTACTTCAAGATGAGGCAAACATCTTAAAGAATATTTCAAAGCAAAACTTAAAAATTTTAGAATTGATTTCAAAATCATTTAGGATTTTCAAATGAGTTTAAAATTCTATTTTAATTTCTCTTTAAAGTTTATTTACATATATACAATTATACTTAACTGTATAAAAGTGAATTATTGTCTCACATAAATCCTTTTTTTTAATTTGGCTCCTGCTGGTAATCCAAGGTTACAGTGTAAAACATATCCTTCCATATTTTTCAAATATACATTTACATAGGGCACACATCAAAAACATTGAAAATTTGCTTCCAGACTACAATAAAGCTAATATTGCAATGAAATGAGTCAAATAAATGCTCTGGTTTCCTTTAACATCACAAATGCATGTAAAAGTTATGTTTATATTATACTGTAGCCTATTGAATGTGCACTGTGTCTAAAAAATGTACATAAATTTAAAAATATTTCATTGCTAAAAAAATACTACCACCATTTGAGTTTTTAGTGAGTTGTAATATTTTCACTGATGGCGGGTCTTGTCTTGATGTTGATGACTGCTGACTGATCAGGGGTGGAGGTAGCTATGGCAATTTCTTAAAATAAGACAATGAAGCTTGTCATATCCATGGACTCTTCCTTTCATGAAAGATTCATCTGTAGCATGAGATGCTGTTTCATAGCATTTATCCACAGCAGAACTTCTTTAAAATTGGACTCAATCTTCTTAAACTTGTCACTGCTTTATCAACTAAGTTTAGGTAATATTCTTAACCCTTTGTTGCCATTTCAACAATCAACACAGCATTTTCGCCAGCAGTAGATTGCATCTCAAGAAACTACTATCTTCACTCATCCATAAGAAACAAGTGCTCATCTGCTCAAGTTTGTTCAACAGATTTCAGCAATTCAGTCCCTTCTTAAGGCTCCACTTCTATTTCTAGTTCTCTTGCTCTTTCCACCACATCTGCAGGCACTTCCTCCACAAAAGTCCTGAGCTCCTCTCCTCAAAGGCATTCATGTGGGTTGGAATCAACTTCTTCCAAACTCCTTTTAATGATCATATTTTGACCTCTTCCCATGAATCACACATGTTCTTTACGGCATCAAAATGGTGCCTCCTTTCCAGAAGGTTTTCAATTTACTTTGTTTGAATCCATCAGAGGAACCATTACCTATGGCAGCTGCAACCTTATAAAATGTATTCCTTAAATAATAAGACTTGAAAGTAGAATGACTCCTTGATCCACGGGCTGCAGAATGGATGCTGTGTTAAGCAGGCATGAAAACAACATTAATCTCACCGAACATCTCCATCAGAGCTCTTGGGGGACGAGGTGCACCATCAATGAGCAGTCATATTTTGAAAGGAATCTTTTTTTCTGAGCCGTAGGTCTCATCAGTGGGCTTAAAATACCAAGTAAACCATGTTGTGGGCAGATGTGCTGTCATCCAGGCTTTGTTGCTCTACTTACGGAGCAAAGGCAGAGTTCATTTAGCGTAATTCTTAAGTGTCCCAGGATTTAGGGAATGGCAAATGAACACTGGCTTCAACTTAAAGTCACCAGCTGCATTAGCCCCTAATAGGAGAGTTAGCCTGTTCTTTGAAGCTTCGAAGCCAGGCACTGACTTCTCTCTAGCTATGAAAGTCCTAGAAGGCATCATTTTCCAGTAGAAAGCTATTTTGTCTACACTAAAAATCCATTGTTCAGTGTAGCCACCCTCATTTCTTATCTCAGCTAGATCTTCTGGAGAACATGCTGCAGCTTCTCCATCAGCACCTGCTCGTCACCCTGCGCACTTTGATGTTATTGATACAGTTTCTTTACTTAAGCCTCATGAACCAATCTTAGTAGCTTTCAACTTTTCTTCTTTAGCTTCCTCACTTCTCCTGGCCTTCATAAAACTGAAGAGAGTTAGACCCTTGCTTAGGATTATGTTTTGTCTCAAGGGAATATTGTGGCTGGTTTGATTTTTTTTTTTAAGTTTGTATTTAAATTCCAGTTAGTTAACATGCAGTATAATATTAGTTTCAGGTATACAATATAGTGATTCAACACTTCCATATATCACCCAGGCTCATCACAAGTGTACTCCTTAGTCCCCATCACCTATTTTACCCATTTTCTCACCCACCTTCCCTCTGGTAACCATTAGTTTGTTCTCTACACTTAAGAGTCTGTTTCTTGGTTTGTCTCTCTTTCTCTTTTTTCCTATGCTCATCTGTTTTGTTTCTTAAATTCCACATAAGTGAAACTGCTACTAAAACTGCCTCCATGGGGCGTCTGAGTGGCTCAGCAGGTTAAAGGCTCTGCCTTTGGCTCAGATCATGATCCTAGGGTCCTGGAATCGAGCCCCGCATCAGGCTCTGCTCAGCGATGAGCCTGCTTCCCTTCCTCTCTCTGCCTGCTCCTCTGCCTAACTGTGATCTCTGCCTGTCAAATAAATAAAATCTTTTAAAAAATAAATAAAACCGCCTCCATAATAGCCGCAAGGCTGTTTTGCTTTCTCATCATTCATGTGTTCATTGGAACAGCACTTTAAATTTCCTTCAAGAACTTTTCCTTTGCATTTACACCTTGGTTAAGTGGTTGGTGAAAGAGGCCTAGCTTCTGGCCTGTCACTGCTTTCAAGGCATCATCCTTGCCTAAGCTTAATCCTTTCTAGCTTTTGACTTAAAATGAGATGTGGAACTCTTCCTTTCACTTACATACTTCAAGGCCACTGTAGGGTTATTAATTGGCCTAATTTCAATATTGTTGTGTTTCACGGAATAGAGAGACTCAAGAAGAGGGAGAGAGATGAGGGAAAAGCTGATCAGTGAAGCAGTCAGAACACATATTTGTTAATCAGTTCACCATCTTATGTAGATGTGGTTCTTGGTGCCCCCAAAACAATTACAACAGTAACATCAAAAATCACTGAGCACAGGGGCGCCTGGGTGGCTCAGTGGGTTAAAGCCTCTGCCTTCGGCTCAGGTCATGATCTCAAGGAGTCCTGGGACTGAGCTCCACATCAGGTTCTCTGCTCAGTGGAGAGCCTGCTTCCTCTTCTGTCTCTCTGCCTGCCTCTCTGCTTACTTGTGATCTCTCTCTGTCAAATAAATAAAATATTTAAAAAAAAAAATCACTGAGCAGAGATCACTATAACAAATATAATAATAATGAAAACATTTGAAAGATTGTGAGAATTACCAATAACACACAGACATGGAGTGAGAAAATGCTGTTGGAAAAGTATTGCCAACAGACTTGTTTGATGCAGGGTTCCACAAAATTTCAATTTGTAAAAAATGCAGTGGCTGTGAAGTACAATAAAATGAAGTATGGAGGTTTGGAGTCACTTTTTTACAAAGATATGATTGTATTTTACACGTTTCTGCAATTTGCTTTTTTCTCTCAGCAATTCTACATAGAAATCTGGTATGCAGCCCTAAAGTTTTTTTTTTTTTTCTAATAGCTGCATAATATTCCTTAGTGTGAATGCCTTATGATTTCCTCCATATTCTAATCTTTGTCAATTGATAGGTACTTATTTTCAGGGTTTGTCACTAATAATACTATAATAAACATGCTTATACATAAATCTTTACAAACTAGTTACTCATATTTCTATGATACAGGTTAATAAAATTGAGGATGCTAGGTCAAATGGTAAATGCAGACTAAATCTATTTTCTAAACCACCCATCCGTTCATCTATTCATTCACTCAACAGATATTTATAACATAGCTCAGAAAATGCCATTATAATATTAGATGTTAAGGCTAGTATCTCAATGAAAATATTATTTAATTAACACCACTGTGGTTTGAATCAGGTCTTTTCCCACCCAATCAAAAACTGGGACCTTCTTTATATAGGACTTATATAAGCAGCATCCTGTACAGTTAACTTAGAATTTTAGAATACTCAAATGTAAACTGATAGGCTGGCAATACAATAGTTTAAACATGAAGTATATTTTTATTGCTAAAAGGACACTAAAACATGTCAGAAATGATTAAAATTTCATACTATGACTTCTTTAATTTTATATTCATTTTATATAAGAATATAAAAATTTATTCTAAAATAATGACCATAAATACATCTTTAAATTTTCTTTTTTCTTTCCTGATAATATGATCAGTTTTTCCATTAAAAGTTTTAGTGAAAATTGGCCTAACTTAAATTTTTCTGAGCTAGTTCTCATCTCAGAAGTAATAAGAAAGATTTCTTCTCCTTAATTTCCTTATTTTCATACTTCTGAAAACCAAGAAACAAACACTATGATTTTATTTTTTATTTCTACAGCTTTTCATAATTTTTTAAAAAATTGCAATGCGTCTATGCAACACAAAATAAAAACCTTCAATATACTTATGAAAGGACAGTAAGTATTATTGCTATATAAGAATGAAAGTCTAAAATATACAGGGAAATAGATAAATAAAATAATGAGATCAGAATATTTCCCTGAAAATAGTAATATCTGAATAGTGGTGATTTGATACTATTTTCCTTTTTTGGATACTATTTTGTTTGTTAAGTTTAGAACAATAAAAAAATAAATCCAAATTGACATAAAAAGCAAAACTAGATACTGAAGTGGTTTCTTTATTTCTTTAATATCATTAAACCAACAAATTCTGGCAATAAACATGGTTTCCAAATAGTGCTCTTTGTAGGAACTGTAAAAAGAATATGGAAAAAAGCCATGGTTTGTATTTACCATTTCAAGTTTTAATTACAAACTGCAATATTATAAATTAAGAAATTAACCAAAGCTTATCTACAAATAAACTGATTCTAGAAGTTCTAAACTAATAGTGGTAGAAATATTCTATATTAATAAATACATATTTATGAAATTTGACACTAATTTAAAGCAAAGTTTCATACTAATAAAAAGGGATTACTTACTTAACCTATTTTAAACATACCTAGAGAGGTGTCTTTCTGGGTTCGTGGCTGTTTTCTTCTGAGAAGGCGTTCATAAAGGACCTGCATGTTGGCCTTGGCTAGTTATAAGGATTGCACACATCACTAGTTACTAATACTCCTTTTACAACAAAGCTTACTAGAATTTTCCAACTTCTTATTAGTTGACTTAGTATTGATCTGAGAGTGCAGTTAGAACACTAAAGCAGAGTATTTCAGTTAATTAGCTTATTAGAATTGTAAATGATGTACATTCAAGTTTATATTGCTTTGCTCTTTTTTTCTATTTAAATGATGTACCATTCAACATTTTATAATCCAATATTATTTTTATGTTTTAATTTCTTGAACTCAGAATTTCAGAGCTGGCAGGGATCCCAGAGATGAGCTAGATCAACCCCTGCTTTTACAAATATAGATACTAGGGCCTAGAAAGATTACATGATTTGCCAAAGCCTAGATTCCAGAACTTCCTAGATTCCAGACTTCCATTTCCAGTAAGAGCTCCTTGTACCAAACCAGTATTTAACTACATGTCATCAGAAAAAAAAAAAAAAAAAAAAAAGAAAATGTACATCATTCAACTAGGAGAAAAGAAAATAGCAAAAGCAGAAAGGAATTTAAGGCGTTATTTTAAAAGAGGGAATAGAATTTAGATACATTTTTTAAAGCACGATATAGTTTAAGATTTTAAGTACATACTTAATTGAAAACTCAAGAAAAATATCAAATAGTGTAAAGAAATACAACAAACATCCTCTACTCAAGAATTATTTTAGGGGTACCTGCCTAGTGCAGTTGGTTAATTGTCCAACACTTGGTTTTGGCTCAGGTCATGATCTCAGGGTCCTGACATCGAGCCCTGAGTCAGGCTCTATGTTTGGCATGGACCCTGCCTGAGACTCTGTATCCCTCTCCTATTGCCCCTGTCCCCTGCTCTCTCTCTAAAATAAACGAATTTTTCTTAAAAAAAAAAAAAAAAAAGAAAGAAAGAAAGAAAACCGAAACTACTTTATATCCACTTATTAAAACTGGTGAATATAATGATATTTAGTCAACAGTGTTTTATGGAAGTATTATCTAGTACTTGAATTTAATTTTGCTAGGATAAAAATAAATAATGTTAATAATTCAGAATATGCAATTGTTTTAAATAGTTAAAAGAATTTTTAGATGTTCCCTAGAAGATACATTCAAGATAAATTAAAATTTATAATAAACAGAAAATATAAATATGAAAATTTTAAGAATAACCTAAATTGCTACCAATAAATATTTATTGAAGATGAGTCTTGATTTTAAAAATTCCTAGGAAACTGTAATCATCTTTGTTTTGATGTCTATATACTTTTCAAGTAACAACAAAAACTGTATTGTGCCATTTCATTAATTCATTTATTCAACAAATATATTTTGAGTAGGTAGGATGTGTGAGATACTAGTAATTTTATTTATCACTATTATTTGCTTATTTAAGACTAGAGTCTAGGTTTGCTTTAGAATTTGGTTTCTGATATTTTATCAAATAATCTGGAATAAAGTTTATATTCATTTGTAACTAACTCCTGAAATTAAATATAAGGAAGGGCTTTTAATTATGGTATTTTCTATATTATATTACATGTGTAAGGTCAAATGAATTCATATAACATAAAATCCATCCTTACCATGACAGAATTTAAAACCTGATAAATGAATTATCATGCTGATTTAGATTAATAAACTAGTAATTGTGCTAATACTGTGTATTTGAAATAAATCTGTGCTTTGAAGAGATGCTCATTTTAATTACTAATTATATATTTTACCAGCAAATATCTTTTTAAAGAAAAATATTTTTTTCTAAGTTAAAATGTGATTCATGTGTTTTTTATTCTCAAGTATTACATGTTAAGTCTATTTGAATATTACATGCAAATAGATGTCTTCCTTATACAGGCATTTATGGGTCCACCTCATATACGACTCTCTATATTAAAAACTCAGGAAGTCCCATCTCTCTGGGTGAGTTTCTCCTTTCATCCCCATGCTGGACTGATCACATATTAAAGGAAGAGGAGAAGTCAAAGCTCTTTAAAGAGAGAGACCATATTTTTTCCTCAGCATCTAGCTCAGGACCTGACAAAGTAGATGCCCATAAAAATCCCAAGGAACTCACACCATTAAGAAGTCTCACTCCCAGAGCTACTTTACACCCTCTGCCTTTTGAATGTCCTTATCTTTCCTCCTAGTCATGCACATCTGGTTCCCTTTGATCACCCTATCTTTCAAATGAAATCCACTTTGTATATACAGTCCCAAAACTAGTAACAGAAATAGCTAAACATGCATTCTAAACTACAAGATAATGCCTCCATGAATTCTACTACATCATTCAACATCTAAACAATGAACAAATTCTCTTGTAGAAATACCATCATACATTGGCTTCTGAGTTCCATACCACTTTTATTATAATTCCATTTTTCAAGTACAGTGTACTGTCCTTCATTAATATTGTGGTTTAATAGTTTGGTAGTTTGGTCACTAACCAAAATTTATAAATGTGATTCTAAGAAAATGTGCTGGAGTTCCCAAAAAACAAATTAAAAAATATATGGAGCATAATTTTTCCATTAGTTGAGGATAATGATAGCCTAAATTAGTTCTATTTTACAAACATTTCTTTCATTTTCTAAGGGATTTTCCCAAGGGAAATAGATTTTCCTAAGGGAAATAGAATTCTAAGTATACAAAATAGCAAGGAAGAAGAGTATTTCAGAGAACAGTAATCAAAAGGATTCCACCATTTTTGTCTTGGGTAAGAAAATATGAGCAAAAAAAAATTTTTTTTTCCTATTGCTTGTACCTCTGTATAAACATTGGGATACTTGAATTAAGTATTCCAAATGGTCAAATGAACGATATCTGTTAATCAAATCCACTGGAGTAGCTGCTGATAGGCAGTGGCACAATATCCAGCATTTTCTCACAGCTGAATTTAAGTGAGCTACAAATCATTACATATTCTTACAATTCTTTTGTATCCCTAAATGGGTAATTATAAAAATAGGCTAATTACTCTCAAGCCCAAGAATTATTTTCAGTAACAGTGACTATTTTTAAGAGTGCATCAATATTGTTAAGACTGAGATCCTTAAGAAACAAAGAAATAAACAAAGAACACTGATTAATTCAAGTAAAATTTAAAAGTAATTCTTGATTTATTCAAGTATATATTGATAAAATTAATTTATTCTGAAGAGATAATTAAAATGTGCTTATTATAAGCTACTACCTGATGTTTGAAAAGAAAAGCTTTTTAAACTATCATAAAAGGTCTGAATAAAAACTTATTTTTGCTAATCCCCAAAATTTATCTTGTGCACAATACGTGTTGCAATCTACAAATGGTATATACAAAATAAAGGCAATATTATTTTTTATTGCGTACTATAACATATATGCAGATGTTACTGTTGGACTAAAACCAAGGCTGATTTTTTTAGAGATCTAAATAAATTTCAAAATGTTAAAATTGAGTAATGTTATTCTCTGATGTGAAATAAAAGAACTAAGATCTGAGATCACTTAAAGCCAAATGTATATAAAAATGTTTCAAGCACCTACAATCTGCTTAGACTGTTAATTATTTAGAAGCACAGATTTAGTTTATTTTTCCAAAATTCTGTAGGTAATTACGTTTGCTTTCTAGTATGTTTTCTGATTTTAATAGGAGTAGAATATTGACATATATTTTTTAAAAAGCTATCAAAAGACTCACTTCAAACTTAACACCAAGAAGTTATTTCTCAATATCATAAAAAAATTTTTTTCAATTGCAGAAAGTAATTATCAAGAGTCAAAAAAGATGGAATTGAGAGAGAAGTAAAAGTGAAGCATACAAACATTATAGTTTTAGTATAGAAAAACTATGGCAAAGCAGCTAACTAGCAAAATGAGAATGAAGAGAAGAATTGAACTATATGTTAGGTCTGACTACTTTTAACATACCCAGTTCTAGTTTCTGACAAGAGGGAATCTCTTCTGTTACTGTAATGAAGTAGCTGTGCAATCCTTTGAAGGCTAGCAGCAAAGTGGCACAAAGGGTATAATGAAAATGATAGGCATGATGTAGAAAGGAGTCTGCAATGATGAAGCTGCAACCCTAAACAAAGAACAGATTTGGGATATAGAGTGTTAGTTACCAAAAATCTAAATACATTACATTTGAAACTTAGAAAATTAAAGGAAAGAATCCCAAGCGTTTATTAGTTAATTATTTGAAAACACACACAAAAAATCAGCAATATTGTAGGGAGTTGCTCTTATTCATACAAGTTATTTAAAAACATAAAATGTGACTCTAAAAATTTCAATTTCAGTGGGTTTTTAAAGCAAGCAGATTAAATTATGGTTTTTGAAAATTTGAGATTCAAATTCCATTTGCACTGAGGGACAGATACTCTGCTTTTACAGCATAAGCCCCTCTCCTTCCAAGGGAATAGCAATTGTACTTGTAATAACTGCAAGCGGGGTCTCAATTCTGGCAGCTGATCTTTACGAGCTCCTTTGAGTGATTTACCAGTTCTGTTAAGGGAGCAAGAAGTGGTAGTAACAAGTTTAAAAAGGCACTAGCTGTCAAAGATCTCTACCCAATAAATCTGGTAAATCTTTATCAGGTTAAATTTTGCAATAAATAATTTGTTAAGATCATATCTAACTTGATCAGTAAGTTGTTCAGCTCAAACAATTAATAAAAAAAATCACATTCACAGACGAAACAATTAAAAAACACTTCACTTAAGATAAGAGGGAAAAAAGGGAGTATAAATGTATTAGTTCTTACATCTGGCGATAACTGTTTTGTGTAGTTAATACCAAAGACCACACTTTCAAGAGTAGGAATCACAGAATCTTTGTTTTGTGCTGGTGCATTTCTATTTAACCAAGTAGTCTTCACAGGGCGAGGAAAGCTGGAGGAATAAGTATTACACATTATTACTGCCATAACAGTCTATTTAAATGTTAAATGTTTACAAAAGAAAATCTTATAAGAATAAAGAGCAGGGATTTGCAAGGTTATAATTTCTAGAGTATTCTTAACTTTTTCCTTTAAATAACTGGAATAATTATGAAAAGACAATGAATATATAAAAAACTAAGACTAGATGCCTGAGAGAACTTCTCCATAATCAGGCTTCAGGAAGTCTTAGAAAGAATTCTAAAGATAAAACTGTGGGATCCAGAGTAGCTAAACGACAAATGAGGATCAAGCTTTAATTTGGAAATACTGGACTGTCAGAACTGGTACCGAGTTTAAAAACCTAAAAATCGTATATTGATTCTACTTACAGAAATAAAGAGTTTCCTACATAAATGTAGTAAAAGAAAAATTACTAAATCTACTTGTTCTCTATTTTTCAAAAAGAAGATATTTCCTTTCCCTTTACTACAAGTCTATGAACACCATTAAGACAATCTTCAAGTAGTTCAAGGTACTGTCTCAATCCATATTATACGAACTACTGCTGTTAGTATTAACATTACATTTAATATACTATAGATTCTATACAAAAAGCATATTCTGCTTGAATGTTTAAAATCATACACAATTTTGAGATAAAGTATTGGCTAATTGTAAGTAGGCCAAAGCATTTGGACAATTTGGCAGTTTGGCAAAAGGGAAAAGACAGAAAAGTGAATCAACTTTGCCATAAGCAGAAAGCAGTCTTCATTTGCAAAATCAATTTGCTTTGCAAATATTAAATATCCATATCCCAGCAAAGAAGGGAGGTGCAAATCAATGGTAAATTACACTTACTACAATGTGTTTTTCAGAATTGAGTCATAAAACTTATAATTTAAAAAGCTCAAATATAAAAATAGGTTATGTAAAAAAACCAAGAAATCTTCTGTAGGGTTCCACTTATTACAAATAATTGATTTAAGGTCTGTAGTTGGGTTAATCATAGAAATTGTTTTAATAAAAACAACACTTAAAAAGATGAGATTGTAAAATACTGTTTCATTTTGTTTAGAGGGGGAAAAAGCCCATCTGTAATGAAACTTCAGGAAAAACTTTGTCAAAGCATAGTGAGGAATGTTACCCTTAACATGACCCCTCTACCAGCATGTACCAGCACAAAGCTCTTCTTTACCCTTTCCTTGCTTCCCTTCTCCAACCTCTCATTTACAGGCAAGGAAAAAGGCAGGGAGAGATGCTGCTTCTTTCATGGCGAGGCTCTAGCCGCAAGAGAGGGGATACAAAGGCCCATGGCAGCTGGGTAAGGCACAGCAACCTCAGCTGCTGCAGCACCTCAGTGTCTTTCCCAGTCACTAACCAGAGCCAACAGTTAATCCTCTTGGCTTCTAATTCTGAGCCAAAAATGTCTTCTTCCAGTAGACGGTCTCTAGGAGATGAGTTGCCTCTTTCTCCTACTAGTCTGTGGCAAAAACTGCTGCATTGCAAGAGGAAGCACACATTTAACTCACTAGGATTAGTGATGTAAATATCACTAACTCTAGTCCAGGCCTTAGCAAGCAACATGAATAACTGAGCTAACCTCTATGAATTGTTTGTACATTTCTCAGAAGAGAAACTAAGCATTATACAGAAAGAATGAACAGTTATAAAGAAAAAGGAACGGTTCAAATATTTCAGTTAGGATTCTTACTGAAACTACAACAGGAGATTCAGAAAACTAAAGAAATGTATCTTATCAATAAATTTAAGCATTAAAAACCTAACATGTAATTTAAAAAAAAGTAATATTGTATACTACTTATTTGAAAGTTTAATTTCAAAAAGTCACTTTCTTATTAAAGAAGTTTCATTCAGCTATCATGTTATTACATATTAATTTATTCAATTAACATCTAACATTTTTTAAAGTTTATAATAAAACTATGTAACAGGAACGCTGTCCTGTACAAAAGTTATAGCAACCGGGAGAACAAGCTCTCAAAGGTTTAAGAGGTAAGACAAAGAGAGCACAACAAACAGTTACAGATCTAACTACAGAGTAAGGAAAGCAAAGCACATCATTAGGGGAAAGGGGAAGACTTCCTCCTGGCCCTGTGCTCTCAAGGCAACCATGGGACAACACAATGGAAGAGGTAAAAGAATGTAAGGATACGCACCATGGGAAGCTGTTACTTGTGGACATTATGTTAATTTGTATTGGTCTTCTATATATTCTCAGGGTAATTATACAGAATTACCTACTTAGTTTTCATGATCAATCAGTTCAACATTATAACCCTGAAGTATCAGTTGTTGGAATCCGAACTGACAAAAACTGTAGACAGTTCAGAAATCAAATCAATTTGGAGTCTTTTCATATAAGTCACTGATTTTGAAAGTGTCCATCTATTGCCCATACCACAAAAGGATGATGTTGTATTGTAAAAAACTGAAGAGCTTGAAACGTATTCTTATACAATGAAAAACAATCCATTTCCCTATGGAAGTGGGCAGAAAAATAACTATCTGAATGTATTTATTATAATCTAGAATATTAGGTTCCTTTAAATTCAAATGATACAGGTTATACTTTAAAAACTTTATTAGTAAAGAGCCACAAAATTGATTAATGACTTAGAAAACAAGAATTATTGTATAGCACAGATTTAAGAAAATTTTAAGTGATCCAGATGAGACAAAGAAACAGAAAAAATAAATATACTTTTTCAGAGTATGAACACTGTACAGCATTGCTTAAAAACACAGGTACAGACTAAACAATGCTGTATGTATACTTCCACACTGCACTACTTTTCTTGGTCAGTTTACTTGACAAAGATTGTTCTATATTTCTGTATTAAAAGAGTTACCAATCTAATGTTCTCATGCTCTAAAATGTTATTTTATTACTCTAGTATAAAATGGAAGCATTTATTTAATAATTATAAATATAGAAATTCCTTATTACTTCAATTATCTTTATCAAAGTATACATTTACACTATAAAATAAAAGATATTACATTAATAAGGACCAGAGTATTGGTTAAATTTACCTTATTAGTGGCTGGTGCAGTGCAACCAATGATGCATGGACTGTGACGGACACCACAGAAAGGTGGAAGTAATCAAACATAACATTAACGTGATGATGAAGGCCTCTATGGAGGCTAAAGTGCAGCTTCAATGTTCGGCTACTTATTAGTTGCAAGGTGTTCAGATCATCTGCCCTAGAAAAAGCAACACAATCTGCATGTAAGTATGGCGTATTTAGTAAAGGCTAATATTTTATAGTTACTTATTTAGTTTTTTAAAATTTAAAATGCAAATAATTTTTAAAGCATTACATTTGCATTAGACAAAAATTGGAAATCTAGTAATAAGAAAATAATCGGATTTTACCTTTAGTTTTCTACCAGTCCATGATATGTACTGTTTTTTAACTAATGCCCCTATAAAATGCATCTTTTTTGATTAGGAATTACTTCTGTCTTTCACTAAATTTTATTCCATAGAGAATACTGTTCATTCTAAGACTATAGTATAACATAGGTCAAATCCTATAGTAATAAATCTCAAAAAGATAGTTAAAATTATTTTTCATTGTATAAAATTTTGTTTTTAAGTGCTGCTTGAAAGCAAGCAAGCAACTGGTAGATATTTGATCACAGAGATTTAGTCTGTTATTAGATTTATACACATAAAAAATTAAAACAATTGTTTTGAGAATGATTTCCAAAGTGTGTTTGTGTGCGTGTGTATATGTATTTTAACCCATATATATATTATAAGTACCATAGTTAAGAAACTACTTACTCATTTCAGCTTACTTCATTTACAAAATTTTGATTTGGTTTAAAATTAATCCCTTAAGGAATTCTTTGTAATCAACAAGTTTTACAAAGGAGCAGAACTACCACATAAAAAAATTCTTATTTCTCCATGACAGTAAAGAGGATATCTCAAGTAGACCTTTCAAAAGGTAAATGTTTAGTCATTTATCCTACAAGTGTTATCTAAATTTATGTATAGTTTTCAAGAAGTACTTTTATAAGTTCGTTTAAAATGAGGGAAGAGATTATGTTTAGTGAAATAAGTCAAGCAGAGAGAGTCAATTATCATATGGTTTCACTTATTTGTGAAGCATAACAAATAGCATGGAGGACAAGGGGAGTTAGAGAGGAGAAGGGAGTTGAGGGAAATTGGAAGGGGAGGTGAACCATGAAAGACTATGGACTCTGAAAAACAATCTGAGAGGTTTGAAGCGGCGGGGGTTGGGAGGTTGGTGTACCAGGTGGTGGGTATTATAGAGGGCACGGATTGCATGGAGCACTGGGTGTGGTGAAAAAATAATGAATACTGTTATACTGGAAAAAAAAATAAGCAAAAAAAAATCAATGTAAAAAATTTTTAATTAATTAATTAATTTAAAAAAGTTAAATCTGATTCTTATTTTAAATGAACACAAGCACACTGTGTCCCTAAAATATATGACTGCATATTCAGATGTGTGAGCAAGTTCAGAACAGCCAGTCCTAAAATTTCCTCAAGGACTCTAGGAATTAACAAACTACAAACAACTGCAAGGTATAAGGTCATCAGTCTTGAAAACTCTCTAAATATTAAGAGTCCTACCTAAAGATGGCATTACTTATGCCATAAGAAAGATGGTCAGTGATACAGTGAAAGAGAGTTCTGTTATATTTAAACATCTCATAGGAGTGGTATTATACCAACAGTGGAGTTTCTAGAGTTTAGGAAATTATTTATTTCTTCAACTTGTCTGATGTGCTACCTGGGGCTCATGGAATTGACATGGGTACAAAAGAGTAGCCCTAACTACTCTTATGAGACTCCATGATTAGACAGAAGTAGTTCAAATAAACAAGAAAGGGAGAGGCTAAATTCTAACTAGAAAATGGAGAATAGGTAGCAGTTATGAGAAACTAAAGATTTTTTTTTTAAAGATTTTATTTATTTATTTGACAGACAGAGATCACAAGTAGGCAGAGAGGCAGGCAGAGAGAGAGGAGGAAGCAGGCTCCCTGCTGAGCAGAGAGCCCGATGCGGGGCTCCATCCCAGGACCCTGAGCGAAGACAGAAGCTTTAACCCACTGAGCCACCCAGTCAAAGATTTTTAATTGTTTGAATAGCCTACTTACGAATAATCTCCATCTGTGAAGTGTAGATCCAAGGATAACAAAAAATTCATTTCTTCAAGGGTTTCTTCAATCTGAAGAGAAATTACAGCATAAGGTTTGCTGAATACTTAAAGTTAGAAATATGTCTGGAGGCTCTACAAAAAATATTTATCTAAATATATATGAAGAGATGTTTACCTTTTTTTCATCCAACAACATTTTAACTTTGAAGATCATGACATCATTTAAAACAACCTCCTCATTTTTATACAGAATCTGAAATGTTTTACTGCAAATCAGAGAATCATGAACTGAAGCTGGAAAGGCTAAAGTCATACCTAAAACAAATAAGATACGTAACTGACAGGTAAAAAGGAAAAATATAATAGAAATAAATTAATACTTTTAAATACCTTAAGTTTGATTATATTACTCTCCAGTGCTGTTATCATTTTCTATAGCAGTATTAGAACATTTCTGAAAGTTTAACAATTTCTATATAAAAAAGAAGTAAATGATAACCACTATAAAACTGTTATATAATTTATTTTAATCTGAAAACGTACATCAGGAAATCTCAAGGTAGTTTTGGGTTGTTTTTTTTTAAAGATTTTACTTATCTATTTGAGAGAAAGAAGGAGCACAATCCAGGGAGCGGGGTGTGGGGTGGGGAGGAGCAGAAGGAGAAGCAGACTCCCGGCTGAGCAGGGAGCCTGACCAATCCCAGGACCCTGGGATCATGACCTGAGCTGAAGGCAGATGCTTAACCAACTGAGTTACCCAGGTGCCCCTCAAGGTAGATACTCTATGAGGAATAATTGATCTGTACTCCCAGAAGGAAGCAATTTAGTTTTCCAAAGATGCATAAAAAAGCATTTGATTGGCCACTGTCCTGGTTGCTGAGTGGTAACCTTTAATCCCTTGGAATAAAGAATTTGTTTGGCTTTTGTCCCAATCCCTTGGAAGTGGCTTCTAAATTCTTAGAATTTCCTAGGACAGGCAACCACATGGAAGAACACCTAAGGCTCAGGGCTTGGTCCTAGTGGTGGTGGTCGTGGTGGTAGTGGAGTTTACTCATGTTGGGTCCAGAGAGTTTATGGTAAAGAGATGACTCAGGATAGGGGTTGGCCACAATAGACCAACTATGTGACTAGAAAGTGGGGCTTGAGACACATCATGAGAACCCAAACTCCAGTGAGGGGAATGGGGTCTGGAGATTGAGCAATGATTCAATCAGGTAAGCTTCCCTGATTGGCAATATTTCACATACTGTCACATTTAAACTTTCTGGGAGGGTAAATACATCCTGACTCCTTGGGGAGAGAACAACAGAAGCTTCACAACTATGGGACTCTCCCAGACTTTGCCCTTTGCCTATGCTTCTTTTCTTTTGGCAGGCTCCGTTATGTATCCCTTTGCTATGATAAAACCATAATTAAGTTGAGAGCTTTCTTGAGTTTTGTGTGTTGTTCTAGTGACTTATCAAACCTGAAGGGGTAATAAGAACCCTGAATTTGTAGCCATCTAATCAGAAATGTGGGTAGCTTGTGGACCCCTAAAGTGTGACCCTATGTCTGAAGTGAGCTCAGTCTTGTGGAAGACCGTGCCCTTTATTTATAAAGATTGGATTACCTCCTTCAGGTTGTAGGTATCAGGTCATTACAACAAGGAGGAATTTAAACATTTAAATAAGGTGGGCATCTCTGCAAAGCAGGAAGCACAGAGTGGGATGCCAGAGTCTAAAGAGAATAAGTAGGTGTCCATATGGAGTATTACCTGATGTCAGAGCCTGTGTAGGATGAAGAGGGCAATTCTGGTGGAGGGGTGACTTAGGGTGAGGTACTGGGAGCCCAAGCAAGATGAAAAGGGCAACCATGTGGGAGAACACCTAAGGCTACAGGTGGGGGGGGTGCTGGAGCCCAAATTAGGTGAGGAGGGTGTCCTTGCAGCCAGGCAGCCAGGGACAAGGCCAGGAGTCCAAAAAGGATGAACGGTGGTGAGGGTGGGTGTGGGCAGTGGCAACCTGATACACTCTCACGGAGGCAAAGTAAGGTGAGGCCAACATCCCTACAGTAGGAACTCTTAGCACAAAGACTTAGTACAGTCAAGCGGGTATGGGAAGAGCATCCACACAGAGAAGTGACCTGGCATGAGGTGCTGACGCCTACGAGGTGTAAGGAGAGGATCTCGAGGGAGAGAGAGCAGTGACAAGAGACCGGCACCTATGAGCGATCGCTCAAATAAGAAAATATAGTAAAGATAACGAGAGTCAAATTTCTCACTGAAATCTTTCAGAGAAAGGATATACAAATATGGAAAACAGATATAAGTGTAAAATGAATCCTGTAACAGACTTAAATTAGAAATACTGATGTGAACTCACGGTATTTGCAGTATATATTTAGATAAAGACAGGTATAAATTTGTATATGAGTACATACATGTACTCACTAGCTCTGTCCACTCACAGGGCCTGAGAGCAACACAGCTTCAAATATTGGTTTCATAATACTCTTCCATTAAAGGAACCAGAGCTTTTGCAGAAATTCATGACTCCAGTGCTGGGGCACAGACAAGGCAAAAGAAGTCTGGATCATCTTTTCATACCAAAAAGTAAAGAAGTGCTGAAAGAATGAGGGGACACTTCAAAAGGACATGGAAGCTAGATTGAAGAGGTTACCCTGGTCATTTTGGGGATGAACGGAGCATCAAAATAAATTATGATAGGGGGCAGGAGTCAAGATGGCGAAGAAGTAGCAGGCTGAGACTACATCAACTAGCAGATCAACTAGATAGCTTATCTAAAGATTGCAAACACCTGCAAATCCATCAGCAGATCGAAGAGAAGAACAACAATAATTCTGGAAACAGAAAAACAACCACTTTCTGAAAGGTAGGACCAGCGGAGAAGTGAATCCAAAGCGACGGGAAGATAGACCCCGGGGAGAGGGGCGGGCTCCCGGCAAGCGGCGGAGCAACGGCACACAACATCAGGACTTTTAAAAGTCTGTTCCGCTGAGGGACATCGCTCCAGAGGCTAAAACGGGGCGAAGCCCACGCGGAGTCAGCGAGGCCTCAGGTCCCGCAGGGTCACAGAAGGATCGGGGGTGTCTGAGTGTCACAGAACTTGCGGGTATTGGAACGGGAAAGCCGGCTACAGAGACAGAGCCGACAGTAAGATCACAGCTCGGGGTGACCTTGAACCAGTCACAGGCCCAGTGAGCTCGGAGCGCGGCCGGAGGTCAGGCAGACGGGAGTAAATGGGCGCTGTTCTCTGAGGGCGCACTGAGTAGTGGGGCCCCGGGCTCTCGGCTCCTCTGGGGCAGAGACCAGGAGGCCGCCATTTGTATTCCCGTCCTCCGGGACTCTACGGAAAGCACTCAGGGAACAAAAGCTCCTGAAAGCAAACCCGAGCGGATTACTCAGCCTTGCCCCTGGTAAGGGTGGTGCAATTCCGCCTGGGGCCAAGACACTTGAGAATCACTACACCAGGCCCCTCCCCCAGAAGATCCACAGGAAATCCAGCCAAGACCAAGTTCACCTATCAAGGAGTGCGGTTTCAATACCAAGGAGAGCAGCAGAATTCCAGAGGAGGAGAAAGCAAAGCACGGAATTCATGGCTTTCTCCCTGTGATTTTCTTTTTTTTTTTCCCCTGTGATATTTTTAGTCTTGCAGTTAATTTAATTTTTTCTTTTGCATTTTTTTTCTCTTCTTCTGCTAAATTTTTTTTAACTTTTACCCTTTTTTTAACATTTTTTACCTAGTTTATCTAATATATATATTTTTTCCTTTTTATATTTTTCTTTATTCGTTTTATTTTTTAAAATTCTTTTATTTTATTTATTTTTCTTTTTTTTTCTTTCTTTCTTTTTGAACCTCTTTTTATCCCCTTTCTCCCCCTCACGATTTGGGATCTCTTCTGATTTGGTTAAAGCATATTATCCTGGGGTTGTTGCCACCCTTTTAGTATTTTACTTGCTCCTTCATATACTCTTATCTGGACAAAATGACAAGGCGGAAAAATTCACCACAAAAAAAAGAACAAGAGGCAGTACCGAAGGCTAGGGACCTAATCAACACAGACATTGGTAATATGTCAGATCTAGAGTTCAGAATGACAATTCTCAAGGTTCTAGCCGGGCTCGAAAAAGGCATGGAAGATATTAGAGAAACCCTCTCAGGATATATAAAAGCCCTTTCTGGAGAAATAAAAGAACTAAAATCTAACCAAGTTGAAATAAAAAAAGCTATTAATGAGGTGCAATCAAAAATGGAGGCTCTCACTGCTAGGATAAATGAGGCAGAAGAAAGAATTAGTGATATAGAAGACCAAATGAGGGAATAAAGAAGCTGAGCAAAAGAGGAACAAACAGCTACTGGACCACGAGGGGAGAATTAGAGAGATAAGTGACACCATAAGACGAAACAACATTAGAATAATTGGGATTCCAGAAGAAGAAGAAAGAGAGAGGGGAGCAGAAGGTATACTGGAGAGAATTATTGGGGAGAATTTCCCCAATATGGCAAAGGGAACGAGCATCAAAATTCAGGAGGTTCAGAGAACGCCCCTCAAAATCAATAAGAATAGGCCCACACCCCGTCACCTAATAGCAAAATTTACAAGTCTCAGTGACAAAGAGAAAATCCTGAAAGCAGCCCGGGAAAAGAAGTCTGTAACATACAATGGTAAAAATATTAGATTGGCAGCTGACTTATCCACAGAGACCTGGCAGGCCAGAAAGAGCTGGCATGATATTTTCAGAGCACTAAACAAGAAAAACATGCAGCCAAGAATACTATATCCAGCTAGGCTATCATTGAAAATAGAAAGAGAGATTAAAAGCTTCCAGGACAAACAAAAACTGAAAGAATTTGCAAACACCAAACCAGCTCTACGGGAAATATTGAAAGGGGTCCTCTAAGCAAAGAGAGAGCCTACAAGTGGTAGATCAGAAAGGAACAGAGACAAAATAGAGTAACAGTCACCTTACAGGCAATACAATGGCACTAAATTCATATCTCTCAATAGTTACCCTGAATGTTAATGGGCTAAATGCCCCAATCAAAAGACACAGGGTATCAGAATGGATAAAAAACCAAAACCCATCTATATATTGCCTACAAGAAACTCATTTTAAGCCTGAAGACACCTCCAGATTTAAAGTGGAAAAGAATTTACCATGCTAATGGACATCAGAAGAAAGCAGGAGTGGCAATCCTTATATCAGATCAATTAGATTTTAAGCCAAAGACTATAATAAGAGATGAGGAAGGACACTATATCATACTCAAAGGGTCTGTCCAACAAGAAGATCTAACAATTTTAAATATCTATGCCCCCAACGTGGGAGCAGCCAACTATATAAACCAATTAATAACAAAATCAAAGAAACACATCAACAATAATACAATAATAGTAGGGGACTTTAAGACTCCCCTCACTGAAATGGACAGATCATCCAAGCAAAAGATCAGCAAGGAAATAAAGGCCTTAAATGACACATTGGACCAGATGGACATCACAGATATATTCAGAACATTTCATCCCAAAGCAACAGAATACACATTCTTCTCTAGTGCACGTGGAACATTCTCCAGAATAGATCACATCCTCGGTCCTAAATCAGGACTCAACCGGTATCAAAAGATTGGGATCATTCCCTGCATATTTTCAGACCACAATGCTCTGAAGCTAGAACTCAACCACAAGAGGAAGTGTGGAAAGAACCCAAATACATGGAGACTAAACAGCATCCTTCTAAAGAATGAATGGGTCAACCGGGAAATTAAAGAATTGAAAAAAATCATGGAAACAAATGATAATGAAAATACAATGGTTCAAAATCTGTGGGACACAACAAAGGCAATCCTGAGAGGAAAATATATAGCGGTTCAAGCCTTTCTCAAGAAACAAGAAAGGTCTCAGGTACACAACCTAACCCTACACCTAAAGGAGCTGGAGAAAGAACAAGAAAGAAACCCTAAGCCCAGCAGGAGAAGAGAAATCATAAAGATCAGAGCAGAAATCAATGAAATAGAAACCAAAAAAACAATAGAGCAAATCAACGAAACTAGGAGCTGGTTCTTTGAAAGAATTAATAAAATTGATAAACCCCTGGCCAGACTTATCAAAAAGAAAAGAGAAAGGACCCAAGTAAATAAAATCATGAATGAAAGTGGAGAGATCACAACTAACACCAAAGAAATACAAACTATTATAAGAACATACTATGAGCAACTCTACGCCAACAAATTTGACAAACTGGAAGAAATGGATGCATTCCTAGAAACATATAAACTACCACAACTGAACCAGGAAGAAGTAGAAAGCCTGAACAGACCCATAACCAGTAAGGAGATTGAAACAGTCATTAAAAATCTCCAAACAAACAAAAGCCCAGGGCCAGACGGCTTCCCGGGGGAATTCTACCGAATATTTAAAGAAGAACTAATTCCTATGCTCCTGAAACTGTTCCAAAAAATAGCAATGGAAGGAAAACTTCCAAACTCATTTTATGAGGCCAGCATCACCTTGATCCCAAAACCAGACAAGGTTCCCATCAAAAAAGAGAGCTATAGACCAATATCCTTGATGAACACAGATGCGAAAATTCTCACCAAAATACTAGCCAATAGGATTCAACAGTACATTAAAAGGATTATTCACCACGACCAAGTGGATTTATTCCAGGGCTGCAAGGTTGGTTCAACATCCGCAAATCAGTCAATGTGATACAACACATCAATAAAAGAAAGAACAAGAACCATATGATACTCTCAATAGATGCTGAAAAAGCATTTGACAAAGTACAGCATCCCTTCCTGATCAAAACTCTTCAAAGTGTAGGGATAGAGGGCACATACCTCAATATCATCAAAGCCATCTATGAAAAACCCACTGCAAATATCGTTCTCAATGGAGAAAAACTGAAAGCTTTTCTGCTAAGGTCAGGAACATGGCAGGGATGTCCATTATCACCACTGCTATTTAACATAGTACTAGAAGTCCTAGCCTCAGCAATCAGACAACAAAAGGAAATTAAAGGCATCCAAATCGGCAAAGAAGAAGTCAAATTATCACTCTTTGCAGATGATATGATACTATATTTGGAAAACCCAAAAGACTCCACTCCAAAACTGCTAGAACTTGTACAGGAATTCAGTAAAGTGTCAGGATATAAAATCAATGCACAGAAATCAGTTGCATTTCTCTACACCAACAACAAGACAGAAGAAAGAGAAATTAAGGAGTCAATCCCATTTACAATTGCACCCCAAACCATAAGATACCTAGGAATAAACCTAACCAAAGAGGCACAGAATCTATACTCAGAAAACTATAAAGTACTCATGAAAGAAATTGAGGAAGACACAAAGAAATGGAAAAATGTTCCATGCTCATGGATTGGAAGAATAAATATTGTGAAAATGTCTATGCTACCTAAAGCAATCTACACATTTAATGCAATTCCTATCAAAGTACCATCCATCTTTTTTAAAGAAATGGAACAAATAATTCTAAAATTTATAAGGAACCAGAAAAGACCTCGAATAGCCAAAGGGATATTGAAAAAGAAAGCTAAAGTTGGTGGTATCACAATTCCGGACTTCAAGCTCTATTACAAAGCTGTCATCATCAAGACAGCATGGTACTGGCACAAAAACAGACACATAGATCAATGGAACAGAATAGAGAGCCCAGAAATAGACCCTCAACTCTATGGTCAACTAATCTTCGACAAAGCAGGACAGAATGTCCAATGGAAAAAAGATAGCCTCTTCAATAAATGGTGTTGGGAAAATTGGACAGCCACATGCAGAAAAATGAAATTGGACCATTTCCTTACACCACACACAAAAATGGACTCAAAATGGATGAAGGACCTCAATGTGAGAAAGGAATCCACCAAAATCCTTGAGGAGAACACAGGCAGCAAGCTCTTCGACCTCAAGCAGCAACATCTTCCTAGGAACATCGCCAAAGGCAAGGGAAGCAAGGGCAAAAATGAACTATTGGGATTTCATCAAGATCAAAAGCTTTTGCACAGCAAAGGAAACAGTTAACAAAATCAAAAGACAACTGACAGAATGGGAGAAGATATTTGCGAACGACTTATCAGATAAAGGACTAGTGTCCAAAATCTATAAAGAACTTAGGAAACTCAACACCCAAAGAACAAATAATCCAATCAAGAAATGGGCAGAGGACATGAACAGACATTTCTGCAAAGAAGACATCCAGATGGCCAACAGATACATGAAAAAGTGCTCCATATCACTCGGCATCAGGGAAATACAAATCAAAACCACAATGAGATATCACCTCACACCAGTCAGAATGGCTAAAATCAACAAGTCAGGAAATGAAAGATGCTGGCGAGGATGCGAAGAAAGGGGAACCCTCCTACACTGTTGGTGGGAATGCAAGCTGGTGCAGCCACTCTGGAAAACAGCATGGAGGTTCCTCAAAATGTTGAAAATAGAACTGCCCTATGACCCAGCAATTGCACTACTGGGTATTTACCCTAAAGATACAAACGTAGTGATCCAAAGGGGCACGTGCACCCGAATTTTTATAGCAGCAATGTCCACAATAGCCAAACTATGGAAAGAACCTAGATGTCCATCAACAGATGAATGGATAAAGAAGAAGTGGTAAACATACACAATGGAATACTATGCAGCCATCAAAAGAAATGAAATCTTGCCATTTGCGACAACATGGATGGAACTAGAGCATATCATGCTTAGCGAAATAAGTCAAGCAGAGAAAGACAACTATCATATGATCTCCCTGATATGAGGAAGAGGTGATGCAACATGGGGGCTTAAGTGGGTAGGAGAAGAATCAATGAAACAAGATGGGATTGGGAGGGAGACAAACTATAAGTGACTCTTAATCTTATAAAACAAACTGAGGGTTGCTGGGGGGAGGGGGGTTGGGAGAAGAGGGGGTGGGGTTATGGACATTGGGGAGGGTATGTGCTTTGGTGAGTGCTGATTCACAGACCTGTACCCCTGGGGATAATAATACATGTTTATAAAAAATAAAAAATTAAAAAAAATAAATTATGATAGTAATACATTAATATCCACTGAATAATATAGAAATTCTTAAGTCTGTATGAGACGTGTATATGAATGAATGAAAAAAAACCCAGACCTTTTGAAGGTAAAAAAGAGTAAGTTTACAGTGGAGCAGTCTAAGGAGACTTAATCAAATGATCTAAGTTAACATCATTAGTAATGTGACAAATCATGTACCACCAGCTAGGATATAATGAGACAAACATAAAGTATTTCGAAGACACTCTTGTCAAAGACACATAACCTGAATCTAATCATGAGAAAAATCAGAGAGTAATGGAAACTAAAGGACATCCTACACATAAATAGGATTATAGTCTTTACCAGTTTCAGGGTCATAGAAGTCAAAAACAGACCGAGGAACTGTTCCATAATGAAGCAGACTAAAGAAACATAACAATTATCATCCACGATTCTGAACTGATCACTTTTCTATAAGTGACTTTATTGGAAATTAAAAATAGAGCTACCCTATGACCCAGCAATTGCACTACTGGGTATTTACCCCAAAGATACAGATGGAGTGAAAAAGAAGGGCCATATGTACCCCAATATTCAGAACAGCAATGTCCACAATAGCCAAACTGGAAAGAGCCAAGATGCCCTTCAACAGATAAATGGATAAAGATGTGGTCCATATGTACAATGAAATATTACTCAGCCACCAGGAATGATGAATACCCAACTTTTGCATCAACATGGATGGGAATGGAGGAGATTATGCTGAGTGAAGTAAGTCAAGCATAGAGAGTCAATTATCATATGGTTTCACTTACTTGTGGAACATAAGGAATAACGTGGAGAACATTAGGAGAAGGAAAAGGAAAGTAAAGGAGGGGGGGAATTGGAGGGGGAGTCAATCCATGAGAGACTGTAGACTCAGAAACAAACATGAGGGTTTTAGAGGGGAGGGACGTAGGGGGATGGGTAAGCATGGTGGTGGGTATTAAGGAGGGCACCTATTGCATGGAGCACTGGATGTTATACGTAAACAATGAAATGTTGGAATACTACATCAAAAACTAATGATATATTGTATGGTGACTAACATAACACAATAAAAATGAAAATTTAAGAAAAATGACTTTATTGGAACAACTAGCAAAACTTGAATGGGCTAAGGATAGTTGGTAGCAATGTATCAACATTAATTTCTTGATTTTATTGGGGTTATGTAGGAGAGAATGTTATTGTTTGGAGGAAATAAATACTGAAGTAATGTGGGGATGATAGAGCATCATGTTGGTAAATTACTCTGATATGGTTCAGGAAAAAAAGTTATTGGTACCACACATAAAATTTTTGCTAATTCTGAGACAGTTTTCAAATATCTCAAAGGAAACCAAGTGGAAAGAAAACCAATCTGAAGTAGATCAAAGTTCTGTAATATTTCAGAGAAGAGCCGAGAAGGGGAAGAAATTTTCCTCAATGGAAAGTAGATTTTTTTTTTTAACAGCACTCATGTAATGTGAAATTAGAATCTGCTGCCTCAAAAAGCACAAGTTTTTGCTACTGATTTCCTAAGGATGCCACTCCTGCACAGCCCTCTCAGTGGGGGCTTCTACATTCCTCCTACTACTGAATCTGGAGCTTCTTTGTTCCTTACTAATGCTTTCAGACTTTCTTGGTCTCTCCTTTCTAAAACTACCCCGACCACTAGCTTTGCACCTCTTGGACAGTATCATTCACCGTCTCATTCATGTTTGCAGTCACTACAAACCCTTTGGAAAGCCTTCATTTCTTGAAGGCTTTATTTCCTAATATAAGGTCACTTTCTCCAAAACTACTCTAGCCATCACAATTCCTGGGTTCTCTTTCTCCTCTCCTTGAAGTGTTCTTGCCTTCTAGCCCTCCTTGGCTTCTCATTCCTATGGTCATTCCTTAGATTTTTACATTACGAGTGACTGCAATCCCTCTTTAATTTAAAGTTCAATCAACATCCTCTCTCCAGCTTATTTTCTCTAATACCACAAGTTCAGCAATCTTTTGACCCCATTTAGTAGGTTCCATAAATCTTACACTACTTTTTTTGGATCCCTGTACTTTCTCTCAAGATCTCCCTTCCCTCCTTACCCATATTAAATTTCATACTTCATCATTATCACTCATAGCTGCCTAGAAAAATCTCAACCTTTAAAAATCTAACTTCCCACCCTTGTATCCACATACATACGTGTACCCACAGGCTGAATGTAGCTGGGAAAAAATACACAACTCTTCTGACTATACTTTAATTCATGATCACTAATCTCGAATAGACCTCCAATGCTGCTTAGCAATCATACTATATTTTCCAAACCCATTTTCTCTCCACAATTCTAGATTACTATTTTGTAAATTATTTTCTGTCCTTCTGTCTCAACTGAGAGCCCTCGTTCATATTTCATGAGAAAATAATCAGGGAAATTCTTTAAGCTCTATTACTACATCTACCTACAGATACATCTATTTCTCCACTCCCTTTTCTGGCAAAACCCCTCAAAAGATTCATTGGTATTCAACATCTCCCAATTCATCCCCTCATTCTGGCTTTAGTCCCTTTTTGTGACAGCCAGTCTCCCAGATGGCTCCCAGTTAAGTCTCACTTCCTGGTATCACATCCCTGTACAATTTCTCCAACAAAGTCCCATGGTTAATCTGTGTGAATACAGGAGAACGAACTGACCTCTTGAGAGACCCTGATCCAGAGGAAAGCAGCTAAACAACTTCTGGATCCAGGCCCACAGAAACGATGACATAATGTTTGTTTTAAATTAAGTTTGGGGGTAAATTCTTACACAACAGTAATTAATTCACATGTTAAATAGATTCTGGCCCACTTAACTGCTCTTAGTAACACCACTATTGTCTTCTACATTGCTAAATACAACAGTCAATTCTCAGACCTCATCTTACTTGACTTAGAATCAGCATCAGAAATAGTTACACATACTCTCACTCTTGAAATACTTCTTCATTTGGCTACCCTGGACATCACACTTTTTTTGTTCCTATTTCACAGCCCACCCCTTTTAAATTATTTTTTAGTCAACTTCATTGGCTCTACCAATAAACTATATCCAACATTTATTGAGTGAGAGGGCTAGATATACTCCAATAGAAAAAAGGAACACTGTCATTAGAAATCCCCTAAAAGGGACTCTAACAAAGGAATAAGAAACTGTGTACAAAATACATTATTCTAAATTGCTTTGGAATGATAGTAATTAGCCTTCTGAGAAAATTACCTATATCCTCAATTAATATCAACACTTAAAGCTTTTAAAAAGATGAGCCAATGACTCTTTATTCTCAAATCAGGAGCAATGGGCAAAAGATATGCAAGTTCCTCCTAATCATTCATTTACTCATCCAATCAACAATATCCAGCAATATTTGTTGACTGAATATCTAGTATGTGCCATAACGGTCATTTTCTAGGTATTGGGGGCATACAGCAAAATAAAGAAATAACAATCTCTGAGCTAATGGAGTTTACACTCTAATGGGAGGGGGGATAAAGAACAAAAACAATAAGTAAATGATATACTATGTTTCAAGGTAGTAAGTTCTATGAAGTAAAGAGAAAAGAGGATAAGAAAGGTAGCAGTTTTAAAAAGAAAGTCAGGCAATGCTTAGTTGAGAAGGTGACCTTTAAGCAAAGAATAGAACAGATCTATCTGTATGTCCTCTCATCAACTATATGCCATTAGGTTCCTGCCCCTTCTTCAACTTCATAGAAGCCTAAAGGTTTATTCCATGAAGAAGATAAAACAAAGGCCTTCTGAACTGAAAGTCATGTGGTAAAACTGAGAGTACCAGTGTATGAACACGGGCATACTGACTGCTGAATGCGGAGATACACACTCCTTCTCTACTGCGTTTCCAGAGCCTGGCAGTTAGATATTTACTCTCCAGGAAGGAAATAGAAAACATCTTCTCTGGCATTTCAAGAAGTGTAAGGAATCTAAGATTTCATTCTACTTATAAGCTAATAAGTTAGCCTGTCACAGTTCCATGGGTGCTGGGAGAAGACAGGAGACTCCTGGGTCAGAGACAAAGGACTTTGTTACTTATAGGACAGCAAGCAGCATGAACTGTATGATCAATCACATCAGTTAGTTCCCCTTGTCCTTATTCACCCAAGTTCCATGGGGGGTGATACAGAGGCAAGCCCAGGTGGCTGCTACACATACAGTGGGTTTTAGGTCACAGCTGAGGACCTCTAAGCTTAGGAAACCTTAATCTTTTACAAGAAGCTATACGAAAACCTGTCTAATTTTTGAACTAGAGGGAGACATTTTGTTTATTATACTGTCCAGTAACCAAATCTAGCTTCTGATCCAGAGATACTACCTATATCTTCCAAAGCTCTTCACTAATATAAACATCCTTAAAAAGTTAGTCTGGAACAGAAGTCCTTTAGTGTCTCTGCTTACAAGATATACAGAAACATGGGAAAGCATGAAGAATTATTTTCAACAATATATAGAATAAAATCTGAGATTCTTCACATTTCTTGACACATGGAATCTGACCAACCCAATACATCTCTAACAGATATTACATGGATCTATTATAACAGAGGGGTGCCTGGGTGGCTCAGTGGGTTAAAGCCTCTGCCTTCTGCTCAGATCATGATCTCAGGGTCCAAGGATTGAGCCCTGCATCAGTCTCTCTGCTCAGCAGGGACCCTGCTTCCCCCCACCCCCCACTCTGCCTGCCTCTCTGCCTACTTGTGATCTCTCTCTCTGTCAAATAAATAAATAAAATCTTTAAAAAAAAAAAAAAGATCTATAGACAACTGACAGAAATTCCTTAGCAAATGGCTCACCAACATCATCCTATGTAAAGGTCAACGAGACAAGTCCCAACTATGCTCTCAGAAGTTCTAATTTTTTTTTTTTTCAGTCACGTATATACAACTGAGGACTATCAGATGCTGGAAGAAAGCTTCTACCATGCAAGTTAGGGACCAAAACAAAAACAAACAAACAAAAAAACTTGTAGGAAAAAGAAAAACTTAAATGCCTATCAATATTGTTCTTAGAGAAAAGATACTGTAGTTCATGAAACAAGAAAATGTTGCTGTGATAGAAAAACACTCAGAAAACAAGTATTTGGATTTTAAAAGAAAAGGAGAAGGGATCAAAGATAAGGAGGAAAACGAGGAAAGAAAGGAGGAAGACAGAGGAAAAGGTAAAAAAGGAGAAACAACAAAAGCAAAAAGCTCAAAAAGGGATTACAGTTGGAGAAATAAGTACAACAGAAAGTACAGAAGACAGAAATAGAAAAAAGGAGAAAAAAAAAACCCTAAAAATTAAGAGAACCAGTGATTATGATCCACTATATGAATGACAAAAGTTCCAGAAAGCAAGAATAGAGAAAAATAGGAGAAAATCATTAACAAAATAAGAAAATTTCCCAGAATTGAAGCAAATGTTTCCCAGATTAAAAGGACCCAATGAATACTCAGAGACCCAAGGTACATAATTACGTGCCATCAGGATACTAGAAACAAAGAGAAGATTCTATAAGATTCATGAAAGGGGGAAAAGGGTCACCCAAAGAGTCCACAATCAGAATGACTTTGGAATTCTCAATAGCAATGCTACAAACCTTTCAAAAGACGATGGAACATTATTTTCAGAATTCTGAAGAAAAGAGATTTCCAACCTAGAATTTTATACTTAACTAAACTTTCAAACAAGAGGCGAATGAAGACATTTTTAGACATGGTAGGGTTTCAAAAAGTTCCTATGCCACTTTACTCAACAAGATATTGAAATAGGATCCACCAAAATGAGCAAACCAAGAAAGAAAGATGTTAGTAAATAAATATACTGTGGAAGAGAGGCAAAGGGAATCCCTTGGCAGATGGTAAAGGAAGATTCCAAAGAATCTTCTGCCTTACTAAACATGACTAATAAATACTGGATTGTGAGCCTCAACAAAGAGCTATGTTATCTTCTTCTGCCTTAAAGAACATGACTAATAAATATTGGATTGTGAGCCTCAACAAACAGCTATGTTGATTGAGGTCCATCATCTGAAAGATCCTTACTGCCATGGTACCATTTTACCCTAAGAAGAAACACTTGGCCAGACTGGTTTCACTGCTTGATTTGTCTAAGGGTGCACTGATGAAGTTTCTTCCCTATTGACTATATCGTAAGAGGGCAGTCTTTTTATTGAACAGTTTTCTGCTTTGACCTGCTCCTGAGAATTGAAGGAGGAAAAGTTAAATATCAAGTTTAAATGCAAATCAGCCTACTCCATGTGTTGGATATCTAATACTTCATCACATTACAACCTTACCAGAAGTCCTGAATGTGGTGAGTTCTAAATTTCACACAATTCACTCCTGACCTTGCCCACTAACTTCCCCAAAGGGGAGTCTTAGAACTTTTTAACTATACAGAAACATGCCATAAACCAAAGATTCCACTTAGCTTTCCTTCAGAGAGCCTTCTTTTAATAGTAGTGATACTGCAGCTTTCTTATACAACTGGGTGTGCTTACTACTCAGTTTTTCCAGACTCAACCAGATATATACTTGGGTAACATTCATAGGTGATAAAACTATATAGAAAGGAAAAGAATGATTAACACAAAAATTAGGAGGGGTATACTATACAGGAGGCTTTTATGGTGCTAGTAATGTTCTATTTCTTTTTTTTAAAGGTTTTTATTATTTATTTGACAGAGAGAGATCACAAGTAGGCAGAGAGGCAGGCAGAGAGAGAAGAAGGGAAGCAGGCTCCCTCCTGAGCAGAGAGCCTGACGCGGGGCTCGATCCCAGGACCCTAAGATCATGACCTGAGCCGAAGGCAGAGGCCTTAACCCACTGAGCCACCCAGGTGCCCCGTAATGTTCTATTTCTTAAATGAAGGGTTGACTATTTGGGTATTCATTCTATTATTTAACAAAATAATATGTTATATGATCTTTAAAAATGTATGACACATTTCACAAAAAAATTTTAATTACTTATTATACAGTTACTGTGCCATGCATTGTTCTAAGCTTTGTAGACCAAACCAAAGAAAACAAACAAACAGAAAAAATACTTCCTTCCCTCATTTAATTCTCTAAGTTACATCTGTGCTGAGCATGACAGAGGATAGAGTGCTATGTTATCTTACAAGGGTAAACCTAGATTGTGAACTCAGGAAAGGCTTTGTGGACAATACAGCATTTCAGTTTAAACTATAAAAAAGAGTGAAATGAAGATAGACAGGAAGAGAATCTGAAGAAGAAAAAGAAACTTCTTGAAAGCAAGGTCCATGTCTCATACCTCTTAGTTCATATAGCATTATGTACAGGGTCAGCACTTATGGAGAAACTGGAACCCACGTACACTGTTGGTAGCAATGTAAAATGGTGTTGCCACTATAAAAAACAGTATGGAGATTCCTCAAGAAATTAAAAATAGAGCTATCATATGATCCAGTAATTATACTTCTGGGTACTTATCCAGAAGAACTGAAAACAGGGCCTTGAACATATATCTGCACTTCCATGTTTACTGCCACATTATTCACAATGGCCAAGTGGTGGAAACAACCTAAATATCATCAGTAGATGCAAGAGTAAAGAAAATCAGTTATATAATAGAATATTTTCAACCTTAAAGAAAAAAATTCTATACTACAACATATGGATGAACTGTGAGGACTTCTGCTAAGTGAAATAGGCCAAACACTACATGATTCTACTGATATGAATGATCTAATATAGTTACACTTATCTAAGAAAGTGGAATGGTGGTTACTAGGGGTTGGGAGGAGGGAGAAATGAGGAACTACTATCCAATGGTACAGAGTTTCAGTCATGCAAGGTTAAAAAGTTCTAGAGATCTGCTGACAACAATATGCATACAGTTAGTAACGCTTTGCCAAACACTTAAAAATTTGATGAGGGTAGATTTCACGTTACTTGCTTTTTACCAAACACACATACAAAAGAATAAGTGCCTTCCTCTGAAGTGTTAATATGTTATGATCCCATGCTAATTTATTTAGAGAAAGTCCTGAGGTTTTTGTCCTGAGGTAAATTTTAATCTTCCTAACATTCTGCAGTTAAATCGGGGATGCCCAACTATCACAGCGATCTGATTACAAACCTTTAATTAATCCTATTTTCAGGCCCACTCTTACTTCCCTTCATCTGCTATACCTCCCCTCAAATCCCTGAGGGAAGGTGTCCCAAAAGGCAGTTCAGCTCTCACTTCTGTTTTCTGTCCTGCAAAAACATCCTGAACTATTTCGCTACTCCTTCTTGTGTTTTACATTGCTATTACCAAAGAGTCAGAAACAAAAAGATCCAAACATATGTGTATAGTCTGTTTATTGTCTTGAATCTGAAACCTTCTCTGTTTTTTAGTATTTCCTAGATGATAACCTCCATCCATGTGGTTGGAAACCACATGTATCTTTTTCATTGCTTTAATTTAGGAGTCAGTACTACATCTTACACATAATAGGCCCTCAGCAAGTACTTACCAGATACTTGAACTTTCACTTAACTTCTTAATTTAGTGCCCTAACTCCTTGTTGAAAAGAACTCTATTTTCACTTTGCCTATCAGTTATCTGCTAAACCAAACATCAGATCTACAGTTTTAGAGACCGGTGATAGAGGCTTACAAACACTTAATATTAAGTCATGATTATTTATATTTTATATTTTATTCTTATCACTATCTTTCATATTTCCATTTCCTTTGGTTTGAACAGCTGGCATTGATATCTGTTATTTATTTTGTGAACAAGTGAGCATTCATTCAACTGTAACTTAATTAAGCTTCTAAAATATTGGGAACCAAGAGATAGGAACATAAATAAGAACCCTGCCCTTGTTCAGAGTTCCCCATCTAGTTTGAATAGAAACATTCAAGCAAATAATTGTACTACAGTGTGATAATCTCTTAACTCCCTATTTTGGAGGCTAAAGCAAATGCCAATGTAATTATCGCTATTTGTTATGCCAGGTAAAAAGACAAATAATGGAAGTGACAGAAAGAAACTAGTGAATCTAGCTAAAGCAAAATGGAGGCTTCTAATGCAAAATGGACTTAAGTTTCACAAGTTATACAAAATTTACTGAAAGCTCTAACTCTGATTTCCCTTCATGATTACTGAAATTATTCAGTTACTGTTAAGAGTAGTAGATTCCCGACATGAAATGAATTGTCTCTAGCTCTAACTTTTCATTTTTTTTTAAAAAAAACATTTTATTTATTTATTTGACAGAGATCACAAGTAGGCAGAGAAGCAGGACCCTGGGATCATGACCCAAGCCGAAGGCAGAGGCTTTAGCCCACTGAGCCACCCAGGTGCCCCAATTTTCTTCATTTTTAAAAAGCATTCTTCTTTAATGATACTTGATGTCTGATTGTATTATAATAAATAAATAATAATAAATTATAACATGCTAAGATGTAAAAGATGTTTATAGAAAATGTTATGAAACATAGCAGAGAAAACTTCTAACTGGGAGTAATCTACAGCTTAAAAAAGGAAATAATGAGGTAGAGAAAAGATGCACAAAATATGAGGTAAGTTAGAACACATCAAATTTGAGAAAATAGAAGTGGTTCCACAGGGAGAATCCACAAGAAGATGGTGGGAAATAAAGTTAGACATGTAGGATAGGGTCAAATCATGAAAAATCTTAACAATTCAGCAAAACTGTGAAAATATTTCAGTGGGTTTCAAAGGCCCCTGAAACAATGGTGGCTGAGAAAGGCTTAAGGAAACAACTAATAGGGGAGAAACAGATGATTGATTCTTCCATGTCAAAATATCTGAAGCTTTATTTCAAGTGGTCAATTAACTACTCCCAAGGCAAGGTAACTGGGACAACCCCTCCTTACTTTGAAGCTAGCCTTTATTTACAGACTTCCTTTTTTCTTGATATTAATTTGTTCTTGACTGCTATCACCTTTATAAAAGCACTGCATGGTGGTATGTAGGAATGCATGTACACACAAAGAATTTTATCCAGAATAGATGGCCTTACAAAATCTCTGGCCAAACACAAATAACTGGAAAGTAAGGAAGATTTGTCTTGTCTTGCCAGAAACTTAAGATCTTCTTTCTATATGCTGGATAGTCCTTTCAATTTTATAAACACTTCCCCTCTCATGTTATCATAAAAATGAAAATGCTATTTACTTGTTTTGAGCATTTGGAATCAACCCAGAGACAGAGCACATTAGGATTTAACTATAGTTACAAAACAGAATTTGATTGTTAGCAACACTGGTATTATAAACAAAGGATATACTTAACAGGTTAAAAGGGGGAGGAAAAGAGAAAATTTGAAAAAAGAGGTAAGATTGCTTATATCCCTATATTACAAAATAGGGTTTGTCATATTGGCTAAAATAGGGAATGGAGGTTTAAACAATATATTATTTAACAGTAACTTCAAAGTCAAAAAAAGATATGGAAATAATGGTATCTCTTCAAAAGTAGGGGGAAGGGAGGAGGAAATAGTTTACTATTCATTTGCATTCATCATACCAGGAAGTGAAAACATCTACATAAAGGAAACTATTAGAACTAGAGAAAAAGAACTAGAAATAGTTAAAAGAGGACGCATCTAAAAAAGTAACTATGTTTTCACTACAAATCTTTCTGGACTAGTAAGTTTTTTAACTACTTGTATTATTTTCATAAAATTATTTTTTTAGAAAGAGGGATGGGTAGATATTAAAAAGCAAATGAAACAATGTATGCTTCCTTAAAAATATGTATCATTATTATGAATGGTGAGTTGTTATTTGAACTTTTATCAAAATTGTACATAGTGCTCTAACATTTCAAACTGGGGCCAGTTTCTTAGAAGAGCAATGACTTCTTTGTTGTAGAAGTCTGAATATTTTCTTATTAATCAATTTTCAACAGCCCTATAAATACTCTGTTTTTTATGACTGATGCTATTAGAGATGACAGCTATTTCCTGACTCAAACCCCTCATTGTCAGCACAATTTTGTACTGGAAATAATTTAATTGTGTTGCAATAAGCTGTATAGTACCATCTAATTCCTACCACATCTAACCTTCCTTTCTGCAACTCACAGAATCGTAACTTCTTTTCTTCTTCTAAAAGTTTTTCAGAAATATACATAAAGGGATGCCTGGGTGGTTTATTTATTTATTTATTTGACAGAGATCACAAGTAGGCAGAGAGGCAGGCAGGGTTGGGGGAAGCAGGCCCCCCGCTGAGCAGAGAGCCCGATGCGGGGCTCGATCCCAGGACCCCGAAAGCATTACCAAAAGGCAGAAGCTGAAGGCAGAGGCTTATTAACCCACTGAGCCATCTTCCACACACTCATAAATTATCAGACAATGGACATTTCACAGTCAGTAACACAAAGTTAATAGTATTAGAAGCTGAGATAGCAATAATGACTGAATCTGGATTTACAACTAATTAAAAACTGACCAAAATTACAGTGTCAAGGAAAAAACCACTTAAAAAGAAAGTACTCTAATTGGGTATTTCTGAAATACTATTTGTCATGATTTTTTAAAAAAAAGGTACTCTGTAAATGACATTAATTACATGTAATATTTCTGTCATACAGATAACCTAGAAAGATCTCAAACAACTTAACCTTACACCTCAAGGTACTAGAAGAATAAATTAAGTCCAAAGTTAGCAGAAGAAAGGGAATAAGAAAGATCAGAGTGGAAATAAATCAAATAGAGACTAGAAAGACAATAAAAATGATCAACAAAACCAAGTGTTGGTTTTTTGAAAAGATAAAATCAACAAACCTTTAGCTAGAATGTGAAAAAAATGATTTAAATGAATATAATTATAAATGAAAGACACTATAACTAATACCACAAAAATACAAAGGATAAGATCAATCAATAAATTGCACTGGAATGGATAATTTTCTTTCTTTCTTTCTTTTTTTTTTTTTTTTACCAAGACTGAATCATAAAGAAACAAAGTCTGAACAGACCAGTAAGTAAGAGATTGAATCAGTAATCAAAAATCTTCCAACAAATAAAAGTCCAAGACCAGATGACTTCACTGGCAAATTCTACCAAACAGTGAGAGATGAATGAATACAAATCCTTCTCAAAATTTTCCAAACAACTGATCAGGAAGAAACACTTTCAAGTTCAATTTAAAAGGCCAGCACCAGGGCACCTGGGTGGCTCAGTGGGTTAAAAGCCTCTGCCTTCCGCGCAGGTCATGATCCCAGGGTCCTGGGATCGAACCCTGCATCGGGCTCTCGGCTTAGCAGGGAGACGGCTTCCCTTCCTCTTTCCCTGCCCGACTCTCTGCCTACTGTCTGTCAAATAAAAAAATAAAAGCCAGCACTAAACAGACACATGAAAAAATGTTCATCATCACTAGCCATTAGGGAGATTAAAATCAAAACCACTTTGAGATACCACCTTATATCGGTTAGAATGGCCAAAATCAACAAGACAGTAAACAGCAAGTGTTGGAGAGGATGTGGAGAAAGGGGAACCCTCTTACACTGTGGGTGGGAATGCAAGTTCGTGCAGCCACTTTGGAAAACAGTGTGGAGATTCCTTAAGAAATTAAAAATAGAGCTACCCTATGACCCTGCAATTGCATTACTGGGTATTTACCGCAAAGACACAGATGTGGTGAAAAGAAGGGCCATATGTACCCCAATGTTCATAGAAGCAATGTCCACAATACCCAAACTATGGAAAGAGCCAAGATGACCTTCAATGGATGAGTGGATAAAGAAGATGTGGTCCATAGATACAATGGAGTATTATGCCTCCATCAGGAAAGATGAATACCCAACTTTCATATCCACATGGACGGGACTGGAGGAGATTATGCTGAGTGAAATGAGTCAAGCAGAGAGAGTCAATTATCATATGGTTTCACTTACTTGTGGAACATAAGGAATAATGTGGAGAACATTAGAAGGAAAAGAAAAGTAAAGGCGGGGGAATCGGAAGGGGAGACAAACCATGACAGACTGCAGACTGAGGGTTTTGTGGAGTGGGGTGGGGGGGGTGAGCCTGGTTGTGGGTATTATGGAGGGTACATATTGCATGGAGCACTGAGTGTGGTGCATAAACAATGAATTTTGGACCACTGAAAAAAAATTAAAAAAATAATTTAAAAAAAAGGCCAGCACTACCCTCATACGTAAGCCAAATACACTACAAGAAAAGATTACTGGTCAATATCCTGATGAACACTGATGTAAAAACCTCTACAAAATACTAACCAAATTCAAGAGTACTTTGAAGGGATCATTTAGTACGGTCAAGAAATTTATCCCTGGGATGGAAGGATGATTTGATATATTCAAATAAACATGATATACCATATTAACAGAATGAAGGATAAAAGTCATATGATCATTTCAGTAGATGCAGAAAAAGCATTTGGCCAAATTCAACATACTTCCATGATAAAAATTTCAATAAAGTAGGTATAGAAGAAATGTACCTCAGCATAATAAAGGCTATACAGGATAAGCCCACAGCTAACGTAATAGCCAATGGTGAAAAGGTAAAATCTTTCCTCTGAAGTTAGAAACGGTGCCCACTCTCACCACTTCTATTCAACATAGTACTGGAAGTCCTAGCAATAGCAATTTGCCAATAAAATTATAGGCATCCAAATAAAAAAAAAAGAAGTAAAATTATCTGTGTGCAGATGACGTGATCTAAAGACTCCACCAAAAAGTTGTTAGAACTAATGAACAAATTTGGTAAAGTTGCAGGATACAAAATCAACATATAAAAATCAGTTGCTTGGGCACCTGAGTGGCTCAGTGGGTGAAGCCTCCACCTTCAGCTCAGGTCATGATCTCAGGGTCCTGGGATCAAGCCCTGCATCGGGCTCTCTGCTCAGCAGGGAGCCTGCTTCCCCCTCTCTCTCTGCCTACCTCTCTGCCTACTTGTGATCTCTGTCAAATGCATAAATAAAATCTTCAAAATAAAAAATCAGTTACTTGTCTATATACTAATAATGAACTATTCAAAAGAGAAACCAAGAAAGCAATCTCATCACTGTGTTATTTACCTGAAAGTAATATAACATTATATGTCAACTATACTTCAATAAAAAAATAAATAAAAGGTAGCTGTTCTGTGCATGCTTATTTCATAAATGCAAAATCACTCAATTATTTAAATAAATAAATAAATAAATGAGTAAAATTGCTCAATTATTTAAAACTGGGAGAAATTCCATTTTCAATAGAATCAAAAATAATAAAATACTTAGGAGCAAATTAAATCAAGGAGATAAAAATGTGTACATTAAAAACAATGACACTGATGAAAAATTAAAGGAGACAGAAATAAAAGGAGAGATATCCTATGTTCTTAGATTGGAAGAATTAATATTGTTAAAATGTCCACACTACCCTACGTGATCTATGGATTCAATACAATCTGTAACAAAATTTCAATGGCATTTTTTCAAAGAAACAGAAGAAACTATCCTAAATTCATATGAAACCACAAAAGACTCTAAGTAGCCAAGTAACTTTAAGAAAAATAAAAGAAGTTAGAGACATCACACTTCCTGATTTCAAGGCTATATTACTAATAAAAAGCTACAGTAATCAAAACAGTATGATAATGACATAAAAACAGGTATACACAGACCAATGGAAGAGAATAGAGTCTACAAATAAACCTATACACACATGATCAACTAATCTTTAACAATGTACCAAGAACATATAATGGGGAAAGGATAGCCTTTTAATGGTGCTGAGAAAATTAGATATCCACATGCGAAAGAATGAAACTACACCCCTATCTTATATCACTCACAGAAATTAACTCAAATTGGATTAAGACTTAAATTTAAGACCTGAAACCATAAAACTTCTAGAAGAAAGAAGGAGAAAAGGTCCTTGACACTAGTCTTGGAAAGGATTCTTTGGATTTGACCCCAAAAGCAAAGGCAAAAATAAACAATTAGGATATGTCAAACTACAAAGCTACTGCAGAGCAAAGGAAATCATCAACAAAATTAAAAGACAACCTATCAAACATGTAAAAATATTTGAAAATCACATATATCTAAGGAGATTAATACCTGAAAAAGAACTCATTTAGCTTAATAGCAAAAAAACAATCCGATTAAACAACTGGCAGAAGACCTGAATAGACATTTTTCTAAAGAAGATATACGGATGACTGAGAGGTCCATACAAAAAGGTGCTCAATATCACTAATCACCAGGGAAAATGTAAATCAAAACCACAAAGATGGAGTGCCTCGGTGGCATGGTCAGTTAAGAATCCAGCTCTTGATCTGGGCTCAGATCATGATCTCAGGGTTGTGGAGACTGAGCCCTGATGCATGCTCCAAGCTCAGCAGGGAGTCGGCTTGGGATTCTCTCTCTCCTTCTTCCTCTATTCCTCCCCTGGCTTGCTCATGCATGTGCACTTTCTCTCAAATAAATAAATAAATAAATAAATAAATAAATAAATCTTAAACACACATATACCCACAAAGGATATTAGCTCATACCTTTTGGAACTGTTATTTTCAAAGTGTCAAAATATAACAAGTACTCGTGAAGGCATGGAGGAAAGAGAACCCTTGTGCACTTTTGGTGGGAGTGAAAACTGGTTCAGCCACTATGGAAAACTGTATGGAAATTCCTCAAGAAATTACAATTACAACTACCATAATGATCCAGCCCATGGGTATATATTTGAAAGAAAGGAGTGAGTATCTTGAAAAGAAATCTACTCTACCACGATCACTGCAGCATTATTCACAATATCCAAGATAATGGAAATAACCGAAGTATCTGTCAGCAGATGAGTAGATTAAGAAAATGTGGTATCTCTCTCTCTCTCTCTCACATACACACACATACATACACATAGAGGTAGGCAGAGAGAGGGATATCTTATTCATCCATAAAGATGGAAATCTTGCCATCTGTAACGATATGGATGAAACTGGAAGGCATTACACTAAGTGAGATAAGTCAGACAGACAAAGACAAATACTGCATGGAATCACTTACATGTGGAAATGAAATGAAACAAAACAAAACAAAAAATTTGATTTCATAGAAACAACAGAACTGTGCTTGCCAGGGGCTGGGGGGGCGGTGAGATAAATGGGTAGATATAGGTCAAATGGTGTAAACTTTCAGTTATGAATAAGCTCTAATGCACAGCATGGTGACTACATAAATAATAAAGTCTTGTATACTTAAATTTTCAAAGAGTAGATCTCAAGGGTTGTCATCACACACACACACAAAAGAGTGAACTATGTATGGTGATGGATATGCTAATTATCTTGATTGTGGTAATTATTTCATAATGTATATACAACAGATCATATTGTATACTTTAAATACATAAAATTCTATTTGTTAATTATTTCTCAATAATGCTGAAAAAATAAAAAGGGAGTCCAGAAAAAAAAGTCTTTCTATTTTTTTCAACTGGCAGCTTTATAAGATAAAATAGACAAGGGATTTAGTTTACCAGATTAAGGAAGTTCATAAAGGGAGGACCAAATCTGTCTTGTAATATTAATTATTTTAACCTCTGCTTTATGGAAAGTAGACTTACAAAAGTCCAACTGACAATAAATTACACCTCAATATGTATGCCAAGCCAAGAAAAAAGTACTTTCTGCATTTCATTTTTTAATTAGTTAACCCAGACCAAAAATATGGCTAAAAAAATATTCTCAAAGGCATACTATAAAACTATAGTAAAACACCTTTGTAATCATATATCAAATTATAGGTCCACATTCGCTGTGTATTTTTAAAAATTACATCTTACATGATGTAACTGACACGACCTCTACTTATGTTTGTTTTTGTGGAAATTTCACATACATTCTTTCATATGCTCATCATAAGAAATCTGAGAGAAAGACAAGGAACCTATAATCAAGCCTGTTTTACTGCGGCCTCAAATATATTTCTTATTATAATGATACTTGACAGTGTATTTGTAATTAAAAAAATAAAAACAATTAAAAGTTATTATTATCATTATAATGTTGCTTCAGACTTCTCTTAAAAGTTAAAAATATTCCTTGGCTTACCTGCTGCATGTAACAAACTGGCTTCTACTCTGTGGGGAACTCTTGGTGGAATTTTCATAGATGCACGTATCTGGTAAAAACTAAAGGAAAATAGACCAAAAAAATCATTTCAATATATATTTTAAAATATGCAAGCCCTAATTTCTATATATCTGTACATATTAAGTAACGAATTTGGTCTGCTTATATCAGTGTCCCATAATATTTTTAAAGATTTATTTTTTTATTTTAAAGATTTTATGTATTTATTTGAAAAAGATTGAGAGAGCATGAGTGGGGGGAGGAGTAGAGGGAGAGGGACAAGCAGACTCTGTGATAAGCATGGAGCCAAGGCCAGGCTCAATCCCAAGACTCTGCGATCACAACATGAACTGAAATCCAGAATCAGCTGCTTAACAACTGAGCCACCCAGACGCCCCTCCCATAATATCTATTACTGGTGAAAAACAATACATCATATCCACGTCAAATATTAGCAGAACTCAATAAGACCCAAAGGGAAACCAGCAAGTAAAAAGGTGAATGAGAAAAACAAAAGAACTGTATTCATATTTCTTACTTTAAATGAGAGAATGTCATAGCAACCAGAGGGATAATAAGACTTCTAAGATTTTCATGGCCTAATTTGGTTATTTATTTTTTCTTTTAAAACATAATAAACATAAATTATTCTTAACCATAATTTTGAGAAAATACAGATTTAAATTTTTTTGAAAACTGGCTTAATACTATAAATTACAAAACAAAGACATGTATTTGGTTTAAAGAATTTGGCATTTTTTCAAGGTCAGAGCTATTTGTTTATATACTTTATTTATTCTACAGGCTTTTATAATACTTATATCTATATATAGAACTCAACCAATCATTAGTAATAACACCTTATATAGAATAAATAATTGAGGTAAGCATTAGGTTTGTGTTTTAACATTATACTGCAAGTATGTTTATATAATAGAGGATACACACATCTATACACACACATACACACAAAAGACACAAAGGATTACTAAAAGCTAAATCAAGATAACAAATTGGGATTAGTTTAGATGTACACAAGGAATTAAATATTTTGTTTATTTTTATTTAATAATTTCCCAGGTAGTAATTTAAATTATCAAATTTATAAATAATATAAAGATTAAAATACATAATTATATTACTATTATTTACTTATAACAAAGTAGAGCATTGAAGAGAACATGTGGTCAAGTCACAAAGCCAGAATTAAAGAGGAGTGAATGAAAGGCTAGCCGATTAAATCTATAACCTTGAAAGTGACAATTTGGCCTTAAAGAAACAAGGCAAAACTCCACAAACAGAGAGAGGTAATTAGTTGAGATTAAGATAAGGTCAGATTGAAAATATGAGATGACTAAAACCAAAAATCAAAGCGGAATCACAGGAGCCTTGGAACCAGAGGAGAACAAAGCTTTCTAGGAGCTATTCAACTTCCCATGCTGAGAATTCCAACTAAAGATTAAGTAAAATATAAGAAAACATGTGCAATAAGCTCCTAGACATAGGTCTTGGTAATGATTTTTTTGACTATGACACCAAAAGGAAAGGCAACTAAGATCAATAATAAGCAACTGCAACTACATAAAACTAAAAACTTTCTGCAAGGCAAAGGAAACTCAACAAAATGAAAAGGTAACCCACTAAGTGAGAGAAAATATTTAAAAATCATATATCTGATAGGGGGTTAATATCCAAAATTATTATAAAGAACTCTTACAACTCAATAGCAAAAATAAAACAAAACAAAAAAACCAAAAAAAAAAAAAAAACCAACCCCACAAAAATAAAACAAAACAAAGCCCAAACAATCTGATTAAAAAATGGGCAAAAAAAGGGTTCCTGGATGGCTCAGTTGCTTAAGACTCTGCCTTTAGCTCAGGTCATGATTCTGGGTCCCGGGATTGAGCCCTGCATGGGGCTCCCTGCTCAGTGGGGAGTCTGTTTCTCCCCCTCCTTCTGACTCTGCCTCCACTTGTATGCTCTTTCTCTCAAATAAATAAATAAAATCTTTAAGAAAAAATGGGCAAAAGATCTAAATAGACATTTTTCCGAAGAAGCTATATAGGTACATGAAAAGATGCTCAACATTACTAATCATCAGGGAAATGCAAATTAAAATCACAATGAAAGGTCACCTCACACCTGTTAAAATGACCATCACCAAAATATCAAAAGATAAGTGCTGAAGATGTGGAGAAAAGTGAACCCTTGTTCACTGTTAGTGGGAGTAAAAACTGGTGCAGCCACTATGGAAAATTGTATGGAGATTTCTGGAAAAATTAAAAATAGAACTATTATATGATCCAGCAATTCCACTACAGGGTATCTGCCTGAAGAACATGAAAAAAAATTTTTTTTAAAAGGTATATGAGCCTCTATGTTCATTTTAGAATTATCTACAATAGCTGAGATATGGAAACCATCTAAGTGTCCACTGATGGATGAATAAATAAAGAAGATATATATATGATGGAATACTATTCAGCCATAAAAAAGTGATTATCTCGTCATTTGTGATAACATGGATGGACCTGGAGGATACTATGCTAATTGAATTAAGTGAGAGAAAGACAAATACTGCATGATTTCACTTACATATGGAATTTAAAAAACAAAACAAAACTTAGGCTCACAGATACATAGAACAGACATGGTTGCCAGAGGGGAGGAACGCTGTGGGGCAACAAAATGGGTGAAGGGTATTAAGAAGTACAAACGCCCAGTTAAAAGGTAAATAAATGAGGCGCCTGGGTGGCTTAGTGGTTAAGCATCTGCCTTTCATTCAGGTCATGATCCCAGGGTCCTGGGATCGAGCCATACACTGGGCTCCCTGCTCAGCGGAGAGCCTATTTCTCCCTCTTTTCCTGCCTGCTGCTCCCCCTGCTTGTACTCACTCGCTCTCTGTCAAATAAATAAAAATCTTAAAAAAAAATAAAAAGTCATGGGGATGGAAATACAAGATGGGGAATAAAGTCAATAATATGGTATTAACTTTGTATGGTGATACATCATAAATAGACTTATTGTAGTGATCATTTTGCAATGTAAATGAATGTCAAATCACTATGTTGTCCACCTGAAACTAACATAATATTGTATGTCAATTATACCTCAGAAAGCAAAAATATTCTTAAAAAAAAAAAGTCAAGCAATGTATCTAAAAACAATGATCCTCTAACCATTAGACTTGAAAGATCAGAAACACAATTATATTCTTCAAAAGTCCTCAATGGATGGGGAAACCAAATTGTAGATTAAGAGAAAACTAATGAAAGCAGCAATTACACATACTATGTTTATGATGATTGGAAATAAAATGGAATAATAATTCACTTAATCTTTATCTCTAGTTCCAAACCTCCAATTAATTATGAATTATCTCCACTTGGATATCTCACATCAAACTCAGTATATCAAAATGAACTAATCTTCAATTTCCTTATTTATTCCAACATTACTAATATTGTGTAAGTCAGTAAGATTTAAAACTTCAATATTATCTTTTACTTTTTATTAAAAATACCCAATTTGCAAAAAGTAGAGCAATGAACCCATATGCCCACTACCCATTTTTAACAAAAAGATTTTTGCCATATGTGATTCATCTACACCTTTTCTTTACTGAGCCATTTCAAAGTAATTTTAGATATCACATATATTCATACTTCAACATATATATTTTAATGCTTTTTCAGTCTCATCCTCCATATGGAATTAGTCATTAAATCCTACTATTTTTTCCCCAAAATGCCTCACAGAAATTAATAACACAAAAATAAAAAATGTTAAAGTGAGTAGTAGAATGATTTTTAAAATGTCTGATTTTTTTACCCATCCTGGTGTCCACACATCTTGCAATGTGACTTCCAATAAAAAGTGGAATTTAGTTCCCTATCCTTAAATCTGAGCTAGCCTTAAATGTTGTTTTGGACAATATAATGTGGCAGAGATGACAATATGCTAGTTCCAAGCCTAGGCTGTAAAAGGTCTTGTAGTTTGTTTCTCTTTGGACCTTGGCTCCTCTGCAAGAATAAGCTGGAAGATGAGAGATCATAAAACAGAGCTGAGTCCACCAAGGTAAGGCCATTCTGGAATAGATAGCACCCAGCCAACTTGCCAGTTAAGTGACAGACTTGTGAGCAAAAAATGTTTATTGTTGTGATGCCACTGAAGCTTTGTGTTTGTTATTAGCTGCATTACTGCGACAATACATAAATAACACAGAAAAATCAGTAACCAAGAAACAGTGTGCACCATAACAAAAATTTAAAATATATGGCACTGAATTTGGGACCAAAGTAACAGTTACAGTTATGCAAGAAAAATGAGTAAATTGAGACTTAAAAAATGGTAACCCATTTTATACAGTGATGAAACTTTTGGTAAATACACTGTCAGCAATAACTTAGAAGAAGTTAGACAATGTATCTAAGAAACTTTGGGACTTAAGCAAGCTAATTTCCAGGGAGAATGCTGAACATGTCAATTGGTTACTCCTTGTTAAGTATAATCAAGTGCTGCCAGAATGGGATGAGCTAAAGAAAGAACTGGTTATTTTGCAAACAGAATCTGGAGGGAATATAGATGGACCAGGACTTGTTACATTGGAAAACAAAACTGGTTTTCATTTTCAGTCTCCCTAAAGACTTTTTTTTTGCAATTTTTTTTTTTATTGTTCTCAAGAAATAATTGCATTTGTGCCTAATTTGGGATTCCGTAATCTTGTCCTGTTTCCCTTCAAGAAGTCCCACCAAGTGGTCTAAGCTTCGGGTGATTTTCAAAATAAAACGCTGCCACAGACAAACATAATTTCAAAGGAGTGGCTATAAATCCCTTTCTTCAAATCTCTAGAGAAATTAGAGCGGTGTCTAAGTAGACATTCTCAGTTTGACAAAAGGGCTTTTAGGAAGTTGAGGGGTATGATCCCACAGAATTCAGATCCCTAAATAGCAGTGATTATATCTAGAGAATAGTCATGTCTCAAAAGACAATTGTGGGTATAGTTTTCAGAGCTTGGAATGAACTGTATCAGACATACAGAAATCTCATATAATTTTTAAGTAAGTTTTACTGGCCTAAGAACTACCAGCCTAGACTTCTGGACTGGCCTTATGACTAGCTTAGCCAACAAAATTGAGTGGAAGTAATAGTGCCAATTCAAGAAGTCCTGCATCTTCTGCTCTTTCTTTGACTTCTGTTTCTGCCATGAAAGCAAGCCCAGCCTGTCCTGCTGAGGAGTGAAAGACCATGAGGAGTAAAGCAGAGCACAGTCACTTTTATTTTTTATCAAGATGGCAAAGCCAAGACAAGCTAGAAATAAAACAAAACAACTACAAAAACCAAACAGAAAATCTCTCTCACCGTACTAGTGATAGTCACAGCTTCATTACTATGACTCATAGTGCAGACCTTCAAGCACCTGTGTTACTGCAAACTCCTCCAAACTGTCCCCTATGCTTCTATTTCTTCTACACAACCATCAGTCTCCTATAACAAAATCTTCATCATGTTAGTAAAGGCTTCTTGTAGTAATAGTGATAATTTCTTTCTTACTTGGAAACCGCTGATGACTGCCCAAATCCCTACTGTCAACTCTTCTCCAGGCATTAGGAGCCCTTCACAAATACCTCTCCTTCCTTTACTATCTTTTCTTCTGCAATTCTCCTGAAGAATATTCAATCTCCTAAATATTCTTTAAAAAACATGTTAATTCTATTTCCAAGACTTGATTCATACCACTCTCTACTACCAAAAGTGTTTTTCACTTTATCCTTTGCCTATACAAGTCTTTTTTTTTTTTTTTAAAGATTTTATTTATTTGACAGAGAGAGAGACCGCAAGAGAGGGAACACAAGTAGGGGGAGTGGGATGGGGAGTGGGATAGGGAGAAGCAGGATTCCTGCTGAGCAGGGATCCTGAAGTGGGGCTCTATCCCAGAGCCTGGGATCATGACCTGAGCCGGAGGCAGACACTTAACAACTAACCCACCCAGGTGCCCCTTTTGCCTATACAAGTCTTAAGCATACTTTGATCCTATTTCTCCATAATGCGTTTCCTAACATTACTAACCCAGAAAGATATCTCTCTGTTCTGATTCCTAGAGCACTTTCTATATACACTTCTTGAAGACTTATCATTTTGCGTTCCTACTTAGCTGTTTTGTGCATATATTTTATTTTCCCTATACACTATAAGCTTTTATAAGCAAAAATGAGATCTTACACATTTTCACAGAAGTCCCCTCAATGCCCAGTACAAATTCATAAACATACATTACATATATCTAGCATCATCACTAAATCCACTTGAGTAATTCTCAAACATCTATTTAAAACTAAAATTTCTCTAAGAAAATAATTATTTGAATACACCTCATTGTTTCCCTTATATATGCTGGAATGTAAGTATGTAATTAAATTTAAATGAAAACCTGTACCTCATTTCTTATGCAAACTATGTAATTTTCACATTAAAATACATACCCTCTCTGAAATAAATCCACATTGTAGAACTTGTTTAGCTCTACAGAGAATTCTACCATTGCTTGAACTTCAGTCATTTTCAATTTATACTCAGAAGACAAATCTGGTAAAAGTCGGGGGAAAAAAAATCATAAGAAGCAGAATGACAAAAATGCCAACTTACAAAAACACTAATATTCAAACATATTTCAAAGTATGATAAGTAGGCAGAAAATAAAAATGAAGCAAATTAATTCAGTGTACTTAACTTAGCCCGTCCCAACTAAACAGCACCAGAATCAACTACATTTACTTACCAATTATATATTTACTAAATAGCAATAATCTATAATTTAAGATTTGTTCTAATAGAACGCATTTTCTAAACATTTGTTTCCCTTTGTGACATCTATGTGATAATAAATAATACAGCAAATTGCTAAAAGAAATGCTTGACTTTGTCACAGATAAAATAGTAAAGAAAAAAATTAAGTAACCTAATTATTCTCTTTTGGTTCTACACTGTACATCCAGGCAACTCCAAAGTCATGAAGAGAATTAGTACTCTTTAATCCCCATTTAAATTCATAAAGGTTTTTTCTGCTAGGTGAACTTCTTAAATTACTATTTGTTTTTAAATTTCAAAAGAAAAATTCCCCTTATTACAAAAGCCCAAAATATTCATTTAAGGAATTTAAAAAAAAAATACAGACAAGCAAAAATAAAAACATTCATGATTCTGTCCCTTGACAGAATATATACCAACAATGCTTTGGTATAATATTCTTCACCTGTGTATGCTTTTGTAAAATTTCTATAAAAACGGGATCAAGCTACATGTACATTTTATAATGTTTATTTCATCTTTTTTTGATGAGTCAATAAATGTACTTTTACAACATTATTTTCAATTGTTTACTATCATACTGTGAATATTATAATTTAAACCATCTTCTATTGTTGGGTATTTCAATAGTTTCCATCTTTTCACTATTTCAAAAAAGTACTCTAACAATCATCTTTATCAATAATAATGTGCTTTATTTAAAACACAATTCAGAGTAAGAAAGTGTTGAAAGACAATTCTCTAGAGTCTTGTGTTTCCACATATTTTGCAAGCAGACCCTGAACCTCTGTTTCAGACTATTTTTCAAGGATGCATGATCAGCAAACTGCCTTAGAAGTCAGAGATAGTGTCTCATACTGGAACAAAGGGCAAATTTGTTTATTGTCCCTTTAATAGATATAGTCTCCTCCTGAGGCGTAAGTCAGGCAAACTTTTTATCCATTTTAAAGATCCAGGTCCCATTAGCTTAAGGTTCCTCTCCTACTCAGTATAAATCAGCCTTTTCTTAAATCTAAGAGTCTCATGTCTTCTGCCCACATCCATGGCATTGTAGCAGGCTAACATTGTTAGCTTGCAAGAAGATAAAATCTCAGACCTTTCATAGTTTTTGAAATAGTTCTACACAGAAATTCAACAAATATTCTGATCCACTGACAAATACAAAAGAAATCACAGATTCTTACCTCTGCCGGTTAAAGCTTCATTTTAACATTATGAAATAACCAAACTTGTACTTCCAGTTACTGTTCCTAATTGAAAATATATTGTTCCCCCTATAAAAAAGAAAAAAATAACATTTCAAACAAAATAGACATAAAGAAGTCCATTTTAAGGAAACTTAGGCTTCATTAGTTACTTAACAATCTCAATTTATCTAAAAGATCTATATTTTGCATAAAGCTTACTCAAAATAAGTTTCAGAGATTTTTCATTCGGTTTCACTGATATCAACATTAAGATTCACTGATGTATATTTCAAAGGACAAAAATCAGAGTATTTTCTTATTTCAGTGGTTCAGAAATAATTTTCATGAATACTCAAAATATTCTAAGTTAATTAATTTTTAAGATGTAAAACCTACTATTTTAAAATAACTTCTTAGGTAGAGGTAAGTGATTTTTGGAGCTATATATATATATATATACATACATATGTATATATATATATATGAAATGTGCATGTGTGCATCTGTACACACACGCGCGCGCACACACACATACACACACTTGAACTATTTAAATTATATTGACAAAAAAGAATGTTTGGATATGCTATGGATAGTTTTGTTTGTACTCCAAATTTATTGCATAAAGAAAAAAATCTCTTCCCCTTGGTAAAATTACCTTAGATACTAAAAATGTTAGAATAAATCATATTCACTCTTCATAGATTTTTTTTTTAAGATTTTATTTATTTATTTGATAGAGAGAGATCACAAGTAGGCAGAGAGGCAGGCAGAGAGAGAGAGAGAGGGAAGCAGGCTCCCTGCTGAGCAGAGAGCCCGATGCGGGACTCGATCCCAGGACCCTGAGATCATGACCTGAGCCGAAGGCAATGGCTTAACCCACTGAGCCACCCAGGCGCCCCATAGATTCTTTTTCTTCTCTCCATCATAAACACATAGACTTTACCAGCTTAAATAACTGCTATTTCATTTTTTACTGATCTATAACTGACATACATTAATATATTAGTTTCGGGTATACAACATAGTGATGTGCTATTTTTAAACATTACAAAATGATCACTTCAGTAGTTTTGATTACCATCTGTCACTATATAAACTTACAACGTTATTGACTATATTCCCTATGCTGAACATTACATCCCTGCGACTTACTTACTTCATCACTGGGAGTTTATACCTCTCAATTCTCTTCTTCTATTTTGCCCATTTCCCCACCCCCAACCCCTCTGACAACCACCAGTTTTTTTTCTCTGTATTTATGAGTCTGTTTCTGTTTTGCTCATTTGTTTTGTTTTGTAGATACCATATATAAGTGAAATAATGTGGTATTTATGTTTCTCTATCTGACTTATTTCACTTAGTAAAATACCCTCTAGGTCCACTCAAGTTGCTGTAAATGGCAAGATTTCATTCTTCTTTATGGTTGAGTAATATTCCATTGTACTTACACAGCTCATCTTATCTATTCATTCACCAACTGATACATAGAATTGTTTCCATGTCTTGGCTATTGTAAATAATGCTACAATGAACACAGGGATGCATTTATCTTTTGGAATTAGTGTCTTCATTTTCTTTGGATAAATATCCAGAGGTGGAATAACTGGATCATACAGTATTTCCATTTTTAATGCTTTGATGGACATCCATACTGTTCTCCATAGCACCAATTTACATTCCAACCAACAGTGCACAAGGGATTCCTTTTCTCCACTTCCTCTTCAATACCTGTTATCTCTGGTCTTTTTGATACTAGTCATTCTGAATATTGTGAGGTGGCAGCTCATTATGGTTTTGATTTGTGCTTCCCTGATGACAACTAATGTTAAGCATATGTTTATGTGTCTGTTGGCCCTCCGTAGGTCTTCTTTGGAAAAATGTCTATTAAGCTTTTCTGTCCATTTTTTAAATAGGGTTGTTTTATTTATTTATTTATTTTTCTGTTTTGTTTTGCTATCCAGTTGTATGACTTTATCTACATCTTGGATATCAACCCCTTATCAAATACATCATTTGTAAGTATCTTCTCCCATTCAGTAGGCTATCTTTTTGTTTAGTTGATGATTTCCTTCATTGTGCAAAAGCTTTTTAGTTTGATGTAGCCACTTGTTTATTTTTGCTACTGTTGCCACTGTCTGAGAAGACATATCCAAAAAATATTAAGCCCAACGTCAAAAAGCGTACTGCCTATGTTTTCTTCTAGAAGTGCTTTGGAAGTCTTCAGTCCATCTGGGATTATTTTTGAATGTGGTATAATAAAATGTTTCATTATTCTGCATGTATCTGTCCAGTTTCCTCACCACCATTTACTGAATAGTCTGTCTTTTCCCCACTGTATATTTCTTTCTCCTCTGCCACAGATTATCTGACCCTATAAAATGGGTTTATTTCTGGGCTCTCTATCCCGTTACATTGATCTGTATGTCTGTTTTGTGCTAGGACTATACTGATATGATTACTATCACTTTGTAGTATAGTTTGAAATCAGGACACATGATACCTCTAGCTTTCTTATGATTGCTTTGATGTGTGAGGTCTTTTGTTGTTCCATACAAGTTTTAGGGTTATTTGTTCTAGTTTTGTGGAAAATATCAATGGTATTTTGACAGGGATTGCAGTGAATCTGTAGGTTGCTTTGGGTACTACAGACATTTTAACAATAATAATTCTTCTAATCCATGAGCATGCTATAGCTTTCCGTTTGTTTGTGTCATCTTCAATTTCTTTCTACAATGTCTTGTAATTTTCAGAGTACAGATCTTTCACCTCCTTGGTTAAATTTATTCCTCAGTATTTTATTCTTTTTTAACATTTATTTATTTACTTTTAAGATTTTGTTTATTTGAGAGAGAGAGAGAAAGCACGCACGCATATGAGTGGGAGGAGGGGCAGTGGGAGAGGAAGAAGCAGGCTCCCTGCTGTGTAGGGAGCCTGACATGGGGCTTGATTCCAGGACCTCAGGATCATGACTTGAGCCAAAGGCAGACACTTAACCTACTGAGCCTCCCAGGTGCACCTTTTTTTTTTTTTTTTTTAAAGATTTATTTATTGAGAGAGAGAGCGCCATGTGCGCTCACATACGTAGGAGGAGCAGAAGGAAAAGACAATCTCAAGCACCCTCTGTGCTGAGCGCAGAGCCCGACTCAGGGCTCATTCCCATGACCCTGAGATCATGACATGAGCCTAAACCAAGAGTTGGACACTTAACCAGCTGCACCACCTGGTATTTTATTCTTTTTTGATGCAACTGTAAATGGGATTGTTTTCTTGATAGTGTATAGAAACACACAACAGATTTCTATGTATTAATTTTGTATCTTACAACTTTACAGAATTCATTTATTAGCTGTAATAGTTTTTTACTGGAGTCTTAAGAGTTTTCTACGTGTAGTATCATGTCATCTGCTAATAGTGACATTTTTAAGTCTTCTTTCCAATTGGGATACCTTTCACTTCTTTTTCTTGCCTAATTGCTATGGCTAATACTTCCAGCACCATGTTGAATGAAAGTAGTGATCTTTTTAAAGGAAAAGCTTTAAACTTCTCACCACTGAGTAAGATGTTAGCTGTGGGTCTGTCATATATGGCCTTTATTATGTGTAGGTACCTTTCCTCCATAAATAATTTATTGAAGTTTTTATCATGAAAGTATGTTGAGAGCGCGCTCCATATTTTGGGCATCCCTCCCAATTGTGGAGTTCTTGCATCTGGGTAGGATCCAGGGTGCACACCCTCTTTCCTCTCTTATATTTTCCCTCAGCACTTATCTCCATCTAACAAACTAAAGATTTTTTTTTTTTAGTTTTTATTATGTTTTCCCTCTCACATGTAAGCTTTATAAAGGTAAGAATCCTGAGTACTCTCATCATAGCTATATCCTCACCGCCTGACACACAGTATATACTCAATTTAACATTTAACAAAGATTTAATAAAGTAACACTGAATATTCCATAAGCATTAACTGTTATTATTTTTCTACTTAAATACAACCAACCTGAAAAAAAGGAATTACACTGATATATGAAAAACAGAGACATACATGAATAAACTTTTATAATAAAATAAACTTTTATTTATAGTAATATCCCTTTACCAGCATATCTTCTAGGTCTGTTAGCAGCTTCTCTTGCTCTTCTTGTAACCCTGCTGTCTTTTTTGTTCTATTGTTACTGTCTAATTTTCTTCAAGTCCATCTCTTTTTATTGATTATTCCCTAAGTAGAAATATATAATACAGATACAGATATATACAGTGTGATGCTGATAAATCTGATTTTCATTCCCCCTCAAAAAACAGAAAACAATTATTTTTATGTTTATGTATTGGTAGAAAAATTCCAAAGAAGAACTAAAGGAAAAGGAGAGCAGGCAAAAAGAGAAAGGCAAGAAAAACCAGAGGACTCTCGGGGTCAAAGTGGATCTGTCTGATTCTTTTTTTCATAAACTTCTCTTTTGGGGTGCCTCCTGGCTCAGTCATAAAACATTTGCCTTCACTCAGGTCATGATCCCAGGGTCCTGGGATTAAGCCCCACATTGGGCTCACTGCTTGGCAGGGAGACTACTTTCCCTCTCCCACTCCCCCTGCTTATGTTCCTGCTCTCGCTGTCTCTCTGTCTGTCAAATAAATAAATCAAATCTTTAAAAAGTAAAACAAATAAAATAAACTGCCCTTTTTCCCATCACAGGGAGCAACTGCCACTCAGGTACAGCCAATTCTTGTTGGCTTAGCACGTCAGAGGCTTCTAAATTTTCAAAGAGAAATTGGAAACTTTTTTCCTAAAGGTGTAATATCCTAAACTTTAGATGTTGTCAACTAGTTAAAAATAAACAAAAACAAAACAAAACAAAACCTGTGTAGTTCAAATCAAATTCATTTACAGGGCAAATGTGTTCAGAGTTTGCAATCACCCACACAACTTCTTATGCCATTTAGATCCTCCTTGGGAAAGGACATTTCATGAAACAGAAAAATCCTGTCTGCCCTCTCTTAAGAATGAAAGAAGGTGAAGAAAAGCCTTCTTTCCTTTTACCCAGAGGATGCCTGCAGGACACTGCGCTGTAAGGAACTCTCTGCTCCACAACAAGCCATGGATTTCACAGCTCTTCTACATAGCCTGCTTGCTGGCTTAGAATCTGTCACTTTAACCTGAGCATTTGAAGCTATGGGAATAAACTGACTTAAACTGAAACTAAATTGTTCTTTCTGCTCTTCTGGAGCTGGCAAAGTAGCCTAAACGGAATAATTTGAGAAGGGATTCTTCTTGGGCCATTTCCTAGGTCCCTAAGAGAGAATTTAGCTGAGTAAATGACAAACTCCAATCCAAAGAAGCCAAAAGGGAACCTCAAACAGAAACCGATTCTGATACTAAATGGGAAATTAATACTAAAAGTCCCTTACACTGACAGGGAGAATAATCTGACCATCACCTAGTAATACCTCAGTAAAAATTAGCTTACTTCCAAAGAAACAAAGTTACCTATTACTCTGAAAGACATTCTTGGCCCTCTATAACTGCTCTAACACAGTGGCCACTAGGCACATGTGGCTATGGGACAATTAAAATGTGACTGGTGTGACTAAGGAACTGAAATTTTAATTTTAAAGGAATTTATATTTAAATCCAAATTAAATATAAATTTAATTTATATTTAAATTACAGTAATTTATATTTAAATCCAGTATAAAATATTTTTTCATTGAACATAACTTTATTGTTTGATAGCACTATATTTTACCTGAACTGTTAAAAATGTAGTAATGCTAACTGAGATACACTCTAAGCATCAGATTTCAAAGATAGTACAGAAAAAGAACATAAATGTCTCATTAATTTTTTTTTTAAGATTCTATTTATTTATTTGACAAAGAGAGATCACAAGCAGACCGAGAGGCAGGCAGAGAGAGAGAGAGGGAAGCAGGCTCCCCGCTGAGCAAAGAGCCTGAAGCGGGACTCGATCCCAGAACTCTGAGATCATGACCTGAGCCGAAGGCAGCTGCTTAACCACTGAGCCACCCAGGCGCCCCTCATTAATTTTTTTATACTGAACACATCTTGAATAATATTTTTGATATGTTGGGTTAAGTAAAATAAATTATAAAAATTAATTTTACCATTTATTTTTAGTTTTTAAAATGTAGCTACTGGAAAGTTTTAAATTACACACATATATATCTATTGAATGTCTAGGAATACCAAGCCATCTCTTTAACTCCTGGAATGTATAGTAACTGCCCCAGAAATAACACAAGGTACATAAAAATCATGCATAGTTTCTAAGACTATAGACATGTTCACTCCAATCAGATTGGTTGAGAGACCACAAAAGGGAGTCCAGGTATGGATATATGGAAAAATGTGGGAGATACTCCTTCATCATCTACACTAATCCTAGAACAACAGCTAACCACTAACCAGTGTGAACTCAGTCTGACTTCATGAGTGTTACCAGAAATCTAAAAGGATGTGGAAACATCTGAAACTAAGAGGCACAGCTTACAGGTTCCTAAAGATGAACTAGAGACCACAGGGGATGATCAGATCCTCTCACCGAAATAAAAAACCTAACAGTAGCCTTAACTCAAACTGTGGACCCAAAATATATGCCCTGAGGATGTTTTCTTCTCCTAAGGAAGACAGCAAAGGAGCTGAATGAATTGGAAACTCTAAGACACTCCCTTTGCCAACCTAAGGAATAAAGGGATCACTTCTACCAATTGTAGAGCCAAACAGCTCCAGCTTCTAAATTCTATTTCCAAGTTAGCAGCCATGACACAAATGGGTTCAGAGCTTATAATACGACAGTCTGAATAATGATGCCTAATCTTATGCAGAAGATACTAAAGATACTACATAAGGCAAAAATAACCTATGGGCCAACCTAGCCTTAAAAATCCTTTAGAAAGGCTCCATGTTGGCAATCAATATACCATTTCTCAATGAGTAAAATACATTCACTTTGTCTTCCAACTTTAGGAAAAAAATCAGTTTCTTCAGTGAACACTGGATAACACAGTAAACTTACATTTAGGGGCTATATTGTACAAAAAATATACACATCTTTATATGTTCATATTCATCACCGAGAAACTCAAATTATGGTAGACATACAGGAACTGATACCAAATGAAGGAACATCACATTTAAGCCCAAATGGATGAGAGGTTCACACAATGACAGACATGTGGGGACAGAGACTGGCATTTAGAATCTGGGACCAATGGAGGAAATAGTATCTTATATGTACAGTTAAATTTAAGTATGTTATATAGAAACATGATGGGAACAAGGAAGGAGATTACCTCAATCCATTTAATACTAGCTAGTCAGTTTTGTATCCATTTTCTTGAGCCTTCTCCTAATGAGTAAGTAGGAAACTTCAAATACAGGCACCCCCAGAAGCCTTCAAAAATGCACTCTTACCACCTTGTGAATAAAGTATTCTTGTAACAGTCAAGTTCTATAGCAAACTGAGAAGAGTAGAAGATGGGTCTTTTTGGGGAGGGGAGGTGCTCAGCTGCCACATTTTCTGAGTCCCACTCACTTAGGGCATAACTGAACTCCAATCCATACAGGCTCAGGCCCTTAAAGCCTTGGAGCTAATCCTCACCAAGTCAGACCATACAGTAGTACACTGAGAACAATCAACCAGTGATACCTGGATTATCCTTGCATCTCTAATCCTGCCATCTCGTAATTCTGGTCATCTGAGATAGTTAAGTCTCCATTGGGTGGTTCAAGTCTAAAAATCCGAGCAATGTTTCTATTTCTTTTCTTCTTTAAAGATTTTATTTATTTATTTGAGAGACAGACAGAGATAGTAACAGAGAGCACGAGCCAAGGAGAGAGAGAAGTGGGCACCCCGATGAGAGGCTCGATTCCAAGACCCTGGGATCATGGCCTGAACTGAAAGGCAGACGCTTAACTGACTGAGAGCCACCCAGGTGCCCCTATATTTTTATTTTTTGATTTACATTCATTTCCCTTCTTATTTGGCCAAGGTCCTGACACCCTGCCCAGCTCTGTAAGCTCCCTCTTACAGGGGCTAAACACGCTAAGTCACTGAATTACAACCTGCTCTAAAATGGCCAAACCACCTGTCACTTGACTGACTCTGAAGATCCCACCATTTGGACAGCTTTTAACTTTCTTTTTGCCTTCACAATTATCACACGCACAACACACTTGCATCAGCGACATCTCTCATTTTATAAAAAGTGATTCACAGCGAAGATGAACTTATCAGAATAATTACAGTAGAAAGGACATGTAAATTAAGGAAGAACACTGGTCTAGAAACTTTTGCTGCCACTGCTGACTCCTTGATGGCCTGCCATATGCTATAATGCGCAAATTATAGAAATATTTAAGAGAATAGAGTACTAACTTCTTTTAGAGAGCGAAGAGGAGACCTTCAGAAAGGAGGATAATGAGAACAACTTGACAGGCAAACCGTATTTTTAAAACCTGTATGTTTCTCTATTGATATCAAAATACAGACCAAACAGCAGTATCAAATTGGAACCAATTATAAATATTCAGAACTTTTTGGAGTACCTACTATTACACTAGTAGTTTTAACTATGTTATTTCATTTAATTCTCACAAAAATCTGAAAGAACTATCATTACTCCACTTTACAGGTGAGGAAATTAAAGAGCAAAAAGTTTACACAATGTATGCAAGATCACAGTTAGGAAATAATGGAAAAAGGACAAAATCCTCAAATGTGCCAAACTACATGGCCTAAATATTTTTTTTTTTTTAAGATTTTATTTATTTATTTGACAGAGGCAGGCATAGAGAGAGAGGGAACACAAGCAGGGAGAGTGGGAGAGGAAGGAGGCTTCCCACCGAGCAGGGAGCCCGATGTGGGGCTCAATCCACCTGAGCTGAAGGCAGATGCTTAACGACTAAGCCACCCAGGCGCCCCACATGGCCTAAATTTAAACTTGCAAAATTAAAAAGTCTACACCTGAATTGTTATAGGAATAGACTGAAAGATCTTCAAGTATAAAATAAATATGCCCCTACAACTGAAATCACAATACAGCACTAAAATTACACTTGATAAATTAACCACATTTAATTTCCATGTAATTAGTATTACTAATTATGAAATCTTCAAATTTCTAACATTCCACACCCAAAAACAGGAAATCCCAAGTTTTAAAGGCATTGTTCTCTCCTAATTCCTTTAAAATTTGGTTTTGAACTGTAGTTGTCAAATAAAAGAGAAATATATTATTACTAATCTTAGAACCAGCACTTAGATTAAGAAGTAAGCATTCTCAAAACAAAACATTGTTCACTCTGGATAACTGTGTTAGTATGATAGAAAATCCAAAGAAAAAATATTTTTTAAAACATAGAAAGAATGTTGGTGACTTCTGAGAGTATTCCCATGGTTGACTTATTACATGAGAATGAAGAGACAGAAACTTTTATTGCTCATTATGGGACATTTAATGGTCCTCTTATATTACATTAACAATGAGAAATAAGATTTAGTGATTTAAAAATTTAATTTAAAAAATTAAAATTTAATTTATTGAAACCAGCTCATATAAACTTTTCAGGGACACATTCATGCCATAAATCAAATCTGCCAGTAATATAATACAGAATGCCTCTGAATATATCATGTTATTATACACTTTAAAAAATCAAGAATGGGGGCACCTGGGTGGCATAGTCAGTTAAATGTCAAATCTTTGGTTTCAGTTCAGGTCATGGTCTCAGAGTTGAGACTGGGTCCCACATGGGGCTTTGTGCTGAGTGAGGAGTCTGCTTAAGATTCTAGCTCCCTGGGACGCCTGGGTGGCTCATGGCTCAGTTGGTTGGACGACTGCCTCCGGCTCAGGTCATGATCCCAGAGTTCCGGGATCAAGTCCCACATAGGGCTCCCAGCTCCACAGGGAGTCTGCTTCTCCATCTGACCTTCTCCTCGCTCATGCTCTCTCTCACTGTCTCTCTCTCAAATAAATAAATAAAATCTTTAAAAAAAATTTAAAAAAAAAAAGATTCTAGCTCCCTTTAAAAAGAAAAAAAAAAAGATTCTAGCTCTAGCTCCCTCTGCCTCTCCCTGCTGTATGCTCTCTCTCTAAAATAAATAAATACTAAAAAAAAATATCTCAAATGATCAAAAATTAGTTACTTCTTTTGATATGAAGAGAAATTCAGAAAGAACCACAATCATTACCTAGTACCTAGTTCAGGAATCTGCCCAGCATCCCTTAAAATATTTCATCTTACTGATTATCTCAACAGACAAAGCTCAGAACTAGAACAAAAAGAATTACAATCCTCCCTCTGAAAAATATTCTAAGAAACAAACGATGCTTTCTTAGAAGTCTATGCTTGCTTGCTTTCTTTAGTCTACCAGTGATTTTGATGCCAGAGAGATCCATATTCTAATCCAGACCCACAAAATTCCAATAGAGTTAACATTAGGTGTTGTATTAACTTTAGTGTACCATATAGTGATTCAACAATTCCTTACATCTCAATATTCTATCTCAATTTTTAGAAAAAAAAAATAAAAATATTGTCATTTATAGGCCATCAGAACTTAAAGGGAAAATGCTGGCTTCCAATTAAGATCATCTTAGATCTTAGGTGCTGAGAAAAACTAGGGAAAAAGGAGACTGTGATTATTTCAACTTTTTATTTAGAATTTTTTTCTACTGATTACACTCCTTAAAGACATTTCTTTGGTTCTCCCTGCCTGAAGGTCTATTTCTATAAAAATGAGCCCCTGGCAAGCATTTTATTATATTATTATTATACTTTGATGTAAGTTAATTTTACAGAATGGACTGGAGACAGCCTACATTCTAATCTTATCTTACCTGAGGAAAAGAACTAATTTTCAGTAAGCCTGAGAAAGAATGAGGATGGTTTTAAAATCTGGGGTCCTTAATTCCAAAAGGCAAAAGTGATAGCAAAGGAATATAGGCTTCCAAGGTCTGAAACTGTGACTGTCAATAACGCCTGAGTTTGCTGTTCAGACATTTACAGTTAGCAGTATTTCCAGCTGGCAATGGGAGACATCAAAGAGCAGATGTCAGAGATACCACTGATCTAAAAACAATCATGAATGAAGCAGCTGCACCCTGTAAGACAACTTCAAGGGGATTTCAATGAAGGAATACTTCTAGGTCTGATTATATTAAGATTTGTAGAAAAAGGACATTTCGTAAAACTTAACAGAAATGTTCCATAATACTATCAATTACAGACTTCTATACTGACAATATAATTTAGAAATACTTGCTATATTATGGATAGTCTAAAGAGAACTAATCCCATGAAAGGGATATACTATAATTTTCTCAGAATGTTGTTTTGATTGAGAGAGAGTTCATAAAGATTGTTTCATCAAAATAAGAAGGAGGTACCTGGTATAATCTCGTACATTGGCCTGACACCTCTATCTTCCTGTTAGGAAAAAAGAAGCTAATTTTTATTAAATTTAGCACATTATTGATAACTAAGTATGTACTTGTTAAAATGGTGAAACCCACTGTGGAGCTGTTTCACTCTACTCCTTCTGAAAAATCTAGACCTACCTAACAACTTGTGCTTTCTAACTTTTCTCAAAAAGTCACTGGTTCATTAACTTTTTTTTTTTTTTTGGTATCACCATTCTTCTTATTATTTTTATTCATTTTTAAACTTTCTTCCTGACAAACAACTTGAAGAAAAACAAAAAACACATTACTCATTTCAAACCTATACGCTCCCATGTCTATCCATTCACTTAAATACACACATGAATATATCACAAAACTCACTTTTAAGCAGTTTTTCCTCAATACATAGAATCAAAGCAAAGGAAATCCTTGCCCTTCCTAGTCCTTAAACAATGCCCACTGTCAAGAGTCTATATCTACAATAAACAAAGCTCAAATATAAGACAACAGAAAATTACAGAGGTAACCAAAGATGTATGAATAATTCTTACATCTCTTTTCAGTGTCAAATCCTGGCACAGGGCATTTAAATTCTATATACTGAATGATACAGCATCGGCTTAACTGTATATGAACATTAATATAAGATAGTACACAGTTCACCAGCATTTTACTAGATTTTTCATAGAAGTTTCAAATTTAAAAATCTAAATTCCAGTTTGATCTGGAATTTAACCAATGATACACAGTCTAAAACAGAAATAAAGTAGTTATATAGCAATTTTTATCGTGGTGGCCCTACATATATTTAATAAGGCTTACTTTGCTACTGAAAGATCACTGAGTGGCTACCTTTTTCACCCACTTATTATAGGTAGAGACAACTAGCTATAGAGGTTAAGTGGCTTCTACAAATTAATGTCATGAGTCATCATAAGAATTTAGATCTTCCGACATCAAGTTCTGTGCCTGTTGTCCACCACAAATTCTTAATTTCTCAGAGCACAGAAAACTCACACACACACACACCAAAAACCAAAAAACAAGAATTTGTAGGCATTTTTACTTTTTTAAATTAATTGTTACTTAAAAATAAAAGGACTTGTCTTTGAAAGATGGGAAAGCTTCCTTCAGAAATAGCAGTTAATTCTATTTGCATTGGAAAAATCATTTTTAGAAAATCTTAAAAGTTGAATTCATCACCTCCTACCACTCAAAACTGCTGGTTCTTCCAATAGAGGTGTGGCTTAAAGACACTAGATACTAAACTGTATTTCCCTCTACTTTTTTTTTTTTTTTAAGATTTTTATTTATTTAGAGAAAGAGAGATCACAAGTAGGCAGAGAGGCAGGCAGAGAGAGAAGGGGAAACAGGCTCCCTGCTGAGTGAAGAGCCTGAAGTGGGGCTCCATCTCCGGACCCTGGGATCATGACCTGAGCCGAAGGGAGAGGCTCAACCCACTGAGCCACCCAGGTGCCCCTTCCCTCTACTTTTATCTCTAGTATCAATCTGAATAAGAAACTGCACTTTTTTGCCTTGGTATATTCCTTGTATACAACAGAAACAGAAAAATTTAATTCCTACCTCACACAGACAATGTAAGGAAGAATTTACTGTTTGTGGACTGCTTTTGAGATTCCAGAACGAAATACATAATCCAGTTTATCTTCAACTTTAGAAAAAAGACAACTTCACTGAAAGTATCTGCTTCAGCAGATGCCTTCAAAATAAAATACTATACCATTATTTATACAGAGAGCTTTTATGTAAATGAAAAGGGGGGCCCCCAACACTGGTTAGAATGTTCTTTTCCCCAATTCAAAAATTTAATACTTCTGTTCTCACATATCTTTCATTCTGCAGGCACACTAAATCTATTCTTAAATTAGGGTCATGGTCTCAGGGTCCTGAGATGGAGCCCTGCATCTGGCTCTCTGCTGGGTGAGGAGCAAAGAGCTTCCCACTCCCTCCCCTCCCCCCACCCTGCCTGTCTCTCTGCCTACTTGTGATCTCTCTCTCTATCAAATGAATAAAATCTTTAAAAAATATAGTAAATCATAGGCATTCATTAAAGAGAACAGAGACCCTCAGGAAAATGATGCAATAATTTGCAATAATATATAAAATATCAAATTAATAATGGATTTCATAAAATAAATTATTAAATTTCATTAAAGATTAGCTCTTGGACCACTGTCTTTACTAAAGGACAATAAAATTTCCAAATTTTAAGCTTATGTTTGCAGGTCATCCTTTAACAAATCTTAACCCTTTATATTTTCATGAAGTCTATACTCATTGCTTCTTCTGACTCTTAAGATAAACATAATTCTTAAAAATTAAAGGTTCAATGAATAAATGTAAGAGGCTTATTGTTACTGCCACTCTTGATAATTTCGAGTCAGGAAAGAAAAAAGATGAAGAGATTTGATTAAACTGTAAGATGAACTAAGAATACTAAGTGGACACCTAGCGTACGTAGGAAGCAGAAGAGACTGAACTCTTCAGAGATTTAATGAAAAGTTAAATAGAGAGTCTCGATTTATGCAAAAGCAAAAAAAAAAAATCATAAAAAAAAACCCACAACGGTTTTAGAGGGGGGAAAGCAAGCGCCCAAGATTAAATACTGGAAATAGGATCATAATGGAAAAGGACGGGGGGGGACCGAAGCCATTAAACAGAAAGCGATGAAACAAGGTACCAAAGACAGCTAAAATTAGAGAGTGAGGGCCTGCGAAGGTGGGGGGGGGGCACAGAATAAACTCCAGCGCAAACCGATGTTAAAGCACACATACAACCAGAAACTCACAAAAGAGAAGGAAGACGAAGTGCTGAAACGAGGAAAGAAGAGAGCTAAGGAAGAAACTGTTAAGAGGCAAACTTGGTCGGTGAGGGTAAGGAGAGTCGGGAAGAAGAGCCAAACTAGGGATGCACGGTGAGATGGGAGAAATTAAGGGGAGCAAAAAGGATACACTGCCTCAACAGGGAGACCAGCGGAGCGAAAGGGCACGTGGGAGGAGGGGATGAAAGAGCATAACCACCAAAGGGGGATAAAGAGAGGACAGAGCCGCAGGACTCAGCTGACCGCGAAGGGCAGGCGTCGTCTGGGTACAGGAGTGCGGTTCAGGAAGAGCCGGCCGAGGGACATGCCGCAGGGGCAGGGGCAGCAGGGAGCACCCGGAGAGCGCGACTCCGTGGCTCCTCGCCACCCGGAGGGCACTCTGCACAGCCGTCCCCACCGACCTTCAGCGGGCCCGGGGCCGGGCTCCGACCTGGAGCAGCCGAGTGAAGGGCTGGAACGGGCGAGCGGGGACAAGGAGAAGGAGGCCGCTTCCTGCCGGGCCCGTGGGAAAGAGGGAGGGGTCTTGGGTGTAGGGAGCCGGGGGAGACGGAGAGGACAGTTAGGGGCTTACCTTTCGCCCGGCTCGGCCTCCTCCACCGCCTGTCGGACGGAGGAGCTCGTTGTCCTGCTGGAAAAAGACGGCCCTACCCGGGTCAGCACCATCCCGCCCCGGGCCCCCTCACATCGCCATCGCAGCAACCGCAACCGCCGCAACGAAGGAGCCGGTTCGTCACCGCCGCTCGGTTACTGGCCCGAAACGGCCAGCGAGCATGCGCAGTCGCCCCAATCCCGAGGGAACCCCGGCCTGCCAGCACTACCTGCGATCAACAGGTCTTCTGCCCCGCGGCCCCGCCCCCCGCCTTCTCTCACCTCCCCACTCCTCCCTTGATCCCTCCCCTCTCTAAGGCGAGGCCCCGCCCCTTCCAGGCACTGAGCCCCGCCCCTCCCCCGGTTCCAAGCCTCTCAACCGCCGCTTTAGCTCCAGCGCCAACTGAGATTTCAAGAGATTTGTCCGCACTATTCGCTTCTCGCTCCCAAATTCTCGCGAGAACGGGAGTTTTGCGTCAATAAGACGCGCGAACCCCAGTAGAGGGGTCGTGCTGGGAGTTTAAAGAAACAAGTTAAGAGTCTGTTTGCATTTTATGCTCAAGAGAAGGCTTCCGAAGGAGGGCAAAAGGAGGGAGTGCTAAGACATCAGCTCTGTTTCTCACATTGTCCTTTGTTCTTCTGTCTTCTTGACCTCTTGGCTGCGGTCCCGGATAGAGAGCCCAATCCCTGCGCTACTCACCTTGCGCAGTAGGAAAGGAAGCTGCGGGAGTCCAGCTCTGGCTCGTGACTGCTGCTTTTAGGGACTCGTTGCATTTTTGGAGAGATACGGATGCTGCTATGGTTACTGCTAGGTTACTGATGCCCACAAAGGCGGGAGGGAGACGATGAAGTGTTCTTTAGCTTTGAAATTTCATTAAAAGAAGCCTGTGATTTGGATAGCCCGTGAAAGATAATCCTTCAGTGATTTACTTCATCCCAGTTTCTGAATCTAATCCAGCAGAACCTTTTGTCGTGCATGAGGTTCAGTATGTTACTAAAGCACAGTTAATGGGAAAAGGAAATTGTGGCTTCAGTGTTAAAAGTGAAATAGGAGGATGGATAGTGTCGATTATTACAACTATTAGTGTACTTAATGGCACTGAACTGTACTTAAATGTTTAAAATGGTACATTTTGTATGTATGTTTTACTACAATAAGAATGAATTCAAAAGAAAAGCGTTTGTATTTATTTGGGAATATAGCTCCTCCGTGACTTAACGACAGTTATGACCTTATAAAAACCATCATAAATTGAAAATACTGTCGAAATGCATGAAATAATCTAACCGACACAGCATCATAGGCTAGGCTCCCTTAAATGTGCTCAGAATATTTATTTTAGCCCCCAGTTGGGCAAAATGATCTAAACAAAAAGCCTGTTTTATAGTAAGGGTTAAGCATTTCTTGTAATTTGAATACTGAAATTGAAAAACAGTGGTTGTAAGTGTATTTTAAGTTGTAAGTGTACTCTCAGGATTGCATGGTTGACTGGGAGTTGTGGTTTGTTCCCTCTGCCCAGTATCATGACAGAATATCACACTGTATTTTGCTAACCTGAAAAGAAGACCAAAATTCAAAATTTGAAGTGTAGTTTCCACTGAATGCTTACCACTTTCTCACCATGTTAAAGACAGAAGTTTTAAGTCAAACCATGGTGAGTAAGGGACCCTCTGTAAGGATGATGCCTTGCAGCCTAGGTCATTTGAGGGACAAGCTTTGAATATAATACAACCTCTGGTTTTTCTTCAGTTTAGTATGTATCTTTATCATGATTGTGAGTGCCCTGTTATCCTATGATAACCAGTATATTAGCATTTGCATCAATGATCTGCTTTCCTGGTTCCTAATCTTTTTTAAAATAACCAAATACCATTTTAATAACTTTCTCATAAGGACCTTTATCGTTTTATGATTTGAATTCATAGACTCAAGACAAAGGTTTTTATATTTAGTTCTCTTAGAAAATATATGAAATATCCCATTATTTGCATTTCCGCATCTATGCCTCTCCTAAAATATACCCTGTGCCAAGATTTCTTCTCTGTTACGTGCTCTTTTTATTCAGATCACATTTTTAAATCATCTAGTGCCAGACAGTGTACTAATTTTGGAGGATACCAACATGAATAAAACAGAACTTGGGTGAAGTGTTTGCATAATTCCTTTATGATGTAATGTGTGTAGTCCAGAGATAGGTGCACATGGAAACTACTGGAGCTCAGAGGAGGAGCACTAATCCAATTTAGGCTGGGAGAGGTGATGAGTCAGGAAAGACTTCCAAGAGAAAATGATTCCAGAGAGTTAATAAAGTGGGAAGGGGTGTGTGTGTGTGTATGTGTGTGTGTGTGTGTCTGTCTAGGGGGCAGGTAAAAAGGGAAAGCGATTGCTTGAACAAAACTATGCAATAAGAAACTATCTTTGCACAGAAGATCAGGTTATCTCTCCCTTAGAAGGGAGAGATCTTTGGCTCAGCTAAAGATTGAGATGTGAGAAGAAATGAATATTGCAAATTTGGAAATAGCCTCATGGAAATATGTCTGTATTTGTCTGTTGCTAGATATTACTTCACTAAGCAAGTAATGAATTTGCTTAAAATTTTCCTTCCTGGGATTTATGATCTTTAAAATATTCTTACTGTTTTCAGTAGGTCACTATCAACTTCAAATTTTAAATTAAAAAATGATAGAGTCAAAATTATTCCACTTTTTTCCAGAAATATGATTCTTTTGGGCATTTCATACAAGGAATTCTAAATTCCTTTGAAAATATTTTTATTTTTATGTTTGATAAGAAATGGAATATTCTCTAATTAACTGGAGTATTATAATATTAAAAAAATTAATAAAATAATAACCTCCCTTCTGGGGAAGTCACTCTTGTCTCTGTGTATAGATTTAATCATTTGTAGCTTGAGTGAGTGCCCATAGTACTCAAGGGTAAGTTTTTTAAAAGTTTCATAATTTTAACAACAAATAAGAGATAGGGCAAAACAAAGTCTCATAACAGAACTTCCTTCTTGGGTTATTAACAGCTACAAACCAGAAAGGCAAATGTATTACTTCAGAATTTAATGTTGTAACATTATTTCATGACTTAATAGTCATGGTCTTTCTGGAGGAACTACCATATAAAACTCAGTTACCAATTTTTTCTTCCTGTAATGTAATAGCAAACCATCAAACTTTTTTTCTTCTTTTTAAAAAAACTTATAACATTGGTTGCTTGTAAGAGGGAAACGTGGAGCCTGAAGTGCTTGGTGAAGGGAGGAAAGACTGTTTATTGTATATTCTTCTGAGTTTGAACCTGGTGAATGTATTCAAGGAAAAAAATGTTCAGTCTGTGTGAAATAGTTTCTAAAATGCTTATACAATAGTCTTGAATAATGATATTACAGAAAAAAGCCTGATCGCTACATAACTGATTAAACTGCAAAAAATTTCTTTATACAATGTGAAAGGAGCAGTCAAGCAGTGACTTTTGAGCTGCAACTCAGATCATCTGCATTTCCCAGACAGAATGTCTGCTTGGATCATTCACCGAGAATCTGTCAGACAGCAGACATTCCTCCCACCACCATCCCACTGAATCATTCCTGTAAAGTATAATTATCTAGTATCAAGTAATAGTAATGAAATGATTTCTGATTATTCTCTTCCTTATATGCTTGAAGCTTGTTTTTTTAAAAAAGAATATTTATACTAGTTACCATTTGATCTGTGATAGCAAACATATTAGAGCAAAAAAATCTCACTTTTCTGATGACTCGGACATTCCTATCTTGAATACTGATCTTTAAGCCAACTCCACTCAGAGAGCTTCTGCTTCATATCAGACCTCATCACATATCAGACCTTATCACATACTACTGACTCTTCTTACTCAACATATCTCAAATTAGACTCATCCTTTTCCCTTTTCCCCAATCACACACAGCTCCATTGTTCTCTGAACCTTCCGGTTTCTAATTACTCTCCTCCCCTGCCATTTTACCCAAGTTGAGAACCTCACAGCCATACTAGTAATTTCATAAATTGAGCATATAGTCAAAAATTCAAAATCTTTCTAATATCTATTACTTTATATGTTTGCATAACTTTCTTCTCTAGCATCCTGATCTGTAAGATGGGTATCATAATAAAAAGCTGCTTCATGAGAATATTGTGATATTATTAAAAAGATCTTTCCCAAAAAGATTTTTAAAAATTACTCATTTATGATTGTTCCTGTCACTGGCAGGGGTAATGAGAAGTAATGATAGATTAACATATCAATTGACCTTTAACAAGGAGCATCCATAATCAGTGCTCAAGTCTGTCTCAACAAACAAGACATACAACTTGAATCTCCTGTGTCAATCTCCATAGACAATGCAAAATTAACTACACATATTTTTAAATCTCTTAAGCATAAAAACTCTTCCTTCCACTTCTTAGATGTTTACATTAGAAATATTGGTGGGAATGCAGCAGAAAGGGAAAAAGCTATAATGTCATTTTTCTATATTAAAGTTATCATTATGCTTTATTTCTTTCATTGTCAACTACCAAATTCATTTATCCTTCAATTTATTTGAAATATGTAGCAGTTGGCAAATTTATCATGGGTACAGAAAAGGAAAGCTTTGTATTAGGAAATAAAAATCTCATTCATTATTTCCATTATGTCTTTAAAAACTACTTAAACACCCCCCCCCATTTCTTTAGAAACAATGCAACCTGAAGTGATCTGAAAACTGAGTAAATAGTTACCTTCTGGGCAATGTCTTTTTGCAGAAACTTCTTGAAAAGTATATATGCCCATGGGCTTACTTTACTCTCCATCTAGGCTTGAGGTTTTCTTTGTGAGAAAACTTTGAATTACAAATTTAATTTATCTTATAGATACATTATGGTTACTCTTTAAAAAAGATTTTTATTGGGCCACCTGGGTGGCTCAGTCCCTTAAGTGACTGCCTTCGGCTCAGGTCATGATCCCAGTGTTCTGGGATCCAGTGTGTCAGGCTCCCTGCTCAGGAGGAGGCAGGTGTCTCCCTCTCCCTCTCCCCCTGCTTGTGTTCCCTCTCTTGCTATTTCTCTGTCAAATAAATAAATAAATAAAATCTTTTAAAAAATAAAACAAAAAGATCTTATTTATTTGAGAGAGAGACCTCTCTCAGGTCTCTGAGATCATGAACTGAGCCAAAGACAGGTGCTTAACCAACCAACCCACCCAGGTGCTCCTAAAGCATTGTGGTTATTATTTTTTCTTGAATGAACTTTGATAGTTTGTGTCTTTCAGGGAACATTTCATTTCAGTAAGTTGTCAAATTATTGGCATCACTTTTTATAATACTCCGTTATTATCCTTTTAGATAAATGTAGATCCTTTAGTGATGTTATCTCTATCATTCTTAATACTGTTATAATTGTGCCTTCTCTTTGTCCCAATCAGTCTGGCTTGAAGGTAGCCAATTTTATTAATCTTTATCAAGAATCAGCTTTGTTTTCATTGATATTATCTCTTGTTCTTGTGTTTTCTACCTCATTAATTTCCACTCTGATCTTTATTATTTCCTTTCTTCTGCTTGCTTCAGGTTGTTCTTGTTTTAGTTTCTTAATTGAGGGTGCTGATTTGACACTTTTGTTCTTTTTTATATAGGTGTTAGTAGTATGCTCTAGAATTTTTTTCTAAATATTGTCTTAGCCAAATCCTGCCAATCTTGATTTGTTTTCATTTTCATTCTGTTCAAAATACTAATTTCCAGTTTTATTCCATCATTTCCCCATGGCATATTTAAAAGTATGGTATTTGGTTTTAAAATATTTGAGTGCATTTTAGAGATATTTCTCTTATTGATTTATAATTTTGTTTCATTGTAGTCTGACAATATATTTTGTATGACTCAAATCCTTTTAATTTTTTTGGCATTTTTTAAAATGGCCCAGAATGTGGGATATTTTCATAAATATTCTGTGCACATATGAAAAGAATGGGTATTCTGCTGTTATTGAGTGGAGTATTCTGGAAATGTCATTTATGTAAAGTTGATTGATAGTGTTGTTGAAGTCTTCTATATCCTTATTGGTTCTCTATCTGTTCTATCAGTTATTGAGAGTTGAGTGTTGAAATTTCTAATTATAATTGTGGATTTGATGTTTTTGCCCACTATCATGTATTTTGAGTCATTTTAATAAGTGCATATACATTTGGGATCATTAGGTCATCTCAAGAATTTTTCCCTTTATCAATTTGAAATGGCCCTTATTGCTCCTGGTGACTTTTTGTTTGTTTGCTCTAAAATCTACTCTGTCTTATATTAATACCACCATTCCAACTTTGTTTTAACTCTTGTTATCATGATATATCACTTTTTATCATTTTACTTTTAACATATATGTATCTTTATATTTAAAGTGGGTTTCTTGAAGGTACATATCATATAGATATGTTTTCTTTTTTAATCCAAACTACCTTTTAGTTGGAATGTTTAGACCACTTGCTTGTAGTCTACTACTACATGCATGGATTTAAGTCTACTGTCTTACTATTGATTTTTTTTATTTGTGCCATCTATTCTCTTTTTAAAATTAACATATAATGTATTATTTGTTTCAGGGGTACAGGTCTGTGATTGTGCCACCTATTCTTTTTTTTTTTTTTAAGATTTTATTTATCTATTTGACAGACAGAGATCACAAGCAGGCAGAGAGGCAGGCAGAGAGAGAGAGAGATGAGGAAGCAGGCTTCCTGCTGAGCAGAGAGCCCGATGTGGGACTCGATCCCAGGACCCTGCCACCTATTCTTTATCCCTTTTCCTTTTACTTTTTGTCTTATTTTGTATTAATTTTTTAAAATTACATTTTATTTTTTGTGTTGGCTTAGTAGCTATTGGTCTTCATTATGGTATTTTAGAGTTTACTTTAAGGGTCATCATTATACATTTTTAACTTATTACCATCTCTTTTCAAATGATACTACAACACTTTGCATGTAGTATAAAACCTTTACAACAGCATAATTCCATTCCTCCTCCCAGGTTTCGAGTCATTGTTATACATTTTACATTTTACACGTATTTCTACATGTGTTATAAACTTTAACAATGTATTATTTTTGTTTTAGACAGCCAATTATTTTTTTTCATTTAAACAATTAGAGAATTTTTTTGTGCTTACCCACATAGTTGTTATTTCTAGTATTCTTCATGTTTTTGTGTTGATTTAGATTTTATTTGGTATCTTTCCTGGTTCTCCTTCCAACATTTCTTTTAGTGCAGGTATTCTGGTCATGAATACTTTCTGCTTTTGTATGTCTGAAAACTTCCTCACTTTGTTTTTTCACAGGGTATATAATTATAGGTTGACATTTTTCCTTTTAATGATTTAAGGTGCTGCTGCTCTACTGTCTTCTCACTTGCATTGTTTCCAACAAGAAATCTGCAGTCATCCTTATCATTGTTCCTGGTTGTGTAATATGCCCCCCTACCCCCATCTTTTCTTCATTCCTGGTTTTAAGCAATTTGATCATTATGTGTCCTGATGTAATTGTCTTCATGATATTTGTACTTGAGTTTTGTCGTGTTCATAGATCTATGGGTTTATGTTTTTCATAATGTTTTTGAATACATTTGGCCATTATTTATTGAAATATTCCTCTCTACCTTTCTTTCCTTTTTAGGGGGAACTACTGTTACACATATTTTAGATGATTTATAGTAGTCCTACAGCTTATTTTTGCTCTGTTTTATTTTTCTTCTTTTTTTCCCCCTCTGTGTTTCATTTTGGATAGTTCCTATTGCTATATCCTCAAGTTCAGTAATATTTTCTTTTATATGTTTACTCTGCTGGTAATAATTTCCAGGTTATTTTTCATTTCATACATAATGGTTTTGCCATGTAGAATAGAGAAATTCATCTGATACAACTTCTTATATTTCTCATATATTTATTTAACATGTTCAATATTTCCTCTAGTTTCTTGGTATATGAATACAGTTATGTCTTTTAATGTCCTGTTTACTAATCTGTATCTTGTCATTGGTACCATTTCTGGGTCAATTTCAGTGGATTGATGTTTTTCCTTTTGATGCATGGTATTATTCTGACCAAGTGTCTGATAATTGTTTATTTAACTGCCAATATTGTAAATTTTACTTTGTTGGGTGTCAAATATTTTTGTGTTCCTATAAATATTCTTGAGCTTGTCCTGGAGCTCAACTAAGTTACTTGGAAACAGTTTGATCCTTTCAAGTTTTGCGTTTATGCTCTGTTAGGTAGAATAACAGCAGAATTTAGTGTAGGACTAATTTTTCCCTAATATAAGGCATAACCCTTATGAGTACTTTAGGAAGTTTCATCATAGATGGCTCTACTTGCATGTATAGGATTAGTGCCCTTATAAAAGAAGCCTGACAAAACTCCTTTTCTCCTTCTGCTATGTAAGGATACAGTGAGAAAGTTCCATCTGTGAACAAAGAAGTAGCTGTTCACCAGGCACTGACTGTCCTGGCAACTTGATCTTGGACTTCCAGCCTCTAGATCTATGAGAAATAAGTTTATGTTGTTTGTAAGTTTTCTAGTCTATAAGGATTTTTTATAACAACCCAAATAGACTAAGACAAGAAATTAGATGCCACCAGACTTTCTAATATCTTAGCAAAAAATAAGGGGGTCTTCAGTTTCCTAGAAAATTTTTACTTTAGATTGTCTTTACCACAGCATCAAGATAAGAAAGTAGGAGGGATTAAAGATTGAAGATATCCTTCCTGAAACTCTGCTTTCTCTTAAAGATACTTTCATAAAGTAGAAAAGGAATGAGCTGGATTACATCTAAATGCAGAAAATAATTACTTCATAAAGACTTACTTTTTCCCAGGGAGGACTATTCTTCTACCTGTCAATTTAGTAAAATGAAAAGACTAAAGACTACTGTTACATTTTCAGATTTGAAAAACTGTGTGAATCTGGGCTAGGATGTAACCATCCTAGCCCTCAGTTTCTACTTCTGTATTATGAGCAGGATGCTAATATCATAGGCTCCATTAGACTGTGATTCTTCTGTGTGAATAACCTTGTCAGTTCTAGTCAACTCACTGCTTTCACTCCTTTCATTATATTTTGATGTTTTCTCAGAATATTTCATTAAGCAGGAAGGGGATGACTAAAGTAGATTTGGGGCCTATTTTGGTCTACTTCTTTTTTTTTAGGGGTGGGGAGGGGTCAAGGGAAAGGGAGAGAGAGAATTTTTTTTTTTTTAAGATTTTACTTATTTATTTGACAGAGAGAGATCACAAGTAGGCAGAGAGGCAGGCAGAGAGAGAGAGAGAGAGAGAGAGGAGGAAGCAGGCTCCCTGCTGAGCAGAGAGCCTGATGCAGGACTTGATCCCGGGATCCCGAGATCATGACCTGAGCTGAAGGCAACAGCTTAACCCACTGAGCCACCCAGGTGCCCCTAGAGAGAGAATCTTTTTTTTTTTTTCCAATTTATTTATTTTCAGAAAAACAGTATTCATTATTTTTTCACCACACCCAGTGCTCCATGCAATCCGTGCCCTCTATAATACCCACCACCCGGTACCCCAACCTCCCACACCCCCGCCACTTCAAACCTCTCAGATTGTTTTTCAGAGTCCATAGTCTCTCGTGATTCACCTCCCCTTCCAATTTACCCCAACTCCCTTCTCCTCTCTAACACCCCTTGTCCTCCATGATATTTGTTATGCTCCACAAATAAGTGAAACCATATGATAATTGACTCTCTCTGCTTGACTTATTTCACTCAGCATAATCTCTTCCAGTCCCGTCCACGTTGCTACAAAAGTGGGTATTCATCCTTTCTGATGGAGGCATAATACTCCATAGTGTATATGGACCACATCTTCCTTATCCATTCGTCCGTTGAAGGGCATCTTGGTTTTTTCCATAGTTTGGCGACCGTGGCCATTGCTGCTATAAACATTGGGGTACAGATGGCCCTTCTTTTCACGACATCTGTATCTTTGGGGTAAATACCCATACTGCCTAGAGCAATATATATTTTTAATGCCATTCCAAACAAAATTCCACCGGTATTCTTCAAAGAGCTGGAGCAAATAATCCCAAAATGTGTATGGAATCAGAAGAGACCCCGAATCGCTAAGGAAATGTTGAAAAACAAAAATAAAGCTGGGGGCATCACGTTACCTGATTTCAAGCTTTATTACAAAGCTGTGATCACCAAGACAGCATGGTACTGGCATAAAAACAGACGCATAGAACAGTGGAACAGAGTAGAGAGCCCAGAGAGAGAGAATCTTAAGCAGACTCCATGCCCAGCATGGATCCCAACATGGGGGTTGCTCTTGCAACCCCGAGATCATGATCTGAGCCGGAATCAAGAGTCAGATGCTTAACTGACTGAGCCATATAGGCACTCTGGTCTTCTCATTTATTTATAAATCTTCAGTTTGGAATCTGATTTATTTTTTCTGACTATAGTGACTGAATTTATGGAACAATCACAAATGCTTCTTATGTACTATTCTGGCATAGAAAGATATTCACGTTTCATTGAGTTTTTTTGGTATATGTATTAGTATAAGAGTTTCTTTAATTTGGAGAAAATGTTTTGCTCTCTTTCTACCTGTGCTTAGTGCCTTGTACAAAGCAGACTTCAATAAATACACTTTATGCTTTCACATACTTTATCTAATTTAATAAAACAATTCATTAAGAATGAATGGTAAGATAGTATTTAATTTAGAATTCTGGGCCTCTCAGAAAACAATTTCAATAGAACTTACTTATCTTTTTTTAATCCTTAAAGAGTTAATCTATTATTTTTAGACTTACTAGACACAATACAATAATAAGGTAACAAAATTAGTCCTGCTTGTAATCAGTTAATGAATCCTTTGTAAACAAATTAATTATTTTTCTTACCTGGAGGGAGAGTATAAAACTCAATGTTTGATGATTTGTTATTTAATTTAATTAATTTGTATTTTTAAAGATTTTATTTAAAAGAGATAGTGGAAAAGAGAGTGAGAGCATGAGCAGGGGGAGGGGCAGAGGGAGAAGCAGACTCCCCAATGAGTGGGAATCCAGTCATGGGGCTTGATCCTGGGACTCCAGGATCATGACCTGAACCAAAGGCAGATGCTTAACTAACTGAGCCACCCAGGCACCCCTGGTTTTTAATTTTAAATGAAGATATTATTTAACTCATCTTCTTCTCATTTCTATAAGACAGTAACAGAATTTTAACATTCCTAAACTGATATGTCAAGTCTCTTGACCATAGTAATTTCTCTAAAACCATATTTTACTAGAGGGAAGCAAGATGGTGGAAGAGTAGGGGACCTCATTTCATCTGGTCCCTTGAATTTAGCTAGGTAACTATCAAATTGTTCTGAACACCTATGATTTCAGCCTGAGATGTGAGAAAAGAATTGCTGGAATTTTACAAATAGAAAAGCAACCACTTTTTGCAAGATAGGAGGTGCAGAGAAGTGGATGAGAGGGGGTATATCAAAAGATAAATGGTGGACAAAGGGAGTCTCTATAAGCCAGCTTCCAGAAAGTAGTATAGCCACTGAGTGCAAAATTGGAACCTTTAGTAGTCTGCTCCAGTGAGAGACATCCTTACCTGAAAGGTGCTCAGGTGACAAACACTGTCCCTATGTGGGACAGTGTGGTCTCAGGAACCCTGGAATCCTATGTGGGACATGTGGTCTCAGGAATCCTAGAAAGAACAGGGATGCCTGAGCCAGCAGATTCCCAAGCACTGATGTGGAGAAACTGGTTACAATTAGCAAGCCCAGGAGAGGGCTCTCAGCTTGGTTTGCCATAAAATTCAAAAGGTGGCACAATTGGGTGACCCCTCTCTGTGGGGGGCCTTGCAAGGGGTAGAAATACAGCAATGCTTTGCCTTCCCCGGAGGATTTTTGTGGGTGCGCACCACAGGAGTGTGCAGAGTTTGACACAGAAGTGAAGACTGCTTATCCCTGAGGGTTTATTGAAGAGAGGGGGCCATGATCATTGAGTTCTGTGGCTGGAGATCATGGCATGGCCATTTTTATTTTCATCTTCTAAAGAGGTACAGAAAGCCTTCAGGAAACAAAAACCACTTAAAGTATCGAGAAGCAACTTACACTGAGCCCAGCCCCCTGTCGAAGGGTGGTGCAACATCACCCAGGCAAAGACACCTGAGAGTCAGCATAGCAGGTCCCTTCTCCAGAAGACCAGCTGGAACACCAGGTGAATACCAAGTTTATGGAACACACAGACTGCAAAACTCCAGCATTAGGGGGAAATAGTATATAGAATTCAAGGTTTTTTTCTCATGATTCACTTATCTTTCAGTTTAAAATTTTTTTCTTTTTCTTTCTTTTTCAACTAGTTTCTTATTTTATCAACTCTTTGTTTTTTAAGTCTTTTTTAAACTTTCATTTTTACATTTACATTTTATAGATATAATCTTCAGTTTGGGCTTCCTTTCACTGCATTTAATTATATATTATTATTATTATTTGCTTTCTTTATAATTTTGGCATTTAGTGTCTTCTAACAAACAGAACAAAATACACTAAGGACCAAGAGGATCACCGCATTTTGTCCACCAGGGAGATTATATTCTCTCTCCCCTCCCCTCTTTTCTTCTTCTTTTTCTTTTCTTTTTGGTTTCTGATCTCTTTGGATTTGTCTAGAGTGTATTTCACTCGGGTCACAGTTGATATTTTTTTGTTTTCTTGTTCATCCATTCTTCTCTGGGCAAAATGACTAGAAGGAGGAAGTCACAACAAAAGAAAGAACCAGATAGCCATTTGTATGTCTTGATTGGAGAAGTGTCTGTTCATATCTTCTGCCCATTTTTTTTATATGTTTGCCTGTTTCATGTGTGCTGAGTTTGAGGAGTTCATTATACATCCTGGATATCAACCTTTTGTCTGTACTGTCATTTGCAAATATCTTCTCCCATTCCATGGGTTGCCTCTTTGTTTTTTTGACTGTTTCCTTTGCTGTGCAGAAGCTTTAGATTTTGATGAAGTCCCAAAAGTTTATTTTTGCTTTTGTTTCCTTTGCCTTTGGAGACATATCTTGAAAGAAGTTGCTGTGACTGATATCGAAGAGATTACTGCCTGTGTTCTCCTCTAGGATTCTGATGGATTCCTGTCTCACGTTGAGGTCTTTTATCCATTTTGAGTTTATCTTTGTGTACGATGTAAGAGAATGGTCGAGTTTCATTCTTCTACATATAGCTGCCAGTTTTCCCAGCACCATTTATTGAAGAGACTGTCTTTTTTCCACTGTGTATTTTTTCCTGTTTTGTCTAAGATTAATTGACCATATAGTTGAGGGTCCATATCTGGGCTCTCTACTCTGTTCCACTGGTCTATGTGTCTGTTTTTATGCCAGTACCATGCTGTCTTGGTGATCACAGCTTTGTAATAAAGCTTGAAATCAGGTAATATGATGTCCCCAGCTTGATTTTTGTTTTTCAACATTTCCTTAGCGATTCGGGGTCTCTTCTGATTCCATACAAATTTTAGGATTATTTGCTCCAGCTCTTTGAAGAATACCAGTGGAATTTTGATCGGAATGGCATTAAAAGTATATATTGCTCTAGGCAGTATAGACATTTTAACAATGTTTATTCTTCTGATCCAAGAGCATGGAATGGTCTTCCATCTATTTGTGTCTTCTTCAATTTCTTTCATGAGTGTTCTGTAGTTCCTCGAGTACAGATCCTTTACCTCTTTGGTTAGGTTTATTCCCAGGTATCTTATGTTTTTTGGTGCTATAGTAAATGGAATCGATTCTCTAATTTCCCTTTCTGTATTTTCATTGTTAGTGTATAAGAAAGCCACTGATTTCTGCACATTGACTTTGTATCCTGCCACGTTGCTGAATTGCTGTATGAGTTCTAGTAGTTTGGGGGTGGAGTCTTTTGGGTTTTCCATATAAAGAATCATGTCATCTGCGAAGAGAGAGAGTTTGACTTCTTCATTACCAATTTGGATACCTTTTATTTCTCTTCATCATCATTAGCCCTCAGGGAGATTCAAATTAAAACCACATTGAGATATCACCTTACACCAGTTAGAATGGCCAAAATTAACAAAACAGGAAACAACATGTGTTGGAGAGCATGTGGAGAAAGGAGAACCCTCTTACACTGTTGGTGGGAATGCAAGTTGGTGCAGTCTCTTTGGAGAACAGTGTGGAGATTCCTCAAGAAATTAAAAATAGACCTTCCCTATGACCCTGCAATTGCACTCCTGGGTATTTATCCCAAGGATACAGATGTCATGAAAAGAAGGGCCATCTGTACCCCAATGTTTATAGCAGCAATGGCCACGGTCGCCAAACTATGGAAAGAACCAAGATGCCCTTCAACGGACGAATGGATAAGGAAGATGTGGTCCATATACACTATGGAGTATTATGCCTCCATCAGAAAGGATGAATACCCACTTTTGTAGCAACGTGGACGGGACTGGAAGAGATTATGCTGAGTGAAATAAGTCAAGCAGAGAGAGTCAATTATCATATGGTTTCACTTATTTGTGGAGCATAACAAATATCATGGAGGACAAGGGGTGTTAGAGAGGAGAAGGGAGTTGGGGTAAATTGGAAGGGGAGGTGAATCATGAGAGACTATGGACTCTGAAAAACAATCTGAGAGGTTTGAAGTGGCGGGGGTGTGGGAGGTTGGGGTACTGGGTGGTGGGTATTATAGAGGGCACGGATTGCATGGAGCACTGGGTGTGGTGAAAAAATAATGAATACTGTTTTTCTGAAAATAAATAAATTGAAAAAATTTAAAAAAAATACAAAAAGAAAAAAAAGAAAGAATCAGAGAGAATATTCTCTGCCACAGATCTAACTGATATGGATATAAGTAAAATGTCAGAGCTGGAATTCAGGATAATGATTATAAATTATTAGCTGGGCTTGCAAAAAACATGAAAGTCACTAGAGAATCTATTAGTGTGGAAGTAAAATCTAATCAGCTGAAATAAAACATGCTTTAACTGAGATGCAGTCTAAATTGGATGCTCTAACAGTTAGTGTAAATGAGGCCAAAGAGAGAGTCAGTAACATAGAAAACAAGTTGATGGAAATGAAGGAAGCTGAGGAAAAGAGAGTAAAACAACTAATGGACCATGAGGGGAGGCTTTAAGAAATCAGCAATACCATAAAGTGAAATAATATTAGAATTATTGGGATTCTGGAGGAAGAATAAAGAGAAAGAGGGCTTGAAGGTATATTTGAGCAAATCATAGCTGAGCACTTCCCTGATCTGGGGAAGGAAACAGGCATTCAACTACAAGAGGTAGAGAGGACCCCCTCAAAATCAATAAAAATAGATCAACACCCCAACATATAATACCAAAGCTTGCTAATGCCTGGGATTAAGAGAAAATTCTGAAAGCAGCTCAAGACAAGAGGTTCTTAAGCTACAGGTATAAAATCATTAGGCTGACAGCAGATCTATCCACAGAGACCTGGCAGGCCCAAAACGTCTGGCATGATACATTCAGGATGCTAAATGAGAAACACATGCAGCCAAGAATACTTTATCCAGCAAGTCATTCAGAATGAAAGGAAAAATAAAGAACAAACAGAAAATAAAGAATCTCTCATCACTAAACCAGCACTGCAAGAAATAGTAAAAAGGATCCTGTAAGTAAAGAGAGAGTCCAAAAGTAACATAGACCAGAAGTAAACAGAAACAATCTACAGAAACAGGTATTTTACAGGTAACACAATAGCACTAAATTAAGAGATTTTAATAGTTACTCTGAATGTAAATGGGCTAAATGCTCCAATCAAAAGATATGGGGTATCACATTGGATAAAAAAGTAAGAACCATCAATATGCTATCTGCAAGAGGCTCATTTTAAATCTAAAGACACCTCCAGATTGAAAGTGAGGGGGTGGAGAACCATTTATCATGCTAATGGACATCAAAAGAAAGCTGGAGTAACAATATTCATATCAGACAAATTAGATTTTTTTAAATAATTTTAAAAGATTTATTTATTTATTTGACACAGAGAGAGAGAGAGAGAGAGAGAGAAAGCAAGCAAGTGGGCAGAGTGGCAGTCAGAGGGAGAAGGAGAACCCAGCTCCCTGCTGAGCAGAAGACCTGGCATGGGGCTCAATCCCAGGACCCTGGTATCATGATCTGAGCCGAAGGCAGCTGCTTAACAGACTGAGCCACATAGGTGCTCCGACAAATTAGATTTTAAGCCAATGACTGTAGTAATGATGAAGGACACTATATCATACTTAAAGGGTCTATCCAACAAGAAGATCTAACAGTTATAAATATTTATGCTCCTACCTTGGGAGCAGCCAAGTATATAAATCAACAAATAACAAAAGTAAAGAAACATATTGCTAATAAAACAATAATAGTGGGGGACTTTAACACCCCCCCTCACTGCAATGGACAGATCTTCTAAGCAGAAGATCAACAAGGAAACAAGGGCTTTGAATAACACACTGGACCAGATGGACTTCACAGATACATACAGTACATTTCATCCTAAAGCAACAGAATACACAATCTTTTCGAGTGCACATGGAACATTCTCCAGAACAGATCACATCCTCGGTCACAAATTACTTCTCAACTGGTACCAAAATATTGGGGTTATTCCCTGCATATTTTCTGACCACAAAATTTTGAAACTTGAACTCAATCACAAGAGGACATTTGGAAGGAACTCAAACACTTGGAGGTTAAAGAGCATCCTAGTAAAGAATGATTGGCTCAACCAGGAAATTAAAGAATTTAAAAAATTCATGGAAACAAATGAAAACGAAAGCAGAACTGCTTAAAACCTTTGGGATACAGCAAAGACCATCCGAAGAGGGAAGTACATAGCAATATAAACCTTTCTCAAAAAATTAGAAAAGTCTTGAATACACAAGCTAACCTTAGACCTAAAGGAGCTGGAGAAAGAATAGCAAATAAAGCCAAACCAAGCAGGAGAAGAAAAATAATAAAAATCAGAGGAGAAATCAATGAAATAGAAACCAAAAGAACAGTATAACTGATCAATGAAACTAGAAGCTGGTTCTTTGAAAGGATAAGATCAATAAACCTCTGCCCAGACTTATCAAAAAGAAAGGGGAAAGGACCCAAAATAATAATGAATGAAGAGGAGAGCTCACAACCAACACCAAGGAAATGCAAACAATTTTAAGACCAGATTATAAGCAACTATCTGCCATCAAATTAGGCAATCTGGAAGAAATGGATGCATTCATAGAAATGTTTGAAGTACCAAAACTGAAACAAGAAAAAAATAGAAAACCTGAGCAGACCCATAACCAGCCAGGAAATGAAACAGTAATAAAAATTCTCCCAACAAGCAATAGTCCAGGGCCAGATGGCTTTGCAGGAGACTTCTATCAAACATTTAAAGAAGAACTAATACCTATTCTCCTGAAACTGTTCCAAAAAATAGAAATGGAGGGGCACCTGGGTGGCTCAGTGTGTTGAGCCGCTGCCTTTGGCTCAGGTCATGATCTTGGGGTCCTGGGATCAAGCCCCACATCGGTCTCTCTGCTCAGTGGGGAGTGAGCCTGCTTCCCTCTCTCTCTCTCTCTCTCTCTGCCTGCCTCTCTGCCTACTTGTGATCTCTACCAGTCAAATAAATAAATAAATAAAATCTTAAAAAAAAAAAAAAGAAATAGAAGGAAAACTTCCAAACTCATTCTATGAGGCCAACATTACCTTGATCCCCAAACCAGAGACTCCACCAAAAAGGAGAATTATATACCAATATCTCTGAAGAACATGGATGCCCAAATTCTCACCAACACAGTAGCCAATAGGATCCAACCATACATGAAAAGGATTATTCACCACAACCATGTGGGATTTATTCCTGGGCTGCATGTGTGGTTCAACATTCACAAACCAATCAATGTGATATATGATGGTCCTTTCAATTGAAGCAAATTGACAAAATATGACATCCTTTCTTGATTAAAACTTTCCACAGTGTAGGGATAGAGGGAACATACCACAATATCATAAAAGCCATCTACAAAAAAGCCCATAGCAAATATCACTCTCAATGGAGAAAAACAGCTTTTCCCCTAAGGCAGGAACACAATAGGGATGCCCACTCTCACCACTGTTGTTCAACATAGTAACAGAAGTACTAATCTCAGGAGACAGGCAAAAAAAGAAATAAAGGCACTCAAATTGGCAAAGAAGTCAAACTCTCAGTCTTTACAGATGACATGATAATTTATGTGGAAATCCCAAAAGACCCCACCCAAAACTGCTAGAACTCACAGAGGACTTCAGCAATGTGGAAGGACAAAAAAATAAATGTACAGAAATCAGTTGTATTTCTATATACCAACAATGAGACATAAAAAGAGAATTAAGGAATAAATCCCATTTACAACTGCATCAAGACCCATAAGATACCTAGGAATTAACCTAACCAAAGAGGTAAAAGATCTGTAGTCTAAGAACTACAGAATACGTATGAAAGAAATTGAGGAAGACATAAAGAGATAGAAAAACCCTCTATACTCATGGATTGGAAGAATAAATATTGTTAAAAGAGTCTGTGCTACCCAGAGCGATCTACGGATTCAATGCAATCCTTATCAAAATACCATCGACATTTTTCAGAGCCGGAATGAATTCTAAAATTTGTATGGAAACAGAAAAGACCTGGAATATTAGAGGAATGTTTAAAAAGAAAACCAAAGCTGGGGGCATCACAATGCCATACTTCAAGCTCTATTACAAAGCTATAATAATCAAAACAGCATGGTAGTGGTGCAAAATCAGACAGAGATCAATGGAACAGAATAGAAACCCCAGAAAAGGACAATCAAGTCTATGGTCAACTAATCTTCTGTAAAGCAGAAAAGAATATCCAGTAGAAAAAGGACAGTCTCTTCAATAAATGGTGTTGGGAAAATTGTACAGACACATGTAGAAGAATGAAACTGGACCATTTTCTCAGACCATATACAAAGATGAATTCAAATGGATGAAAGACCTAAATATGAGACAAATCCACCAAACTCCTAGAGGAGAACATAGGCAGCAAGCTCTTTGACCTCAGCTGCAGCAACTTCTTGCTAGACATATCTCTAAAGGCAAGAGTAAAAAAAGAAAAAATGAACTATTGGGACCTGATCAAGATAAAAAGTTTCTGTACAGCAAAGGAAATAGTCAACAAAACTAAAAGGCAATCTATGGAATGGGAGAAAATATTTGCAAATGACATATCAGATAAAGGGCTAGTATCCAAGATCTATAAAGAACTTATTAAACTCAACACCCAAAAACCAAATAATCCAGTTAAGAAATGGGCAGAAGACGTGAACAGATATTTCTCCAATGAAGACATACAAATAACCAACAGATACATGAAAAAATGTCCCACATAACTTGGCATCAGGAAAATACAAATCAAAACCACTATAAGATATTAGCTCACACCAGTCAGAATGGCTAAAATTAACAAGACAGGAAACAACAAATGTTGGGGAGGATGCAGAGAAAAGGGAACTGTCTTACAGTGTTGGTGGGAATGCAAGCTGGTACAGCCATTCCGGAAAACAGTATGGAAGTTCCTCAAGAAGTTAAAAATAGAGCTACCTTGTGACCCAGCAATTGCACTACCAGCTCTTTACCCCAAAGACAAAAATGTAGTGATCTGAAGGGGCACCTGCACCCCAGTGTTCACAGCAGCAATGTCCACAATAGCCTAACTGTGGAAAGAGCCGAGAAGTCCATTGACAGATGAACAGGTAAAGAAGATGTGGTCATATATACAACGGAATATTAGTCAGCCATCAGAAAGGATAAATACTTATCATTTACATCGATCTGGATGGAACTGGAGGGTATTATGCTGAGTGAAATAAGTCAATCAGAGAAAGACAATTATCATATGGTTTTACTCATATGTGGAATATAAGAAACAGGGCAGGACAGTAGGGGAAGGGAGGGAAAGCTGAATGGCAAGTCAACAGAGAGGGAGAAAAACAATGAGAGGCTCTTAATTATACGAAACAAACTGAGGGTTGCTAGAGAGGAAGTGGTTGGGGGGTGAGGTAACTGGGTGATGGGCATTAAGGAGGACACGTGAACATTGGGTTATGAGCATTGGGTGTTATATGCAACTGATAAATTATTGAACACTACATCTGAAACTAATGATGCACTCTATTGTTGCCTAATTGGATTTAAATTAAAAAAAGAAGAAAAAAAAGAAGGAAAGAAAAACTGTATGATAATAACAAGGCCCCATATTAGCCCTCCTCCTTTTTGTCTTCCTCCCCCTACTCTGCCTTTTCCTTCTTCTCCTTCTCCTTCTTCTTCCTCTTCTTTTAGTTTACTCTAAATGTCTTCTGCTTCAGTTTATGCTCCTTCAAACCATCCTACCCCTTCTGAGTGATTTTCCTAAAATGCAAATTTTATTATGCTATCATGGTTATGATTAAAATTCTTTGGTAACTATCTAGGGTCAAGCACAGATTTCTTAGCAAGGTTTACAAACTCTGCATCTGGAATGATAATAATACTAACATAAAAAACAAAAGGGCAGGTGGAGCAAATGGAATCAGGAAGGGGGTTTAACTAAGGTAGCTTGAGCCAGTTTTTCTAGAGAACTACTGCTTGTTATCCAATAGAAATAAAGGTTTATTCCTTCTCCTATTTTCATCTATTTTGTTTCTTAAATTCTACATGAGTGAAATCGTATGGTATTTGTCTTTGACTAAATTCACTTAACATAATACTCTCTACCTCCATCCATGTCATTGCAAATGGTGGGATTTCGTTCTTTTCTTTTTTTAACGACTGAGTAATATTCCATTTTGCCCTTTTGATTTCTATTTTAATTTTCTCCTTTGACCCATAAATGCCATGTGTTATATGTCTAGCCATTTATATTAAATTTTCCTTCCATCTCATGAGAGTAAAAATTCCTTAGTGGAGGCTGATTTTTTCTTTTACTGTGTTTTTAAATTTAATTTGCCATAATTTTATTTAACATTTGTCTTCATCTATATTCACAAATGTATTGTGTTTAATTTCTTTTCCTTTTTGTTTCTCTCTTTTCCTTTATGCCCTTTTCCTCCTTTTCTTTGCATTTTTCACCTATTGGTATCAGGTTTGTACTAACTTTGTAAAATAAATTCAAAGTTTTGTTGTTTTTAGTGCTCGCTTCGGCAGCACATATACAAAGTTTTGTTGTTTTTATATTGCAGGGGATTTTGAAAGGATTTATTGTTAAAGATCATCTGACCTTGAGTCTTATATCTTCCTAGAAAAAAAATTACTTATGATAGGCTTTTACCTCACACATATTCTTTTCTGTTCTTTTTGGTTATGTCTGTGAGCTTAGACACAAAGTCAGAGCACAAGGTTACTTGAGGCATAGTCAAAGAAAGGATAATGGTCAGAAATTCTGCTTAAGTACTGATCTGTTTTTTATAAACATATTTCTATGTAAAATATATCAAACACATAAAAATATAGAGAGAAGTATAAAGAAGAACACCTAAGTCCTTACAACACATCTTTGACAAATATGTTCACTTTGTCTTTTGAAACTGATTCTTGATGCTGCTCATGTTACGAATTGCAGCTATGTTTTGACAGAGCTATTTCTCTTTGTCATAGAATGTTTACTTTGAAAATTTCATCATCTAGTGATTTTTAAAAAATATAAATGGTAAAATTTTTATATCAAAACAAGTTATTATATATATAATACAAACTGATTATAAGATTATGCAGGCTGCATGCTAGTTACATTAGTTTTTTTTAGTTACTATATAGACAATATAATATACTTACAATAATTCTGACTCTTAAAAATAAACAAACTTAACTTTGGCTTAATTTTTGGCTCAACTATGGACCTCTGGGCAAATTATTGTCTTAAGTTTCTTCCTTTTTGAAATGGTGAATAATGGCTATTGTATGGACTTATGGTGAGCCTTGCTGTGAGCAAAAGTGTGTAAGGTGCTTTGTTGGCTCAGCACCAACTGCATGGTAAGTATTCAATACAAAATTGACTCATTTGATTTCAGCAGAGTTTTTTTCCTAAAGAAGATTATATTCCTTTATGTCCTTGAATTTAGGAAATGAAATATTTCTTATGGTGTTTTATGAATTAAGGGTGTCCTCAGCTCCCAAGTAGGTAAGAACTGATCATATTTGCTTCTGTGAAAAAGGAGGTGCCCAACTTGTTGTGTCTCCTCAAAGCCTCACCCACCCGCCACCCCTCCAGGCTCTTCTTTGAATCAAGTGTATGCCTGGCTAGAGGGAGAAATGGCACAGAATCTGTATCACTTGGTGTTGTCACACCACAGGCTGCTCTCCAGAAAACATACCTGTGGGCCTAGTCTTTTCTTTTAGTGGAAAGAAGGGCACATGCTCCCAGTGCTGTTTTTCTTCCAGGTGGAAGAGGAACTTCTCAACCTGGGGTCACATTTAATCATCATAGACCCACACTTCCAATTTCCCACTTCTACACTCCCTAAGCTAGGACGCTATTCTATGCTTTGCAACAGCTCACAGCCTCATCAAATTGAAAAGAACAAAGTTTTATTGACCTTTTATAACAAACAGACAATGTTGTTTAAAAGAAACCAAAAAATGATTCTGTTGACAATGCATGTTTTGGTCTGGTAGCCTTGGTGGTTGGTAGTTCACTAAGGAAGCCATGATGGTAAACTTTCCAGGGCGTTCAGCCTTCAGCAGCAGTACTTAGGGAGATTACTGATTTGCTGAAATATGAATATAAAACACCTGACTCATCAAATGATTTCCTAGAATAGTTAGCTGGGTGGAGGCTCGCCAAGTTAATAACTAAACCCAACCCACGAGTCTATTGGCAAAGGACATATTTATGCTTAATGACTCTGTATCCACCCAGAAAGATAAAGAGGCTTTGATATCCTGCTCACTTGACTGGGAAGAGGAACATGACTCAGTACTAAACCAGTCTTTTGGAGATTGTACCACAACAACCCAGAGGCAGGTGATGAATCAAGAAATAGAACTTATAAAAGAGAGAAAATCTTGTGCAAGAGGAACATAGGGCAGAGCAAATAATCTTTGCATTACGAACATGTGAGTCAAGATTCACGCTACTTTAGAAAAATTAAACACCTCTGCTGTAGAACATTTCCTATCTAACTATATTGTTACATGATCTGAGGTATGTAAAGCATCTAGCCCAGAAAATCTGGTTGGCATTTAGTCTCACTCAGTATCTGTTTCTTCCCTTCATCTCTGACCTTTGCTTTTAACTTTTATTATTATTATTATTATTTAGATTTTACTTATTTATTTGTCAGAGAATGAGAGCACAAGAAGGGGGAGCAGCAGGGAGAGGAAGAAGCAGGCTCCCTGCCAGGCAGGGAGCCTGCCGTGGGGCTCAATCCTAAGATCGCAGGACCATGACCCAAGTCAAAGGCAGACACTTAACTGACTGGGCCATCCAGGCACAGCTATTTTTACTTTTTTAAGAAAAAGAGTACTTTGAGAGGGTACTTCTATATAGCTTAATGTTAGTTTTGTTTCTAAGGTTTGGGTGTTTAAAGTTTAGCGCTCTCTGTTGGTTTTACAATTAACAATAATTAAAGATGACAGCAAATTTAGTCATCTGTATCAAATTTCTGCCATATGGTTCAGAAACCATATGGGGGAACATTTTGGAATGAAGACTGTCAGCTCACTTTGGTATGCTTACTATGATTTTGCCTAAAAAAATCCTGGTACATATAGCCAGAACATGAATTTTAAAATATCACTGGAAACTCCATATAGTTACTCATTTTTGAATGCTAAACTACCAGATTTGACATTTTAAATTTGGAACCAGTCTTTCTAGTTCTTTCCCTGAGAAAATAAATGATGCTTTGAAATATTAGCAAATTTCAGCTCTTCAAAAATAAATTATCCTGCAGCCTTAGAAAAAATGATTCCGCAAGTACCATTAAAAGTCACTGCATTTTGAATCAGGGTGACGAACACTCTCGCACATAAAACCAAATGTAAATAAGGAATGAACAATCTAAAATATTTGAGTACCACCCAGTCACCTAATTCATGTTTACTTAATGTGTGCTGGTAGTGGTTCTAGATAATTCAGGACTTCATTAAACTTAAATGTATGAAATAACCTCAAAATAATTTTTTCTCAATAACATTTAATTATACATCTCTCACTTAATGATTTTTTTTTAGATTTTATTTATTTATTTGATAGAGAGAGGTAACACAAGCAGGGGGAGTGAGAGAGGGAGAAGCAGGCTTCCTGCCAAGCAGGGATCCCAATGTAGGGCTCCATCCCAGGACCCTGGGATGATGACCTGAGCTGAAGGCAGACGCTTAATGACTGAGCCACCCAGGCGCCCCTCACTTAATGATGTTTTAGCAAGTTTATCTTTTCTAGAATATGCTGATATTGTTATCACTAAAAAATAATCACAAAGTTTTGCCTGAGTATATATAGAATTTTGATAGGTTGGATTTTATCTCTTTAAAGAATCCATGCTCTTATTTCAACTCCCTCCCTTCCCCCACACCCCTCTGCTCCAACACACACCCTTTGGGGCAAGTTTCACTTCGATGGATATAGCTTTGTTGTTGGGCCAGTCTGTCTACAGACAGGATGTAACTTGTAAGAAAGAGGACTGGTGTTCCAGGAGGATTGAGGCTACCAAGCTGAGGGGCAAGCTTACTTCTCTTTGCTTTTGTACCCAGTATATGCAGAAGTAGGACACTGTAACTCAACAGTATGAGGAGTTGTGACTGATATCCAGCTCTTCGTAAGAAAGAGGAGAGAGTGCAGGATGTAGGATAATTGAAGGGCAGGAGGTACTCCCAAAAGGAAGAAAAAAGAACCAGAAAGGGTGATTTGAAGACTTTATATATTTGGCAGCTTCATCGTACCTAAGGGGTGTGTGTGTGTGTGTGTGTGTGTGTGTGTGTGTGTGTGGGTAGGTGGGTGTGGGTGTGGGTGTGTGTATACAGGAAAGAACCAGCATTGTGAAACATCCCTAAGCAACCTGCTTTTCTTTGAAAAACAACAATAAAAACAAACTACTTTAAATAATCTCATAACAGGAAATAACCCAGGGGAAGCCAGAGAATTGTGATGTGGAAAACCCTAAGAAGTCAGAACAATAGAAATGAATAATTTATTAAAATAGCATGTATAATTGAAGTTGAGATTAAGTAGAGGGAATTTTAGGAATCCAGTGTAGTTTACTAGGCATCAAATAAGGTCATGCAAGTAATTATGAGTCAATCCTTTGCCAAGTATCAATAGAATTTTAGTACTCTCATCCTCAAATATAATTGCAAACCATATTTTTGTTTTTTGCATTGCAACTTTCTTAAATTCAAGTAATAGTAGCAAAGAATGAAAATATAGAAAAATATAACTAGTAAAGATGAATGGGTTATTGTAGACTATAAAAGACATCCGTGTCATAGTTTACATTAATCAAATTAAAAAGTTTATCCTACTGTCATGAGTAGAGATGTCATGTATGCACTTGTTATCAGAGAGCCATTGGTTTTTTTGGGATAGGATATCTACTAAGAATAAAATTCTGAAAATCATTCCTACCCACATCTGACCTAGATGATGGTGGGAAGAGGATGCTGAAAGTAATTATATATATATATATCTCATACAAACAATGCCATAATGAAAAGTGTTAAGGAATAAAGTTCTTTCCCTATCAATTCTAATTCTAATTATTATCTTTATAGTCTGTGTGATGTCAAGACCTGTATTTCCCTTTTCTTCCTTGAGACACAGAACTTCTCTGTTGTCTTTTATATTTTTTATTTATTTTTTATTTTTTAAAAGATTTTATTTATTTATATGCCAGAGAGAGAGAGAGAGAGAGAGAGCGAGCGAGAGCGCACAGGCAGGCAGAGTGGCAGCAGAGGCAGAGGGAGAAGCAGGCTCCCCGCTGAGCAAGGAACCTGATGTGGGACTCAATCCCAGGACGCTGGGATCATGACCTGAGCCAAAGGCAGCTGCTTAACCAACTGAGCCACTCAGGCGTCCCATGTTGTCTTATTATAAACTTTTTCTCATGCAGCCTTTAACTTTTCTTCATTGACCTCTTTTGTTTTGAGAGAAAATAAAAGAAGTGGGGAGAGGGGTTACATCTGCACTACCATTCCAGGGATAGTGGAAGTGTATGAGAAACTAAAGCCCAGTGGCAGCTCCTGGAAGACTCATTGTTCACAGCTGGATTATTCTGAAGAATTTGCCTTGAAAATTTTATTTGTAACATACACCTGACCATTCTATTACTTCTTTCCTTACCACTATTCTTCATTCTCTTTTTTTGTTTTCCTCGGTTTGATTCATTGCCATTCAATAAATTGTCTTGTCCCTCATTCACTGGCCATTTCTTTGAGGTACTTTTATACTGACAGCTGACACTTTGAAAAGAGGGCAAGTACCAATTCTACCTATTGGCCAGCTTTATTGTCAATCCCAATGCCATATGTTGCTTTGTGGATGATGTCTGGGGTATTTAATAAATTATTTGTTGAAAAGATCAATGAGGGGATTGCCTATGTATTGTAGTAAAACAATACATGAATGCTACTGACTGCTACTGAATGTTAAAATTGAACTAAAATGCATTTATCTACATGAACTAGTTGAAATAATTGATTCTAACATGTCTGTTTTGCTGGAGGTACGAGTTTCAAACCACAATCAGATAGGGGATAAAAAAGATTCTCCAGACTTTTACACTAAGTATGAAAAGTCAGGTATGAGACATGTTTCTCTGACTAAGCCTTGTACTTTATATAGCTTATTATATAATCAGTTACGTAATCTTTTAGATAGCTGAAAGGATATTAAAACAATAATCTTTCAACTATGCTTTGCTTTTCTAATAACTGGCTTGCATGTTAATCAGCATATTCAAACTTCCTTCTTATTTGTTTTTAAAAATTCTAGGAAATAGTGTTCATTGTATGCGATGAGAGATTTTATTATAGGATTAAAATCCTTTCAGTGGACAATAGAGGCATGAGGCAGGGTACAGGCATTCTGTACCATAAACCAACACTACTCTGATAGGTAAATCTTGAAATGGAACAAATTTAATTTTTCCTACTTTGTACTCTGGCAAAAGTAGCCAAGTTATAAATTTTGCTTGTCACATCTGACCTCAAGTTCTCCATCCTGTATCTGTCTAACCATCTTGTTTCTGTGTTCGGAATACTGGAAGAGCTGCTAGGGGAAAAGAAAATCCTGTGAAAATTTTTTTTTTATTTTTGCAATTCTCTGGCTTATGCTTTTCATTCAACGTCTTCTGTATCCTCAATGTGGTCTTTTTGGGGGAAGCGGGGGACAGGGCCATCTCTGGCTACCATCCTGTCATCCTCTATTGCTAACCTTCGCTGTGTACCAATTTCCCATATTTGGCCATAGAAGGCCTTACTCTTACTTCATAGACAAAACTAAAGCAGCGTAGACAAGACTAAAAACTTCAGCTTTACTAACTGCCATCTACAAACTTACTGCTTCCACACACAACATCCTCACAGCTTTCTCTCTCTTGCAGTAGAAAGAGCATCCTCCTTTTGACAAAAGCCAAGCTGCCTTTTTTATTGCTAAAAATCCCAACCATCATCTGAGCTTTCAACAAGTCACCATCTCTGATTATTAGAACAAATATAATAATGAAACATTCTTCGAAATATTGAGAGAATCACCAAAATGTGACACAGAGAGAGGAGGAGAACAAATACTATTGGGAAAATGGTGCCGATAGACTTGTTCAACGTTGGCAGGGTTACCAGAAAACTTTCTGTTGTAAAAAGGGCACTATCTGCAAAGCTCAATGAGGCAAAACTCAATAAAATAAGGTATGACCATATATATTTGAATTTTTTTGCATTTAACATATTCTTTTCTTTCAGAAGAGTGATGATTTGTATGTTGTCTGTATTTGCCATCTTCTTATAACTTTATGTCTTTGTTCTTTTCTGTTTCATTTTGACATTTCCTCAAGCCTGTCCTCTTTTTTGAATCCATAGCTATTTTTTTTGTTGATTCCCACAAGTTCACCCCTCTAATAGTTTAATTTTATTCTTCTATTCATTCCTGACCTGAGGTCCATAAACTCACTTTTCATTTCTGTTCTGTTCTCTCTTCACCTCTTTTTTAATCTGTTAGTCTTTTGGCCTCTTTTTTTTTCTTTTTTAAAGAATGGCAAGTTTTAGAAAGGCATTACTGGTCAGGCTGCCTCTCTTTGAAAACCAACAATAAAAAATAAACTACTTTGAATAATCTCATAACAGGAAATAGTACACTGAAAACTGAAGAATTATGATGAGGAAAAATCTAAGAACTTAGAACAACAAAAACTAAATAATTTAGTTTCTTTGAATCTTGGGAAAACTATTTCTTTGATATTGACCTATTTTTCTAGGCAAGGTCTTGAAATTCTGTGTTCTTTGTTTGACTTTGGCTTCCTTTTCTTTGTACTTTTTCATCGGTGTCTATGTTTCTACCAGGGAAACGGATGTCTTGGAAAGAATAAAAGATGAAAACCAGCGTTAGTTTCTGAAATTAAAAAATTGTATATAACAAGCTTTGAGGGAAAATTTTATAAACTCCTTAATCTTCCCCTTTAACATGCCAAGGACTGAATCTGGATGATCTGGCACATAGATTTCTCATGTGATATAGAAAGGATACCTCTCAGCCAATGATGGTGAAAATTTTTATGATCTACACTCAGGAGGCTTGCTTCCTGACAGTAGAACAGTAGAAGGAATATATGGTACAGAGAAAGTTAAAAAAAAAAAAAAACTGCCTGTTTTCCAGCATGGAACGGAGAGGAGAAGGGCGGGGGATAGTGAAACATGTGTCCTAATTTTGCATGCATTAGTTAAATGAGGGTAACAAGAAGAGGGAGAGGTAGATAGCTCTTGCTTCCGTTTCCTCCTTAGGGTTCTGAGAGAAGCTTCTCTCTCAGAATCCTCTGCAGAAATCCGGGCCATCAACTTAAGCAAAACAGGATCACATATTTAGAGGCTCTTAAGTTTTAGTGTCCCTGTTGACTTAATTTGTGGCCTTCCAGAGGCAGAAGCAAGGAAAGGATTTGGGTATAGGAGGATTTATGTGGGATGTGTTTCCAGGGTACACCAAAAGGTTATTGGAGAAATTAAATGAAAGAGAAGAAAGCCAGTAAAAGTGTTGTGCAGAAGAATGCAATTGTTTTCCTCATTTATAGGGAAAAACCCAGATCTCCCTTTTCCTGTGTATCCCCTTTACTACTTGTTCAAAACACTTCACTTCTGACACTTCTGGTCACCAAACATGTGGAAGTTTTTCCAGGCATCAAGCAATTCTCTAGGATACCAGCTGAGTATCCCACACTTTAGCTCAGTTCTGATGGGACCTACCTGGAGACAGTGTTCAAGCCGACAGGTAAAGGGCTCTGTCCCACAAGACTTTACTTCAGATGCCAGCCACAAGTCATCGATCCCCAGGTTACCCACAACTTCTGTCCGATTTGGATACAAATTGGGGATTCCCATGACCCCCTCCTCAGGTTCAGTGAATTTGCTTGAGTGGCTCACAGAACTCAGAGAAATGCTTACTTACATTTGCCAGTTTATTAAAGGCTATGATAAAGGATAGAGCTGAACGCCAGAGGAAGAGCTATGCAGGATGAGGTCTGGGAGGATCCCGAGCACCAGAGCTTCTGTTTGTGGAGATGTGATGTTCTAGGCTCCCAGTGTGGATGTGTTCATTCACCTGGAAGCTCCCTGAACCTCTTACTATTGGGATTTTGTAGAGGCCTCCTCACATAGGCATGATAAATCATTAATTCCGTTTCTAGCCCCTCTCCCTCCTGAAGAGAATAGGGGGTGGGACTAAAAATTCCAAGCTTCTAATCATGGCTTGTTCTTTTCATGACCAGCCCTCATTTAGGAGCTATCCAAGAACCCAGACTTACCTCATTAGAACAAAAGACATTCCCATCACCTGGGAAATTACAGGGTTTTAGGAGCTCTGTGTCAGGAACTGGACTCAAAGACAAAATGTTACAACGAAAGATCTCCTAGTACTCTTTTCTCTTGGTAAATTACATGAGTTTTGGGAATTCTGTGTCAGGACCAATATATATATTGGTCAGGACCAATATATATATTTTTCTATTATCTCAGTTGTGCTATCAAACAAGTTACCACTGTGGACAACTGGAGTCCAATCCTGTTGAGGGACTCTGGGGAATAATTTAGAATGCATACCTCAGGTTAGTCCACACCAAAGGTGACAGAGCTAAAGTATCTATCCACTGTCTCACATATGGTCATTGGTTGAGGACTGCTTCCAAAGGGCATTAAATCCTTGGCATTTGTAGCCTTCAGTGTGTTCAGAGTGAGTGGCCACTGGTGGCCAGAGAAAGCCTTCAGGGGGGCATTGGGAGAGGAAAGTCAGGCTGGTGTCCATGGAAATAATGTGGGGGAAATAATGACACCATCGGATGCACTACTGTTCTTCTCATTCCCAGGTAGCGTGGATGCTGACTCTACAAGGTATCCTGATGCCAAGGCTCTGTGATGCCAAAGCTGAGCCAGAGAGGGGATCAAGTGGAGACAAGAGAGTGTGGAGCCAGGAGAGGCTGAGAGAAAGTTGTGTCAGCACTGCCTAAACCAGAAGAATGAAGCAGGAATTTAATTTAAAAGCCATATAGTGTTATTCCACAGCTCAGTTAGGCTGAACATATGTTATCTGTTTCTGTCTATAATAATTCAGATCTATTTGAAGCTTTCAGCTTCTGATAAGTAATAAAAAAAATTTTAAGCCTATGATATTTAAAACTTACTCTGGCCCTATAGTTTAAACAGTCCTTCTGGTTAAAGTTCAATGTCAAGGAGGACAGGCTCAACCTCTCAGATACCTCCCATTCTCACATTTCATACCTGTGGCGCCTCCACAGGTGATGCCTCGGTCAGTGAAGAGAGAACTGTGCCTTATGTGGCCTCCACAAAGCCTCTAATCCTCTGGCCACGTAAATGGTTATGTGACCTAATCAGAGGGCCTCACCCATTGGCCACAGTGATCATTAATTTAAAGTATGGTCTTGTAACTGAGGCTGACCCCATCAGAGATCTTGTCAGGATTTTTCAATCTAGAGCTGAGGAGAAACTGGAAGGAAGGGAATATGGATCAACAGAAACAATGTCCCTTCCTTGGTGGAGAGATGTTCTGAGAGAATGAGACCAGCACAACCACTGAGAAGCAGCAATGAGAGTTAGAGAAGTCCTGATGAAACTCAAATTTCTACTTGCAATCACACCCAAGGCCAACTCTACCTTTAACCTTTTTACAGTGTGGTTATGTGAGCCAATCAATTTCTCCTTTTATTTATTTATTTTTTTTAAATTTTTTTTTTTTAAAGATTTTATTTATTTATTTGACAGAGAGAGATCACAAGTAGGCAGAGGCAGGCAGAGAGAGAGAGAGGAGGAAGCAGGCTCCCTGCTGAGCAGAGAACCTGATGCGGGACTCGATCCCAGGAGCCTGAGATCATGACCTGAGCCGAAGGCAGCGGCTTAACCCACTGAGCCACCCAGGCGCCCCTCAATTTCTCCTTTTAAAGGCTGCTTCTGATACTTGGAACCAAGAGAATCTACAAAGGAAAGTACATACTGTTTCTTTATTTGTAACTGAATAAATGGGATCAAAAAGTAAACTCAAACACTCAAGAACATAAACTTGTACAACCGCTTTGGAAAAATAACTTGGCATTATCTGCTGAAGTTAAAGATATGCATACTTATGATCTAGGAATTCCACTCCTAGATACTGACTCATAGGAAACTTTTGCACATGGGCAGCAAGAGACCTGTCTAAGAATGTTTATAGCGTTGTTTTTTTAATAGGAAAAACAAAAGAAAAACTCAAACTGGAAACAACCCAAATGCCTTCTGCATGAATACAAAAAGGAGTACTTTATGGTACATATTCATACAATTGAATATAAACATTGAAAATAAATGAAGGGGCACCTGAGTGGTTCAGTTGGTTAGGCCTCTGCCTTCAGGTCAGGTCATGATCTCAGAGTCCAGGGATCAAGCCCCGCTTCGGCTTCCCTGCTTGGCAGGGATCTGCTGCTTCTCCCTCCGCCTGCTGCTCCCCATGCATGTGCTCTCTCTTTCTCTCTCTCACTCTCATTCTATCTCAAATAAATAAATAAAATCTTTGAAAAAAAAAGAAAGTAAATGATGAATAGATACATTTATCAACATGGTAAATCTAAAAAATATAATGCTGAAGAAAGAAAATTGATTGAATGCTACCACAAGATTTCATTTATATAATGTATAAAAACATGTAAAACTAGGGGGCACGTGGATGGCTCAGTCAGTTGAGCATACAACTCTTGGTTTTGGCTCAGGTCACGATCTCAGGGTCTTGAGGCTGGGCCCTGCTTCAGGCTCCGCACTCAGTAGGGCATCTGCTTGAGATTCTCTCTCTCTCCCACTCTCTCTGCTCCTCCCCCACCCTACTGCCTCTCAAGCTCTCTTCCTCTCTCTCTCAAATAAATAAATACATCTTTAAAAAAATGTAAAACTTGGGCGCCTGGGTGGCTCAGTTGGTTGGATGACTGCCTTCAGCTCAGGTCATGATCCCGGAGTCCCGGGATCGAGTCCCGCATCGGGCTCCCAGCTCCATGGGGAGTCTGCTTCTCCCTCTGACCTTCTCCTTGCTCATGCTCTCTCTCACTGTCTCTCTCTCAAGTAAATAAATAAAATCTTTAAAAAAAAAAATGTAAAACTAAAAAAAGTGCATAATGATACATACTGCATACATGTGGCAAAACTGCAGAGAAAAGCATGGAGTGATATTTATGAAATTAGGAACAGTTTTTTTTCTTTTATGGGGGAGAAAGGGAAACAAAGATTTTATTATATTCTATGTGGTAGGTACATGGGTGTTTTCTTTATTATTCTTTAAATTGTGCATATAAATTGTACTGATTTGTTTATATGACAGATTTAATTAAAGTAAATGTGATTATTTAATTAATTTTCAAGTAACATATTATTAAGTCATGTCCATTTTCTGACTTCTCATAAGAAACCACAGGAAATTAGAAACATTTATATTCAGTTGTTTGGAAGCAGTCATCATTAACACTGTGACCAAGTTGTTTTTATTTTAGGTTTCTAGCTATTCTGTAACTTAAAGCAAATGATACAGCACCATGGGCACCACATCCAAAACAGTCTCGTCTAGGTGTCAAGATGGAATTAGTCAATTCAAGTAAACCAGTGCCATTGACTATTTTTTCATCTTCTAATGTCTCAGCTAAAGTTTTAGTTTAGTCTGAAAATATCTTGCATTTGTTTTTGCTGTCGATGTGTTTAGCCCATGTAGCAAAACAACAACTTTTGCCCTTGTAAAGTTCAGAAAATTAGTCATCTTTCCCTTTAGGACATATATTATTTCTCCTTATGGAGTTGGGAACCATAGAAACTGACCGAAAGCATTGTTGGAACAAGCAAACATGACTATTTTTAAGACTCTATTGATTAGGAATAGAATCAGCATTCAACTAGTAAGTCATATGGAATTAGATTGGCTATATATTTGTGTTGAATGGATCCTGGCAACCTCTGATCAAATGCCTTCCAATTAAACTTCACACCTTTAGGGTGAATTGTCTGGGCCAGTACACAAATAAATATTTACATAAACCTGTTGCACAGCTGTACTCTATTATCTTAGTAGTTCATGTGGAGAGACAACTCAAATGTCTATAATAAGAATGTCTAGTGCCTCCTTTTGGTCTTATCTACTAAAGTTGTCTTTTAAAAACCTTGAAGAGTTTTTACTGTAAAATAAAACATACATACCTATAAATGCGTGAAACACAAAAATAGACAATTATGTGAAAAGGAATAGTCATGTAGCTACCACTTAGGTAAACAAAACAAAACAAAAACAAAAACAAAAAAAAACACTGTAGCCATCATCCCAGAAGTCCCTTCTGTGTCTTTCCTCATGGCAAGTCCCTCTGTACCCTTTAGAGGGAATCACTATCTTGGTGTTTTCATTAATTCCTTGCTTTGCTTCATGGTTTTGCTTCCTAACTATGCATTCTCCCCAAATACAGTTTAGTCTTGCCTATTTTTAATGTTTACAATCACAGTGTTTATGTTACTCTGTCTTGCTTTTGTTCAATATTGTATTCTATTAGCTCCATCCCTGTTATTATACATGAGTGTTCCCTTAAATCTCCTAAATCTATCTTCACTCTGCTATGTTTTTAATTTTTACGGTGCTCTGGTGATGGGAAGCATCAACTATTCTACTTTGGTATGTATGTAATTGTCATCTCCCTGTGGTAGGAGTCCACCATGTAATATTTTAAATAATTGTAACATTTATCCAGTAACTACCATGTGTTAGGACTGCATGAAACATTGTTCATATAATGTTGCTGTACTCAGGATAATCCTGCCTAGTTTGTAGGTTTAGCATAGGACGTATTTTCACAGAGAATAAGTTGAAATTCAGAAAGATAGGTAAATTCAAGGTGTAGCCTTTCTGGGATTTAGTTATCAAATTTAGCTATATCTAGTTGTCCGTTATCTAATCGTGTTTTTATTATTTTTGTGATTACAATTACATTAAGTGAGTAAATAAGTAAACTTGCTGTATCATGGTAGTCTTTGTCTCACCAAGCTCTTGACATTTTGCTGTAATGTTCCATTGGTGCTTGCACAGTTTGTACTCCCCTTATGAGAGCAGCGTTTCTTCTACTGTTTATACATTGGTAACTTCTATGGCACCTAGAGAGTACTGTGTGTGAACTTTTCTTCATGGGAGGGCTGGAGAGGTGAATGCTCCTGCTGAAGAAATTCAGGGGGAGGGGAGTCAGAGTGGCTGTCAGGGTGGGAAGAGCACAGAGCTGGGGCTTTGGCTACCTCAGTTCCACACTTGCTTGTCCTTATCTAGCTATGTGACCCTAGGTAAGTAATTTAACCTCCTGGGTTCAGTTTCATTATGCCTAAGTGAGGTGGTTGGTTAGTAATTTTCAAACTGGAGTTCAAGGACCATCCTGAGTTCTTATGTTAAATGCAGATTTTTTTGACCTCATGAAAATTCTCAGTGTGGAAATCCATATGTTTGATAAGAGCCCCAAGTGATTCTGACACTGTCCATGAGTGACAGCTAATGAAGCAAGTGATGGGACGTGACTCTGATTTTAAAAATCCCTGGATAGGATTTCAACTTTGGTACCTAAGTATCTTTCATCAGAGCTGAGTTCCTACTTATTTCAAAGAGTTCTGTTTTCTTTTGTTAATAAAAATAAACACAAAGTCATTAAAGTTTAAGATGCCAACTATCATTGCTAGGAGTAAAACGACAATTAGACAGGTCTAAGGTACTAGTCATCAAAACAGCTTGGGACTATTTGGTGTTCATAAACTGAATAAAAAGATGACTGCCTCTATGGAATTGTACCTGTGTCATTAAGTGGTATTAATACAGTGTTACAAGAAAAAGCAGCAGCTTCCGTCTAAAGAACACAGAAGTTTCAGTATGATTGACAAGAAATATAGAGAGCCATGCAGTCATAATAGGAAAACAAAGTAGTTGTTTGGACTCTCAAAACAACTTTAAAAGTCAGCTTATTTAATTATAAAATATGCTAAATATGTCATCCAACAGATTGGAGACAGTCTGTTGGCTGATTTATTTTTACTTTGATATTGCATTCCTTACATATTTTTCAAATTCTTATGTGACTTTTTAGGAGGAAAAATCTCCTTATACCATTTAATACTTTCCTGGGGGATATTCTTTATATTCGGAAGAATTGAAGTCACCCAACTAATTGTTTCCATTTTTTGGTGTGTTTCCTTTTTCATTGGGAATAACCAACCCGCCATTTCATAACAGTTCTGACTCTTCCAACTCAACATAGTCTGCAGTGGTTCTCAAACTCCTACCTGAGGCTACCTGCTCACTCATCAGTGAGAAGATTCACAAAGCAGAGATTTGTAGTTGGGGGTATGTAGCCCCCAACTGAAGTGAGAAGAGAATCTCCAGGAATGTATTTTTGAGACATTCCCAGAGTACTTTTGTTCAGTGGTTGAGTTGCAAAGCTGGGTCCAAAACCTGTCAAAGAGCAATTATTCACCTATGTATTCCATAGGAGACTAGAAATCCTTAAATACAGCAATTGTTATGGTATTGTGAAAGCAAGACATTATAATCTGGGGTAAATCAGTGACTTAAATACTGAAAATATATAAATGCATATTTAAGAATGATACTATTTTCAAAATTGTGTGGTTATTGATCTCTACATTAATACAGACGTTATTTATTTTCTTAAGTGATTTCCCCTTTTCCTTCTTTCCAGCCCACTAAAAAGGTAAAATAGATAAAATTTCTTAGTAATTATTCTTACCTCTTTTTCCTCCTTTTTCATAAAGACTTGGAAATTAACACGATTCCTGAAGACAGGTGGGATTTATTACCTGAGAAAAGCCAGATGATACACCAGTTAGAAGGAAAATTATGTTCAATGCTTAAACAGGAGAATAGTTGATACGTCTATCTTGGGTGAAGCAGGGTAGGAGGTGGGTATAGTATGAATAGGGAGGACCAATTCTCATCAAATGTCAAACGTCAGGCTGAAGTGCAAATAAGAGAGAATGAGGAAGCCCTGAAGTTTTTTAAGTGGAGAATCATATTCTAGAAGATTCGTCTGGCAGCCAGTGTATTGTGTGCAGCCAGAGAGAAGAGCAAAAAGAAGCAGGAAGAGTAGTTCAGAGGATTGGAAGCAGATCAGAGACAAACCAAGAAGGCTTGACAAACAACCAAGAGAGAGAAAGGGTCAGTCTTGAAAAGAATGTGCATGAAATATCAATAGGACATATTTGCTAATTGGATTGAGGGAATTAGGAAGAAGAAATAGACTCAGAGTCTTTAGTCTTCAGCTTTCTTTGTTCCTCCCTCACAAGCTGCCATTTGATTTCTTGTCTTCCAAATGTCTTGAAAGAGTTGTGTTCACCTACTGCCTTTGCAATTTTATTTCTGCCCTCATCACCCCACTGAGATGGTCCTGGCAAGGATCTGGCATGTCACTCTTAATCTTCTTACACCTCACATCCTGAACTGTCCATACCACTGTCAAATTCTAACTCATTGACATCTCTCAGTTCGCTTATTGTATAGCAAATTCCAAAGTTACAGCTTATGTCTATGTTTCTCTCCTGAACTATGGACTCGTGTTCCATTGCTTTCTGGAAATTTACACTTGAATGACTCACAAACATTTCAAAATCAACATGTTTAAAACTGAACTCAATATACCCCTTCCAAAACTTGCATCTCCATTTCCGTTGCCTATCTTAATGAGTGAGCTTGCTTTCCAGTTATTTGGCTAAGCAAAATCTATCCTTGCTTCTCCATTAATATTCACATGTGGCTTATTTTGTGTTTTCTTGTTTGTTCTCTATCCTCTCTGTGCCCATTGCACCTGCCTTTATTCAAGTCCATGTGATTTTCCACTGAGAGTCTTCCTAACTCATCACAGTTCATCCAGTCTTTCTCTACTCTGGTTTAATCCTCCACACCATCACCAGACATATTTTCCTAAAACGTATCTCTATTTTTCTATATTTCCTTTTCAAAAGATCTTATTTGTGTATTTGGATAGAGTGCTAGAGTGAGAGAGCACAAGCTGTGGAGAAGGGACAAAGAGGGAGGGAGAAGCAGGCTCCCCACTGGACAAGGAACATGACATAGGGCTTGATCCCAAGACCCCGGGATCATCACCTGAGCCAAAGGCAGATGCTTAACCAACTGAGCCACCCAGGCTCCCCTCCTCGGTATTTCTCTTCTGCTTACCCGTAACTCCCATTCTCCTTGGCCTTAGGAAAGAATACAGACTTCTCATTATGTCATTCAAGGGATAGTCTCACCCCAAACAAGTTTTCCAAACTTCTCTCCTAACACTGTTTAGATACTCAATCTCTGCTTTATTTATGTTAAATGGTGATATAAACACAAACCTTCATTTCCTGTCTCTGGTTTTGCACATTTCATTCTTTTAGTTTTCCTCCTGAGTTCTTCACCTAATAAACTCTTATTCTCTTGTCAAAGAACAACTCAAATAATCTGAGAGGCTACCTCTCAGGGCAGCACTGCCATGGATTTAGAGTCTGATTCTCAGTTTAGCAAGACAAAAATCTGAAATTTTCTGAGCATTCAGATCTAAGAATATTGATTCCTATCAGTCAGACTTAGAACATTAACATAAATACAACACTGAACCTGTTTATTAACTGATACTGAAAAGCATAAATGTCAAGCAGAATTTAAAGTTCATAATCACTAGTGTAAGAACACACCTCATAGGAACATCTCCATGGGAAGCTACATTGTAATCTGGTTGTTACTGAGCATTGAGTCAGTGCAAGAAGACTAAGGTGGGTGATCATAATGGCTGTTGCCAAGACAGCCTGGTGCATCATCTGTGTTATAAGGATATATGTGCCAAGAAGACAGACTGAATGTGAAAACATGGACAACATTTTGCCTATCTGGGATAATTCTAGAGACACAGTAGGAAAGCCATTGCTCCCTTTTTTTAGACTGCAGAGCACACTATGTCCCTTTTGGTCCCACACCCTTTCTTTATAGCTGTGAATCTTGAACATCTCAAGCACTTTTAACTGTGATTATAAATGTAGTCCTTGTAATTACAGTGTCTCAAATGGATCCTCCACCTATCCCCTGCCAAGGAACTTCCAAGAATGCTTACTTGGGTTTATGCATAAGTCTTGATCATCCCTCCATGCCATAATCAATGGTAGCATTCAAACCTTGGTATTTCCAAAAGAGCCATCTCTAATTTGGAATTCTGCTGTCCATGTATTGATGGGATTGCATATTTCCTACGTTAGGACTGTAGTCACCAATAGCATCTTAAAGGCCTCCCTTAGTCCTCACTTGCCCTACTATAATCTATCTTCCATAAAGCAGCCAGAGTGTTGTTCCAAATCATGTCACATCACATCACTCCTTTGTCTAAAATCTTCTAATAGCTTTCCACCTCACTCAGAGAAAGATTTAATCTTCCATGATTCTCTCCCTGGATGACTGTGTTCCAGCCACCCTGGCCTTCCTGTTCTATGAAGATACCAGGCACATGTCCTCCTTGCACCTTTGCATTTGCTCTTTCCTGAGCTTGGAGCCCCCTTCCGCTTGATATACTTTTGGCCATCCCTGCATACTACATTTAAAATAGCAACCGTCTTCTTTATTTTCCTTTTCTGCTTTACTTTTCTTCCTAACACTTACACCATTTAATCCATTGTGTATTTATTTATTTATTTAGTTTAAATTTCTAATTAACATATAATGTATTATTTGCCCCAGGGGTACAGGTATGTGAATCATCAGACTTACACACTTCACAGCACTCACCATAGCACATACCCTCCTCAATGTCCATAACCCACCACCCTCTCCCTACTCCCCTCCCCCCGGTAACCCTGCTTGTTTTCTGCGATGAAGAGTCTCTTACAGTTTGTCTCCTTCCCAATACCACCAGGTTTCATTTTTTCCTTCCCTACCCCCCTGAAACCCCCCACATTGCCTCTCAAATTCCTCATATCAGGGAGATCATATGAAAATTGTCTTTCTCTGATTGACTAATTTCCTTCAGCATAATACCCTCTAGTTCCATCCATGTCATTGCAAATGGCAAGATTTCATTTCTTTTGATGGCTGCATAGTATTTCATTGTGTATATATATGACATCTTCTTTATCCATTCATCTGTTGATGGACATCTAGGTTCTTTCCATAGTTTGGCTATTGTGGACATTGCTGCTATAAGCATTTGGGTGCATGTGCCCCTTCTGATCACTACATTTGTACCTTTAGGGTAAATACCCAGTAGTGTGATTGCTGGGTCATAAGGTATCTCTATTTTCAACTTTTTGAGGAACCTCCATGTTGTTTTCCAGAGTGGTTGCACCAGCTTGCATTCCCACCAACAGTGTAGGAGGGTTCCCCTTTCTCCGCATCCTCACCAGCATCTGTCATTTCCTGACTTTTTAATTTTAGCCATTCTGACTGGTGTGAAGTGGTATCTCACTATGGTTTTGATTTGTATTTCCCTGATGCCGAGTGATGTGGAGCACTTTTTCATGTGTCTGTTGGCCATCTGGATGTCTTCTTTGCAGAAATGTCTGTTCATGTCCTCTGCCCATTTCTTGGTTGGATTATTTGTTCTTTGGGTGTTGAGTTTGATAAATTCTTTATAGATTTTGGATACTAGCCCATTATCTGATATGTCATTTGCAAATATCTTCTCCCATTCTGTCAGTTGTCTTTGGTTTTGTTGACTATATCCTTTGCTGTGCAAAAGCTTTTGATCTCGATGAAATCCCAATAGTTCATTTTTGCCCTTGCTTCCCTAGCCTTTGGTGATGCTTCTAGGAAGAAATTGCTGCAGTTGAGGTCAAAGAGGTTGCTGCCTGTGTTCTCCTCAAGGATTTTGATGGATTCCTTTCTCACATTGAGGTCTTTCATCCATTTGGAGTCTATTTTGTGTGTGGTGTAAAGAAGTGGTCCAGTTTCATTCTTCTGCATGTGGCTGGGCAATTTTCCCAACACCGTATCTTGAAGAGACTGTCTTTTTTCCACTGGACTTTCTTTCCTGCTTTGTCAAAGATTAGTTGACCTTAGAGTTGAGGGTCTATTTCTAGGCTCTCTATTCTGTTCCATTGATCTGTATTTGTGCCTGTACCGTACTGTCTTGATGATGACAGCTTTGTAATAGAGTTTGAAGTCTGGAATTGTAATGCCACCAACTTTGGCTTTCTTTTTCAACATTCCTCTGGCTATTTGAGGTGTTTTCTGGTTCCATATAAATTTTAGGATTATTTGTTCCATTTCTTTGAAAAAAATGGATGGGATTTTGATAGGGATTGCATTAAATGTGTAGATTGCTTTAGGTAGCATAGACATTTTTACAATATTTCTTCTTCCAATCCATGGGCATGGAACGTTTTTCCATTTCTTTGTGTCCTCCTCAATTTCTTTCATGTGTATTTTGTAGTTTTCTGAGTACAGATATTTTGCCTCTTTGGTTAGGTTTATTCCTAGGTATCTTATGGTTTTGGGTGAAATTTTAAATGGGATCGACTCCTTAATTTCTCTTTCTTCTGTCTTGTTATTGTTGTATAGAAATGCAACTGATTTGTGCATTGATTTTATATCCTGACACTACTGAATTCCTGTATGAGTTCTAGAAGATTTGGAGTGGAGTCTTTTGAGTTTTCCTCCATTTTGTATTTATTTGTCTATCATCTGCATCTTGCTACTAGACAGCAAACTCCACAAAGACTGAGGTTTTGTCCCTTTCACTCTATGCTGCATTCTGTAGGAGAACAGGGGCAGTGCAGGGCCTTGCTCTGGAGTGGATACCCTACAAGCATTTGTGGAAAAATGAATCCAAAATCTTTGTCTTCACTTTTTTCATGGAGATGTAGATATTTAAAAGTAATCATAGGATAGGCATTTGTCTTTTTGTCCCCCAGCCCCCCCCCCTTTTTTTTCTAGGAGGAAAAACCTGCTAAGGCAAGGGAGGAAGTGTTTCTTTTTGGTTCCTGTATTAGAATTCTCCAGAAGAGGATGAGTAGAATGTGTGTGTGTGTGTGTGTGTGTGTGTGTAGTGAGAGAGACAGAAACAAAGAAACAGAAATGAAGAAAGAGAGAGAGAGAGATCTGAAAGAATTGGCTCACATGACTGTAGAAGTTGGTAAGTCCAAATTTGCAGGGTAGACCAGGAGCTGGAAACCCAGGTAAGACTTAATGTGGCAACTAGAGTTCAAAGGCAGACTGCAGACAGATTTACATCTTCCTCTGAGGAACCTCAGTCTGTTTTCTCTTAAAGCCTTCATATGATTGGATGAGACCCACCCACATTATATAGGATAATCTGCTTTACTCTAAGTCCATTGCTGTATATGTTAATATCATCTAAAAAATACCTTTACAGCAGCATCCAGACTGGCACTTAACCAAATATCTGGGTGCCATAGCATATACCAGTTAGCACATATAATTAAACAACACAGTTCCTCCTCCTGGTTTTTCTGGCCACTGCATTTAGCTTATTATGGTTCTCCATAATAATGAATTTTTAACTTACAGAGTCTTATAAACTGATTTTTGAAACAGATTATTTTTTGAAAAGATAGACTTTTAAAATACACAAAAACAAAGCTTTAGGTTTAAAAAATACATTCAAGATTATATCACCAAAAGCTATCTGAAACTTAAAAACAACAACAAGAAATTATTCTGGACATGATTTGAAAACAGAAATTTATTCTATACTATTTACTATCCAAGTCTTGGATAATACACTTTTATTTTCTGAAATACTATTTATACCATCATTCTTCTTCTTTTTTTTTTTTTTAGATTTTATTTATTTATTTGACACAGAGAGAGAGAGAGAGAGAGAGATCACAAGTAGGCAGAGAGGCAGGCAGAGAGAGATGGGGAAGCAGTCTCCCTGCTGAGAAGAGAGCCCGATGCGGGGCTTGAGATCTGGACCCTGAGATCATGACCTGAGCTGAAGACAGAGCTTAACTCACTGAGCCACCCAGGCACCCCCATAACATCATTATTTTTGAAAAATGCTCTTACTTAAGCGGTTATTGGTTATAAACTCCTTTGATTATAACCTTTTTTAAAAATTTAATTTCTTTTCAGTATAGCAGAATTCATTGTTTATGCACCACACCCAGTGCTCCTTGCAATCCATGCCCTCCATAATACCCACCACCAGGCTCACCCAACCTCCCATCCCCCGCCCTTTCAAAACTCTCAGATTGTTTTTCAGAGTCCATAGTCTCTCATGGTTCATCTCCCCCTCCAATTTCCCTTAACTCCCTTCTCTTCTCCATCTCCCCATGTCCTCCGTGTTATTTCTTATGCTCCACAAATAAGTGAAATATAACCTAACAGATGTCAGGATCATGAGTTTAATTCTCCCAGAATCCAATGAGATCTACCCTCTTTGGTGCTTGTAGCACTACTCCTAGGCTATCTCCAGCCACCATGCAAATGCATGGCTTGGGGTTCATGGGCACTGTCTAAGGGAATGGATGGATGTATACAAAACTGCAGTTATTAATGGGAAGTCAATTGGAAGTCCATTATCCTATTAATTGTGATTTGGTGGTGTACACAAAAGCACACTGGAAAAAAAAAAGAGTGCTTTTAAAAATTGTCTTTATTTGTGTTTCATTCCTCAAAAACAGAAGGAAAGAATTCCAAGGGAAATTTCCTTTTATATTCCTTGTCTTAGACATTCTGAAAAATTTTGTAACATTTCATGGTGTTTTTCAGATGGTGTTTTATTTTAGCCTGAAAATCATGATCTCATCTCCCAGATTTTCCTTCTAAACACCTTCAGTGAGGTAGGTAAGATGTTTACAAGGTTAATGGAAATAAATATGACTTTATCTTTTATGTCTAGAACATTTTAGATTAGGTCATGCTTTTGGAAAGCTTTGAGATATCTGGCACCCTAGCAAGTAAATTTCTCACTATTCTTTTTTCTTATCTTCTCTTTTTTTTCTTTTATTTTTAAAATTATGTTTTGAAAGTATGATTAGTATTCTGATAAAGGGTTGGGGAAATTTTTAGTTTGATGTTAGAAATCTCAGTTATGTGTTAAATAACAAGGTGGCGTGAACAGGGTGATTGAAAAACGACAAGATTGGTATTTCAGCTTTAGGCTGGTGCTCTCACCAGCAATTCTTTGAACAACTTACCGACCATCCATTGTATCCTGATTGTCCACTGCTAACTTACTGCCCAAGAAGCATAAAGCATTAAAGCTTTGTGTGAGGGTCTTCCATCAGCACTGCCACTTTAGTTGATCTCTTACCAGCTTTTTCACAGAGACATCTTTTCAGATTTTACCAATGTTGGGTGAGAAAGAGCTCAGAACTGTTCATCTTTTGTTGAACACTGAAACTCCAGTGGAGTCTCGCATTACCTAATTAATGCAGCATACTCATTTAGCAGTAGATTTCATCCCTTCCCGTTTCAATGAAACAATTGGTTAGAGTGACTTGTAAAAAAAAAGTTTTTTTGTTTTCTTTAAGGATTTTATTTATTTATTTGACAGACAGAGATCACAAGTAGGCAGAGAGGCAGGCATAGAGAGAGGGGAAGCAGGCTCCCTGCTGAGCAGAGAGCCCCATGCGGGGCTCCATCCCAGGACCCTGAGATCATGACCTGAGCCGAAGGCAGCGGCTTAACCCACTGAGCCACCCAGGTGCCCTGTAAAAAAAAGTTTTGTGTCAGAATTTGGTAGTATGAATTTGTAAGCCTTTAGCCACAATTTCCATAGATTCGTACATTGGCAAATGGAGCAACATTGCATCCAGGATTTTTGCAACTGTTTTCACATTAGCATAGTTCTTATGATTTTAAGAAGTTTTTTCATTTAAAGCCTTTTTTTGTACATTTTTTAAAAGATTTTATTTATTTATTTGACAGAGAGAGATACAGTAAGAGAGGGAACACAAGCAGGGGGAATGGGAGAAGGAGAAGCAGGCTTCCTGCTGAGCAGGGAGCCCAATGTGGGACTCAATCCCAGGACTCTGGGATCATGATCTGAGCCGAAGGCAGACAGGTAAGGACTGAGCCACCCAGGCGCCCCCATATTTTTCTAAATTTATATAATTAGAAAACGTTTAATTATAGAAGCAATTCATGAACATACTCTCTTATAAAAAAACAAAATCAGACATTTTGGGTAAAGTTCAAGTTCCTTCTGACCTTTCCTGGTCCCTGATGGCTACTTTAGAGGCAGTCACGGCTATTGCCTGTTGGTGATTATGGCAAACTGATTTATAGGATATACACAGGAATATAATATGGGTGGGAATATACAATTAAAAATATATCACATTGTCCTTGTTTCTATTTCGGATCTTTTGGTGCCCAGAATATTTCTTACTTGAGTTTTGCTCCATTTGATTAAAATTATCTATGGACTTTGTCCCATTCCAGACTTCCTTTTCCTTATCAGGTCCCCACATATTTCTAGTGATAGCCCTTCACTTTTTAATTTTTTTTGGCCCCATGATATAGCACAATGTGATAATATACCTGTAACTCTCATATACTGCACCTTATCACCAAACATATTCTAATCTCAGCGAGCAAACTAGGTCTAGATCAAATAAAACTGACCTGAAGAAAAAAATGCCTTTGTTATAGTTTTCACTCTTAGTTCTGTGGCCATCATGAAAGTTTTAAGTGGCATAGAATAACATCAGTTAAGGGTTTGGGGGGAAAAGAGCCGTAATTTTTAACTTTCTTCCCTTTCCTAGAATCACTGAGGGTTTCAAGACCTCAGTAGTCTGACGCTATCTCAAAAGACTCATACTGAGACAGAACCATTGTTTCTTTGAAATGGAAAAGAGAGATCGTTGGTAAACAATATCCACCAGTGGCCATCCTAAAGCCAGGGCTTGCAGTAGATTTGTTCTTAAAAAAAAAATTAAGTGAAGGGCATCTGGGTGATGCAGTTGGGTAAGCGTCCAGCTCTTGGTTTGGGCTCAGGTCATGACCTCAGGTTATAAGATTAATCCCCGTGTTGGGCTTTGCACTCAGCATGGGGTGTGCTTGAGATTTCCTCTCCCTCTCCCTCTAACCCTCCTCCCCCTCAGCCCAACCCTGCTCTCTTGCTCTCTGTCTCTCTAAAAATAAATAAATAAATCTTAAAAAAGTTAAGTGAAAGCCAAGTATTTGTAAATAGCATCATGTTTTAAATGGAGTATGGGAGTGTCTCAGCCAGGAATTCTAGTTGTAAGATACCCACCCAAACCAAAGGATTCTTGACTTCTGAGTCTACAGGCACACTTGTTTCTGTGTTTGGTCTGCTGCTTTCTACTGCCTTCATACTAGCCTCACCTTCCCTCTCTCCAGCCCACTAATTCCCCGTTTTTGCTCTCCAATAACTATAGTATGCACTTGGCTTTGTTTTGCTGTGGTTTGGTTTCAAGCTCTTTCTCTATGGCCTTTCAGTTCCAGAAGCTATACCTCAAGTGGGCTCTTTTTGTCTTTGTTCTATCAATCCTCTGCCAATAAATTAGCCAGCCATGGGTAATCTTGGTCCAGTCACATACATCTTGGGGTTAGGGAATGAAATTACATGGTACAAACATGGGAGTCAGCCTGGTTCCTGGCGGGGATTATAGGTCAAGTAGTTTGCAGAGACAGAGGCTGTGACTATGGGGCAGCTATCCCTAGATAAGTCGGCCACCAGGAAAACACATAACTATTTAAATGAAAAGCCCTTTGGTGATTATGGCAAAGTAGTTTATCCTTTTTTTACTTAGAGCAATATTCCATACATAGCACAATAAATATAATAAACTGTGTGTCATTCCTGGCAGAGGCGCGGTGTGATTAAAATTGTTGGAATGCACAGTCTGAGGTAGTGATGGAAAATTTAAATCTTCCTCCAGAGGGGAAAAGTGAGAAACAGAGTTTTTCCTCTTATTTTAACTTCAACTCTTTTAGGAAATTTACATTTCTTTTCTGTTTTACAAAAAACAAGTATGAATTGTATTTTATAATTTAAGACCATTTCATAAATGTAACTCCTTTCTTTCTGTTATCTGTACTGTGTGATATCTCAGCAAGATATTCTGGTTCTACTTCTAAAATATATCCTGAATTTAATCACTTCTACCATATCCATTGGTCATGTTGTTGTCGTTGTTATTATTGTTATTATTATTTTAGTTAAAATCCTCTAAAGTCTCCTTCCTGCAATTAGACTGATGCCCAGACTCCTTATCATGGCCGACAGGCCTGCACGACCTGGGCTCACCTGTACCTCGGAATCATCGCCCGCAGCTCACTGCCATCCCCTCCGTTCCAACGTCTGCAGCCATCCGCCTCCTCCGGCAGCAGCTGCTAGTCCTCATCTCCATGTGTTTTCACTTGCTTTGTTTGTTCCCTTCGCCTGGCCCTCTCTTTTCTCAGATCTTGACATAGTTGGCTCCTTCTCGTCTTTTTGGGCCCACGTGTAAATGTCACCTTCACAGAGAGATCTCGTCCGACTCTCTGAGCCAGTGTAGCCCCCACCCCGCCACAGCTCCTTATTTCATCACTCTTTTGAATTCTTTTCTTTCTTTCTCGGTGAAAAATGAGCTTATTTTGTTTTTAGGTTCCTGTCGTTGTTCTCTGTGTCTGTCCACTACAGGGAAGGTCCCCCAGTGCAGAGGTTTTTGTTGTTCCTTGATGTGTCTTCAGTGCCTAGGGCGTTGGGTAACATAGGATCACCTCTCTCTAAATGCTTGCTGAAGGAATGAATAAAGGAAAGGACAAATGAATGAATACTGTCATGCTTCACATTCTGTTCCGTTTCTTACAGTCATACGTGTATTGGTATTAAGATATTGGGCGGGCACACATTTTGCAATAGGAAGTCTTACTGTCTCTGGGCTTCCTCGGTGTTATGTAGGTCTACAGACATAGATATTAAATCTCCATTGGGAAATTGAATACAATCCTACCGCCTCCACAGGACACAATGCAGAGGCCAGCAAAACTGCCTGTGGAAGTCAGACATCTCATTTTGAATCCAGATTAAGTAGCTGACTAAATTTACGGCCTTCGACCAGGCAGCAAATTTACATCGGCTTAGCTGATGTAAGTGATTGGTACAGTCCTCAATAATGCATGGTAGTAGGTGTCCACACCACATTGTATATCACCTTTTTTTTAAAAAAGATTTTATTTATTTATTTATTTATTTATCCGTGCACAAGCTGGGGTGGGGGGTAGGATGCGAGGGAGAGAGAGAGAGAGAGAAGCAGATCTCACTGAGCAGGGAGCCGGGCAGGAGGCCCCATCCATCTCAGAACCCTGAATTATGACCTGAGCTGAAGGCAGATGCTTAAGTGACTAAGCCACCCGGGCACCCCTGTATATCACTATTAAATAAATTCATGCAGCATTTTGTGTGTCATCTGCCATTACCTTTAACAGATGGCTGTCAAATTTGAAAAACAGAACTTGTGAGAAAATTTGACCAGTTAGTTACATGCTGTCTTAGTATGGGTGGTCTTCTTAACAAGTTTTTTAATAATAATTTTTATCAAGAGCCAAAATGAATAGATTTAAATAAGAATTTCATGATTTAGCAGTGTCATGTCTTATAAAATTTGATAATTAATTAATTCATAAGTAACATTTTCAAATCAAAATGAAGTTGGAGATAGGTAAATTCGTTTTTGAAAACAAAAAATGAAATGAATGAAAGTCACGATGAAATACCACTTCAGACACTCTAGGATGGCTATTAAGAAACAACCAACCAACCTCCATTAAATAACACTTGTAACACTTGTACATTGCTGGTGGGAAGGGTGCAGCCACCCTGGAAAACAGTTTGGCAGTTGCTCAAAAAGCTAAACATAGAATTACATGACCCCGTAATTCCACTCCTAGGTATGTAACCCAAAATTTGAAAACTGAGATTCAAATAGATACTTGTATGGCAATGTTCATGGTAACATTATTCACAATCACCAAAAGATGGAAATAACCTCAATATTGATCAGCTGATGAGTGGATAAAGAAAACGTGGTATATCCATATGATGGAACATTTTCATCCATAAAAAGGAATGAAGTTCTGATATATGAGACATGAATAAACCTTAAAAACATTATGCTAAGGGCATGAAGCCAGTCACAGTGGACCACATACTGTGTGATTCCATCTACAAGAAAAAAATCCAGAATAAGCAAATCTATAGACACACAAAGTAAATTAATAGTTACTGAGGTCAATAGTAAAGGGGTGAATATTGACAGCCAGTTGCTACAAGGATTCTTTTAAAGGGGACAGAATGTTATAAAATTAGTTTGGGAAGATGGTTGTATAATTTTGTGACGGTGCTGAAAAATACGGAACTGTACACTTTAAGTGGTTGAATTGTATGGTATGTGAATTTTATTTCAAGAAAGATGTTTAAAATGTTTGGAATAAAATTTACTGTTGGGATTTATAAATAAGAAGTTGGATTTAAAGACACCTAAATAGCTCAATTTGTCACCAGTTGGCTTCAATCGAAATTTGACTAATTTATTAATCTGTAGGAGTACATTCCTAATAGTTGCATACTTCTATTTTTCTGTGTTCATTCCCAAGTGAGTGGAGAGGAGAGCCATAGGTTTTAACCTCTATAGATTCCCATTATTGCTCTTCTATTGTAATATTTATTTTAGTGAAAAACAGACAAATTTCAGGGAAAACATTTTTACCTTTCACCACCACTTTTTCCCCCAGTGCCATGTATGCCAAGTTGCAAAATTCTAGTATCCTGAAATCTTTATGTGGGAAACCTAAATCTGGCATAAGGGAAGACTCATGATTAGTTCTTTTTTTCTTTTTTTTTTTTTTTTTTTTTTTGTTTTTTTTGTGTTTTTTTATTCTTTGACCCAAAGTACTATTAACTATATTCCTCTATGCCTACCATTACCATAAAGATTTTGTTTCCTGTTTTGTTTCAACTACTTTTAGGCCAAGACCGAGTCTCCAAGGCCTGCCATCTAGTGGCCATATTGAAGAAATACGGTTTTCAACACAGCTTTAAACGTACAGATGTTGGTAGATAGCCAAGAAATTTTCAGAACTATCAACAAATTAATGACTAACCTTTATGTTTACTTTTGAATTCAAAGCACTGAACTATGTGTTTACATAGGATTTTATGACTCTATCATTCTTTTATAATCTTGGTGTCGACTGCCTGAAATCTAAAACCTGGAAATTCAAGACATACAAATTTATTACTTGTTCCTAGCCACTTATAATTGAGGCAAACTAGATTTTATAAGCACATATCTGTTTGCATAATATCTGTTTGTATAAACAGAAGATAAATGAAGAATCTGTTAATTTCTGTCAGTACTATTACCTACATTCAGTCTTGAGTTCTGATACATACTACATGTTAAATGTTGGTTACATTCATTCTTTTAAATTGAGATTTAATTGATTGAATATATTTTCCCACATGTACAGAGGGATGAATCTCTATCTCATGGGTTATTTATATTATGGGTGAAATTATGTTTATCACATCAAAAATCAGGAATAGAGGGGTGCCTGGGTGGCTCAGTTAAGTGTCTGCCTTTGGCTCAGGTCATGATTCCAGGGTCTTGGGATTGAGCACTGCATCAGGCTCCTTGCTCTACAGGAAGCCTGCTTCTCCCTCTCCCACTCCCCCTGCTTGTGTTCCCTCTCTCGCTGTGTCTGTCTCTCAGATAAATAAATAAAATCTTTAAAAAAATCAAGAATAGAGATGCCGCATTCTTTAGAATATATGAAGTCCAGTGTTGGTAATGTTTTTATCTACTGGCAACATTATGATAAAGAAAATTTAAAGCAGATTTATTGTAGGCATATTACGTTACTCATAATAAGTTATGCTTACTTCAGAGTGGTCTACTTTCATAAAATATGTCAGTATAAAATTTGATTTGGATCAGCTTAATTGAAAGATACTTCTTTATTAAAAAGGAAATGCCTGAGGTTAGTTTAAAAGGTACTATGAAGTACAATTATTTAAAATAGAAATGAGGTGATTCATTTACATTGTGGACTCATTTTAGCTCACTTCTCAATAAATGTTAATTTACTTTTAGGAAAGTCATATCAGACATGTGGGCAACACATTCAGTAATAACTTGGGTAGGGATTTTAATAAATCCTGCATTCTGATACTCAGCTGCAGCATTTATGTTCAAATGAACCAAAATCTTATTATTATGGATGAATTTAGAGAGGATAAGCTTAGAACTTAATCCTGGATAGATCATCCGTTTTGGAACTGATATTGGCAGACCGAATCTTCCCAGCACTTTAGAAAATAGAATAATTAGCATGTGTCTGTGTTTGTAAATTACAAAGTTGTACATGAGGGTTGTGCAGGGAAAGGAGGGAAGAGGCCAGTAAAGAAGACATGGTTAGGGGGCGCCTGGGTGGCTCAGTGGGTTAAGCCTCTGCCTTCGGCTCAGGTCATGATCTCAGGGTCCTGGGATTGAGTCCCGCATCGGGCTCTCTGCTCGGCAAGGAGCCTGCTTCCCCCTCTCTCTCTCTCTGCCAGCCTCTCTACCTACCTGTGATCTCTCTCTGTCAAATAAATAAAAAAAATAAAATCTTTAAAAAAAAAAAAAAGAAGACATGGTTAGTACGTCCTCTTTCTGCCCAAATGCCATTGACTAAGTGCTGCTATGTTCTACTATTACTAATGTTTTCCACAATCCTGTAATTGTAGATCACTAGCTTTTTAGGACTGAGACAGAATTTAAAGAAGTTGTCAAGTTGTCCTCAATATTTCTGCACTCAGTAGCATTCCAGGAGGTAAGAGCCATCTTTTCTTGCTGCAAACCTCAATTTATGGCCACATGAACTAGGGCAGGAGTTGCCATAGCAAACCCTTTGCCAACGCCCACACCAAGACAATAGCCTTACTTTCCCTATCATCTCAGTTTGTGTATATATTTGCCTGATTTTGAGTTGTGGTCACCCACTATTTTTCTAGTTTTGATGAATTTTCAGAAATTTGCTGGAAATCCACAGGGTAAATTATATTTTATTTTTTTCGGAAAGATCTACACAATTTGTCCCCGAGAGGCCTGGATCTTATACTCTAGCCATTTGAATGCCAGGGCCACACCAGCTAGCTAAACAATTAACTCTTATCCTAGAAATCTGTATAAATAAGGATTGTGAAAAGAAAAGGAGTGAACAATACAGGAATGTTAGGTCTTCTAATAAAAATGTAGAAATGTTAGGTCTTGTAATAGAAAACTGTGACTTCAGATGAAGCTGTTTGAAAATGATTAAGGGGGTGATTTTCTTTTAGGAGTCAATATGGGTTAAAAGAAGCAGATATTTTGAATTATCTCTTTGAAGATATCCATTATTAATGAGAAAGAAGTTGGGGGGGGGCCCTGGGTGTCTTAGTCAGTTATGTATCTGCCTTCAGCTTAGGTCATGATCTCGGGGTCCTGGAATTGAGCCCCGCAATGGGCTCCCTGCTCAGTCGGAAGCCTGCTTCTCTCTCTCCCTCTGCCCCTCCCCCTGCTATGCTTGCTTTCCCTCTCTCTGTCAAATAAATAAATAAAATCTTTAAAGAAACATGAGGAAAAAGTGGAAATTTAGGGAAGAACTCACAAGTGTCAACACAGAAATTATGAAAGAATCCACGAAAGGTAATTGTCTCTGAAGCCAGAGTAAAAAGCAGAAAGAGGTGTCAAGAGTTCACAGAAGCATACTGAAGCTGGAAGGTAAAGAACGGAGAATAACCAGTTTTGAGGGAGAAGATTCCTAGTGACCTTGAATTCTTGTCCAAAAGATGGGGCCACTAGAGTCATTACCACTTGGTGACAGAAGAGGGCAGCAGAGAGCTGCCAGTGTGGGCTGATTCGCTCAACATCAATTTGGGAGATGAGAGCACAAGGGAAAAACTAGGAGAACAAGAAAACCTCTCAGTGAGTGTTACAGAAGTGCCAGGTAGGCTGATTGAGTGGTGAAAGCCTACATAGGAAGCCCCAGCGTGATTCTCTAGCCTTGGAATGACTTCTCTTAAAGGATCTTTCAAATACCCACTTTAGCATGGCTGGGAACTGAATGGCTCTTCTCCTAGGAGAGACAACAAACTGCAGTACTTTATCCAGAACTTATTATTCAGCTTTAGCCACATTAAAGGTGCAATACCAGAAGTGATGTAATAGTAATGAAGGAGCTTCTGCTTCTCTATCGGTTGCTTTGGGAATGTCACCAAGTTTCCATTTCTTCTCATCACCTGGTATTTTTCTCTGAGTGTCACACTTGTCATTGATTTATGCATGACTTCCATCTGCCTAATCTCAACATGACTTCAGAATCAAGTCTAGACAACTTAAGTACTTTATTTTATTTTTCTTTAAAGATTTTATTTATTTATTTGACAGAGAAAGAGATCACAAGGAGGCAGAGAGGCAGGCAGAGAGAGAGAGAAGGGAGGAAGCAGGCTGGGATCATGACCTGAGCCAAAGGCGCCCCCAATTTAAGTACTTTAAAGAGAATCTCTCCATTAGTTCTGGCCAATGCTTTTGTCACACTTGTTCCTGGAAATGTGATGGTCAGCACCACTGCTGGGAGCAAGGTCAAGTTGAAGACAGTGAGCTGAGGTAGGGAGGAGTAGGTTAGTACTATTGTACGAGAAAGGCAGGGTTTCATCTCTTTATATTTTTCTATTAAGTGTACCTTTTTAGTGAGATAGAGTAACTATTTTATTTTGTCTGACACAAATGGGCAGGTCTGGCTCAACTTTGACTGAAGGCTGGAGGTTCTATGAGGGTGATTGCCAGTTGATGGATTTATTAGGTGTTTATTGTCATTTTCTAGTAGTGGTATCTTTCAGCCAGCTTGTACTGACTCCTAAGAGTTAACTGTTAGCATCTCAGTTACATCACATGGGTAGCTTAAATTGGCCACGAAGGAAGTATTTACGTCACCGAAATTGGAAAACCCTATAAATGAACCTCCACCCTTCCTGCTCTGAATGCTGGTTGTTAAACATTTACCACCACAGCATGGACTAGAAGCCAGACACAATGCTAGGCCCTAATTCTGATATGGACAGAGATGACAGGATTACCTCACCCTTTTCCCGTCTTACTATATATTTTTTATTATTAGAATCTCCGAAGCTGTTCAGTATTATAAACTACTAAAGTAAAAGGTTACCATTTCCCCACCCACCCTCTGACTTTATAGTCATCAGTGGTTTTTCTTCTGAATGTCTAATTCTGGTAGAAGTCCAAATGGTTTGGATCAGGTTATAGAGCTGGCTGTGGGGCATACATCAAATAAAACTTAAACTGGCAGGTGAGAAATGCGGTGTTGACTTTGCCGTCAGTTAACTTGGGTGAGGCAAATATCCTCCCAAACCCGAGTTTCTTGCTGCGTAAAATCAAGGGGCTTGATTTGAGGGTTCTGACATTCTGGATCACAAATCTAATTTTCTTTTGGAAGGTCAAATGTCTACATAACCAGGGTTACTAAACCACTTTTTGTTCCTCAAAACATGCTGTGTCAAGTTTCTGAGCCCTTGCATTTAATGCTCCCTTTATGGGTTATCCTGCCTTCCCCCCTGTCCACCTGACAATATCCTGCTCCTCTTTGAAGGGTCAGCTTGTGTGTGACCACCACCGTAAAGCTCCTAGGACTCTCTCGGTATCCTTCTGTGTCCTCTCCCACTGCCACATCTGGAGGCTACATAGTAAGGAATCCGGCTGTACGTACGGGCACTCCAAAGTCTCTTTTCACTGGTTCCATCTTCTGTTTATCTTCTTGAATTCATTAGTTCCATAGCTTGGCTGAGCTTTGGCGTCTGCTACTGCTTGATTCTCACTTCTTTATCCAGCACTCCCCTTTGGACTTGGTGTGTTAGAGGTTTCTTCGAACATTACTTTTATTCTCCTTTTGTTCTTGACGCCTAAGGGCTGTTTTTCTTAACCCACTCTCAAGCATTGTTTCTTCTTCTTTTTTAAAGATTTTTATTTATTTGACAGAGAGAGAGAGAGAGAGAGAGAGAGACACCGAGAAAGGGAACACTAACGGGGGAGTGGGAGAGGGAGAAGCAGGCTTCCTGCAGAGCAGGACCCTGGGATCATGACCTGAGCTGAAGGTAGAGGCTTAACCAACTGAGCTACCCAGGTGCCCCTCATACCTTGTTTCAATTCCTGAAATACTAGGCCTGCTCAAGACCTAATTCCCCACCTGCGCAAGAGGTGTGTTCTGATGAGAGCTTAGAAATACTTTAAGGATGAAACTGTTCTTTCACTTATACATCCTCTGTGTCCATAATCATGTTTGGGTCTTAAAAGTGCTTGAGGAATGTTCATTGAGTGAATGAATAAATGAATGACTAGAATGAGAACTAACGCAACAGAAGATCTGACGTAGGGGTCACTAGTGAAAGGCAGGCTTTTTCTCACTTCTTGTATGCTGGTCATTGGGTTTGGATTTTGCTCTCTATATTGGTGATTCTCAACCTTTTTTAGGGTTTCCCATAGGATATGAGAAAACTGAGTATTTTACCAGCAAAGTAACATATAGCATAAAAAAAGTTTGCACAGAATTTCAGTGCTCTCAAAAATCCCCTTGAAGCCCATCCCCAAATGCCGGGTAAATAACCTCTCTACTGTACACGATGGGGAGGAACTGCAAGTTTTAATTCTGAGAATGACATGGTAAAAACAGTGCTTTAAGAAGGCATTTAGGATAGACTGGAACACTGGGAGATCTGAAGACCTAGAGGATCTGGATATAAAGTGATGAAAGACTTAGAGAGTGTAATACACTGTGGCAAATATAAGAGAGAGCAGCAGTGGCCACGGTCGCCAAACTGTGAAAAGAACCAAGATGCCCTTTAACAGACGAAAGGATAAGGAAGATGTGGTCCATATACACTATGAAGTATCATGCCTCCATCAGAAAGGACGAATACCCAACTTTTGTAGCAACATGGACGGCACTGGAAGAGATTATGCTGAGTGAAATAAGTCAAGCAGAGAGAGTCAATTATCACATGGTTTCATTTATTTGTGGAGCATAACAAATAGCATGGAGGACAAGGGGAGTTAGAGAAGAGAAGGGAGTTGGGGGAAATTGGAAGGGGAGGTGAACCATGAGAGACTGTGGACTCTGAAAAACAATCTGAGGGGTTTGAAGGGGCGGGGGGTGGGAGGTTGGGGTACCAGGTGGTGGGTATTAGAGAGGGCACGGATTGCATGGAGCACTGGGTTTGGTGCAAAAACAATGAATACTGCTATGCTGAAAATAAATTTAAAATTTTTTAAAAAGAGATATTGGAAAGGAAGGTAGAGGGTGTGATTACCAGTTATATGAAGGGCCCAACTAAATAATTATTCTGTGCTCTTAAAATAGGACCCTTGAAGAAGTTAAAGACTGATCTCTTGAAGACAAGACATGATAATTATCCCTTGATTTTAGAGAGTGATTCCTGCACATACGAAATAAATTAGTATTTTCAAATCTATTGACTCATTTCTTGGGAACAGAAAATTTCTATGTCCAATTATCCACTGACCTGGTCATTACTGGTTTAGGAATTTAGTGGGAGAGAGCAGAAATAGGAAGAGGGGTATTTTATAACCTACCAGAATTTTAGAACTGGCACATTTCCCTCCCTCTATTGAACCCTGCCAGTCTCTTTAATACAAAGCACACCACACTTTTCTGTAAATTGTGTTTTTTTCCAGCTTTTTTTCTCAAGTGAAATACAACTTTTTCTTCTGTTTGGGTCTCAATTCAAACAAAATACCTTCCTATAAAACCTGTGCTTAATTCTGTTAGACTTTCATCTAGTTCAGGTTGGTAAACTCATACCTCAGTAATTCCCAGTTCTAATTTATGATATTGCTAGTGTGCAAGGAGCATGAGTAACTCTGCCCAGAAATGCATTAAAAGCACATAAGATTTAGAAGATATCAGGCTTGGTGTACCTTAAGAATAGGTATTAAGTGTGGTCTGTGGGGATAAAGCTGAATAAATTTAAGTATGTGAGAGAAGGTTAATACAAGCTCACGTCGTTTGGAAATTCCCTTGATTATACCTCTATCAGAAGACGGCAAAAGTGGTCCATTTTTCTCTTACTAGATTTTCTGCAAATTTTAATAATTTTTCCATCTAATTTTTTTGTTTTCTCCTTTTCTCTTTTCATTGAGCAAACACTCCTTTCCAGATTTATTTCTTCCCTTGTGGTATTAATCCTAGTCTTTCATTTCCCTTCATAAAAAGCAGCCTACCTATGATATACTCTCTTCCTTACACTGCCAATTTCTTTATTGGCTCCTTCTCACCAGTGTGCAAACAAGCCCACGTGAGTTTGCTGTCACTGCATGTACTTACTCTTTCTCCTTCATTTCTTTGGTCAGAGCCAGTGCAGCCTACTCTTTTTGCCTCACCTTCCAGTATATCTTTGCATTAAATAGGATACATGACAGATTACGTTGTGGTAAAAAAAAAAAAAAATAAATCCTGGACTCTCAGTGGCTTAGTAAAGGAAGGATGTATATCCCGTTACATCACAATCTGATGCAGGCTGGGCAGGCTACTTTTCTCTTCATGGCGACTCAGAGACCCAAGCAACATTTAGTTCAACTGTACCATGTTACACTTGAATCCTTTGTTTTTAGCCACAGAGCCAAGGGAGAGAGTATACATACATACAGAAGATACTCTTTTTTTTTTTTTTTAAGATTTTATTTATTTACTTGACAGACAGAGATCACAAGTAGGCAGAGAGGCAGGCAGAGAGAGAGGAGGAAGCAGGCTCCCTGCTGAGCAGAGAGCCCGATGCAATGCGGGGCTTGATTCCAGGACCCTGGGATCTTGACCTGAGCCGAAGACAGAGGCTTTAACCCACTGAGCCACCCAGGCGCCCCTAGAAGATACTCTTAATGTTAACTGTGCAGACCAGAAGAGCCATCTCATTTCCCTTTATGTTCCACTTGGCTACTAGTCGTATTCCCCAACTTGATGCATGAGGGGTAGGAAATGTCTAGGAGCAGGTAAATATGCAATGAGCAGTAATGGGCTTGGTCCCATCCCCCTCTCCTCAGTAGCATGTTTCTGTTCTCACCTTTCTGAAGGAGTATAAAAGCAGATTATGACCTTGACACATTACACGTATTGGCCAGGGCTTAAAGGAAGGCAAGGTTAAAAACTCTACATAAAAGGTGAAAATTTAAAGTATCCTAGCCTGGACTAGATTTTTTAAATATTCAGAGTGACCTGAAAGCTATAGGGTCTGCCTGAGATGCTGTTAAGGGTCGGGAAAAAGAGATTTGACCAAGTAGATTTGAAAGCAGTGGTTGGGAAAATATAAAATGTGTAATGTTTATACCTTATTGGATTCAAGACTGTCCAATATTAAACCTGTATTTAGGTTAGAAAATAATATCATTAGATATAAAGAAAACTATGTGACAATTTGTTGTTAAATGTAAGCTACATGAAGAAACCAAACACTAATAATGCTATTCTTTTGTCTTTGAATAAACTTAAACAATGCCTTTGCCTTAGTTTAGATAACAGAAAAGGGAACTTAATCACACTTTAAATTAAATTCAAAGATGGATCTTCTAAAAATAATTGAAATTTGGTGAATGCCTTTCTTCCAAGAGTTCTGTGAAAATCTCATAATTAGATTAATGTGTTTAATTCCCCCAGAGTATTGCAGTAAGGGTGAATCAGCCCTAATAAAGTACATCACATCTAAACAAAGTAAATGCCCTTTAATGTCCTTGCAGTGACCTTTTGAGTGGAGTTTCCAAATTCTCATACACGTTTTTTACTTCTGGGGATTTTAGTGCAAATTATGATTCAAAGAAAGAATTTAATTAATAATGTATGTCCCTGGATAATTAAAAAGAACTCTTCCTTTATGGAAAAAGTACTTTAGGTATGAAGAAAATCTCTCAGAAATGTTCAGAAGGTTGAAAGCTGGTTGTTATGTTATCTCAGCTTTTCTATTTCTTAAGCCATCCCACTGTAATTTGGAATCTGCTTTGTTTTTAAAGGCCTATGGGGAAAAAGATTTCAGCATTGCACAGCATAAACCATCCTTCCAGTCACAACTGAACCTGTGTTATTATACTGAACATTCATATTATATATTTCTTAAAGCCAAGCTTATTGTGTTCTTAAAATTTTTCTTACTTACTACTTATTTGTATGAATTGTTTATACATCAATAATTTTAAGTCCATTTTCCCTGACAGGAGAAACAGCTTTTATTTGTTATGATATAACAAATTGTTGGGATCCAAAATAATGTTGGGATTGAAAAGATATTTATCATATGATTTATTTTTAATTTTTTTAGATTTTATTTATTTGACACAGAGAGAGAGAGAGCACAAAAGCAGGCAAGAATGAGAGAGAGAAACAGGCTCCCTGATAAGCAGGGAGCCTGACTTGGAGCTCGATATGGGGCTTGATCCAAGGACTCTGGGATCATGACCTGAGCCAAAGGCAGACACAACCAACTGAGCCACCCAGGAACCCCTGTCATATGATTTTAAAATTGGAGGACTCTACTGAGACATCTATGGTACCACTTAATTTTACAGAGTCTAGAGAACTCTGCAAATTTACTTAATTAGTGGCAGAGCTGGACTGAACTGATTTTCAAACCAGTGTTTTGTGCTCTATATAATGATTTCTTCATTGTGTATAACTCTTTACATAGAGTGGATGGAAAGGTTGATTTAAAATCTCAGCAAACAAGATTAATAAGAGTAAGTAAAAAGTACTATGGACAAATTGCTTAGAGGGGATAGACAATAAAATCCAAGTTAGAGCACTCAAATATACAAAACAATTAGTAATAAGCATAAAGGAACTAACTGATAATAATACAATAATAGTAGTCCACATCAATGGACAGATCATCAAAATAGAAAACAAACAAGGAAGCAATGGCTTTGAATGACACACCGGGCCAGATGGACTTAACAGATATATTTAGAGCATTCCATCCTAAAAAACAGAATACACATTATTTTCAAGTACACATGAAACATTCTCCAGAATAGATCACATAGTGGTCGCAAAACAGGCCTCAACAAACATAAAAAGACTGGAGTCATACCATGCACCTTTCTGACTGCTGTGAAACTAGAAGTCAACCACAAGAAAAAAATGGAAAAGACCACAGGTACATGGAGGCTAAACAGCAAGCTACTGAACAATGACTGGCTCAACCAGTAAATCAAAGAAGAAACAAAGAAATACATGGAAATAAATGAAAATGAAAATACAATGGTCCAGAAACTTTGGGATGCAGCATAAGGGGTTCCAAGAGGAAGTATATAGTAGTACAGATCTACTTTAAGAAGCAAGAAAAATCTCAAATAAACAATCTAGGGGGTGCCTGGGTGGCTCAATGGGTTAAAGCCTCTGCCTTCGGCTCAGGTCATGATCCCAGGGTCCTGGGATCGAGCCCCGCATCCAGCTCTCTACTCAGCAAGGAGCCTGCTTCCACGCCTCTCTCCCTCTGTCTGCTTCTCTGCCTACATGTGATCTCTGCCTGTCAAATAAATAAATAAAAAATATTAAAAAAAATAAACAATCTAAACTTTTATCTAAAGGAGCTACAAAAAAGAACAAATGAAGCCTGAATACAGCAGAAGGAAGGAAATAATGAAGATTAGAGCAGAAATAAATGATACAGAAACTAAAAAGTAATAGTACAGATCAGTGAAACCAGAAGCTGGTTCTTTGAAAAAATTAATAAAATTGATAAACCTTTAGCAAGACTTATCAAAAAGAAAAGAGAAAGGACCCCTCAAAATAAAATAATAAATGAGAGAGGAGAAATAAAGAGCACCACAGAAATACAAACAGTTGTAAGAGAATATTACGAAATAACACATGCAAATAAATCAGACAAGCTGGAGGAAATGGATACATTCCTAGAAACATATAAACTATCAAAGCTGAAATAGGAAGAGATAGAAAACTTGACCACACTGATAATCAGCAAAGAAATTGATTCAGTAATCAAAAAACTCCTAACAAACAGAAGTCCAGGGCCGGATGGCTTCACAGGCAAATTCTACCAAATGCTTAGAGAACAGTTAATATCTATTCTTTTCAAACTATTCCAAAAATAGAAAAGGAAAACTACTTCCAAATTCATTCTACGAGGCCAACATTACCCAATACCAAAACTAGATAAGACTCCACTAAAAAAAAGTGAACTACAGGCCAATATCCCAGATGAACATGGATGCGCAAATTTTCAATAAAATACTAGCAAGCCAAATTCAGCAATGTATTAAAAGAGTCATTCACCATGATCAAGTGGGATTTATTGCTGGGTTGCCAGGGTGGTTCAATACTTGAAAATCAATCAATGTGATACCTCACATTATTAAAAGAAAACATAAGAACCATATGATCATTTCAACAGATGCAGAAAAAGCATTTGACAAAGTACAACCTCCATTTGTGGTAAAAACCCTCAACAAAGTAGGTTTAGAAGGAACATCCCATAACATAATAAAGACCATATATGAAAAACCCACAGCTAATATCATCCTTAATGGGGAAAAACTGAGAGCCTTTCCTCTATAGTCAGGAACAAGACAGGGATATCTACTCTTACCATTGTAAGTTTCAGCCTTAGCAGTCAGAGAACGCAAAGAAATAAAAGGCAACCAAATCAGCAAGGAAGAACTCAAATTATCACCATTTGCAGATGCAATGAAACTCTATGTAGAAAAGTCCACCAAAAAAAAAGCTAGAACTGATAAACAAATTCAGCAAAGTTGTAGAGTACAAAATCAATGTACAGAAATCGGTCTCATTTCTATACACCAATAATGAAGCAGCAGAAGGAAACATTAAGGAATCAGTCTCATTTACAACTGCACCAAAAATAATATCTAGGAATAAACCTACGCAAGAAGTGAAAAAGTGAACACTGTAAAAAAAAAAAAAAATTGAAGAGGACACAAAAAAATGGAAGGACAGTTCATGCTCATGGATTGGAAGAAACAATATTGTTAAAATGTCTCTGCTACCCAAAGCAATCTATCATAATCCCTATCAAAATTCCAACAGCATTTTTCACAGAGCTACAACAAACAATCCTAAAATTTGTATGAAACCCCCCCAACACACACTCCAAATAGCCATAGCAACCTTGAAAAAGAAAAACAAAGTTGGAAGTATCACAACTCCAGACTTCAAGTTATATTAGAAAGCTGTAGTGATCAAAACAGTATAATATTATATGGAACCAGAAAAGACCCCAAATAATCAGAGAAATGTTGAAAAAGAAAACCAAAGTTGGCGGCATTACAATTCTAGACTTCAAACTCTATTACAAAGCTGTCATCATCAAGACAGTACGGTACAGGCACAAATACAGATCAATGGAACAGAATAGAGAGCCTAGAAATAGACCCTCAACTCTAAGGTCAACTAATCTTTGACAAAGCAGGAAAGAAAGTCCTTCAAGATATGGTGTTGGGAAAATTGCCCAGCCACATGCAGAAGAATGAAACTGGACCACTTCTTTACACCACACACAAAATAGACTCCAAATGGATGAAAGACCTCAATGTGAGAAAGGAATCCATCAAAATCCTTGAGGAGAACACAGGCAGCAACCTCTTTGACCTCAACTGCAGCAATTTCTTCCTAGAAGCATCACCAAAGGCTAGGGAAGCAAGGGCAAAAATGAACTATTGGGATTTCATCAAGATCAAAAGCTTTTGCACAGCAAAGGATATAGTCAACAAAACCAAAGACAACTGACAGAATGGGAGAAGATATTTGCAAATGACATATCAGATAAAGGGCTAGTATCCAAAATCTATAAAGAATTTATCAAACTCAACACCCAAAGAACAAATAATCCAACCAAGAAATGTGCAGAGGACATGAACAGACATTTCTGCAAAGAAGACATCCAGATGGCCAACAGACACATGAAAAAGTGCTCCACATCACTCGGCATCAGGGAAATACAAATCAAAACCATAGTGAGATACCACTTCACACCAGTCAGAATGGCTAAAATTAAAAAGTCAGGAAATGACAGATGCTGGTGAGGATGCGGAGAAAGGGGAACCCTCCTACACTGTTGGTGGGAATGCAAGCTGGTGCAGCCACTCTGGAAAACAGCATGGAGGTTCCACAAAAAAGTTGAAAACAGAGCTACCCTATGACTCAGCAATCACACTACTGGGTATTTACCTTAAAGATACAAATGTAGTGATCCGAAGGGGCACATGCACCTGAATGTTTATAGCAGCAATGTCCACAATACCAAGCTATGGAAAGAATCTAGATGTCCATCAACAGATGAATGGATAAAGAAGATGTGGTATATATATGTGTGTGTGTGTGTGTGTGTGTACACACACACACACACACACACACACACAGACAATGGAATACTATGCAGCCATCAAAAATTGAAATCTTGCCATTTGCAATGACATGGATGGAACTAGAGGGTATTATGTTAAGTAAAATAAGTCAAACAGAGAAAGACAATTATTATATGATCTCACTGATATGAGGAATTTGAGAAATAAGACACAGGATCATAAGGGAAGGGAGGGAAAAATGAAACAAGATGAAACTAGAGAGGGAGATAAAGCATAAGAGACTTTTTTTTAAAAGATTTTATTTATTCATTTGACAGACAGAGATCACAAGTAGGCAGAGAAGCAGGCAGAGAGAGAGAGGAAGAGAAGCAGGCCTCCTGCGGAGCAGAGGGCCCGATGCGGGGCTCGATCCCAGGACCCTGGGATCATGACCTGAGCCGAAAGCAGTGACTTAAACCCACTGAGCCACCCAGGCACCCCAGCATAAGAGACTCTTAACCTCAGAAATCACACTGAGGGTTGCTGGAGTGGAGGAGGGTGGGAGGATGGGGTGCCGTGGTGATGGACATTGGAGAGGATATGTGCTATGGTGAACATTGTGAACTGTGTAAGACTGAGGAATCACAGACCTGTATCCCTGAAAGAAACAACATATTATATGTTAATTTAAAAAATGTAAAATTGGGAGGGGAGTCTACAAAAGACTAAAGCAAACACACAAGTGGCAAAGTACCATCAATGCTGTTGGATTTCAGCCTGTCTGAAGGTAATCTGCTTCAGGTGATAAAACTTACCCTTTTTTCTTATTCAGAGCCATGGGCCATTAGAACAAAATTTTACATTACCTTTCTCATTTTAAAGATAAAATAAAAATTAGTGAGAGACATTGAAAAAAAAAGTGTAATACTGACACAAAAAGAGGTACATAGATCAATGGAACAAAAGAGAAAACCCAGATATGGACCTACAATTATATGGTCAATTAATTTTTGACAAAGCAGGAAGGAATATCCGATGGGGAAAAGATAGTCTTTTCAACAAATGGTGTTGAGAAAACTGGAGCAATGTGCAGAAGAGTGAAAGTGGACCACCATATACAAAAATAAATTCAAAATGGATTAAAGACCTAAATGAGGACCTGAACCCATAAAAATCCTAGAGGAGAACACAGGCAGCAACTTCTTTGACATTAGCTGTAGCAACTTCTTTCTAGATATGCCTCAGGGAAACCAAAGCAAAAATAAAGTACTGGGATTTCATCAAGATAAAAAGCTTTGGAACAAGGAAGGAAATAATCAACAAAACTAAAAGGCAGCCTATGGAATAGGAGAAGATGTTTGCAAATGACGTATTTGATAAAGGGTTAGTATCCAAAATACATAATGAATTTATAAAACTCATCATCCAAAAAATGAATAATCTGATTAAAAATGGGCAATAGATATGAATAAGCATTTTCCAAAGAAGACACAGAAACGGCCAAAAGATACCTGAAAAGATGCTCAACATTGTCATCATCAGGGAAATACACATCAAAACTACAGTGAGATATCACTTCACACCTGACAGAATGGCTAAAACCAACAACACAAGAAACAATAAGTGTTCTCAAGGATGTGGAGAAAGGGGAACCCTCTTGCACTGTTGGGAATGCAAACTGTGAAGCCACTCTGGAAAACAGTCTCCTCAAAAAGTTAAAAATAGAACTATCCTAGGACGCCTGGGTGGCTCAGTGGGTTAAGCCGCTGCCTTCGGCTCAGGTCATGATCTCAGGGTCCTGGGATCGAGCCCTGCATCTGGCTCTCTGCTCAGCAGGGGGCCTGCTTCCTCCTCTCTCTCTCTGCCTGCCTCTCTGCCTACTTGTGATCTCTGTCAAATAAATAAATAAATAAAATCTTAAAAAAAAAAAAGAACTATCCTACAATATCCAGCAATGGCACTACTAGGTATTTATGCAAATAATACAAAAATACTAATTCAAAGGGATACACACACCCCAATGTTTATAGCAGCATTATCTACATGCCAAACTATGGAAACAGCCCAAGCATCCATAGACTGATGAATGGATAAAGAAGAGGAAGAATATATATATATATATATATATATATATATATATATATATATGTATATGTATGATGGAATATTACCCAGCTGTAAAAAAGAATGAAATCCTACCATTTGCAATGATGTGGAGAGAGCTAGAGAGTTTTATGCTAAACAAAATAAATCAGTCGGAGAAAGACAAATACCATATGATTTCACTCGTATGTGGAATTTAAGAAACAAACAAACAAAACGAGCAAAGGGGAAAAAAAGAAAGAGAAAAGCAAACCAAGAAAGAAACCCTTAACTATAGAGAACCATACTGAGAGTGACCAGAGGGGAAGTGGAGGGGGGACATGGATGAAATAGGTGATGGGGATTATGGAGGGCACTTGTGAAGAGTGCAGTGTATTGTATATAAGTGTTGAATCACCAAATTATACACTGGAAACTAATATTACACTGTATGTTAATGAACTGGAATTAAAACTAAAACTTAAAAAATTCCAAATTGTTGTTCACAATTGTATCCTAATTTATTTGATTGTTTAATTAATATCTGTCTGACCCACTAAATCATAAGCTCTAAGACTGCAGTAATTATATTTTAAGTTATATTCTGGTAACAGGCATACGGTTGTCTTTTTTTAAAAAAGAGGTTTAATTTGGCAGCTTATAATTTCTCTTTCAAACATTTTATCCAGTACTATATTAGCAGTTCCACAGATGACTTCCAAGCTCTGAATTTTGTTAAGTTTTTGAGCACTCCTTTTTCAGAAAGTCATCCTTTTAAGTAATAGCTGAATTTTATATATATTTCTAAATGTCATCAGAAGAGCCACCTTTCAGTACTCTCTTGAGTTTTTGATATTGTCTGAAGGATCTTTTCCCTGCAGCACTTGTTAATTATATCACTTTAAAGTTGACAAGTAGATCAATGAGACCTCTTACAAATTGAGAGTGAATATTGATTAAACTGTCCATTGATGTCTTTCACTGATGGCTCTTCAACCTACAGCTTGTCCAATTCTGAAGTTTAAGAGATATCTGAAGGTATCATTCAAAGGAATTATAGGCCTTTTCCCTTTGATTTGGCTTTATTCATTTTAAATTATAAAATAATACATTAATGTATTATCACATAAAAGTTCAATAAAATAGCAGTTATAGAACAAAAACTAAAATTCTTACTTATTATGTCAATCTGCTCAGGCTACCATGACAAAATATCACAGGCTGGGTGTTTTCCACAAGATAAATTTATTTTCTCGCAGTTCTGGAAGCTGGATCTGAGATCACGGTGCCTGCATGGCCAGTTCCTGAGGACAACTTTCTTCCTGGCTTGCAGATGGCAGCCTTCTCACTGGGTGCTTACGTGGTAGACAGAGCAAGTTTCCTGGTGTCTCTTCTTCTGAAAGCACTAAGCCCATCATGAGGGCACCACCATCATGAACTCAAACCTAATTACCTCCAAATGCCCCATCTCCAAATACTAGCACACTGCGATTCAGGGCTTCAGTGATTGCTAATTTAAATAAAGCATGTTATGTGCCAAGATCTCTCCTAAGCAACGCTTGCACAACATTTACACTTTACACATAAGGAAACTGAAGGATCTAAAAACATACACAGCTAATAAGTGGCAGAGCCAGGACTCGAATAAAAACTTCTCGAAGCTCTCACTCTTTCCTTTGAACCCTCCGCAGAAATAACACTGCCAATAAGCGGTGTGAATTCTTCTAAACCAATTTACAGGCCATTTGGGCTCTGTTTTTTTGCTTCTTGAATTCATCAGGAAAGTGTTATAGAATGTGGTATAAAGAACCGGATATGCTAAACCTTTTGGACTCTTCTTCCCCCTGCACCTAACCCCACCCCACTTGTCTTATTAATGCCTACCAGTACTTCAGATTTTATCGAAGGGGTACCTAATTATGGAAGCCTTCCTGATTTCTCACCCCTTTTATTCTAACAAGGAAGAAAATGGACCAGAGAGGTAAACGGATTTGTGAGGGGCTGCCAGCTATTTGGTATCAAACTTGGTCTAGAACTCCTACTTCTCGATTTAGCTGATCACTCTCTTTCAGCACCCCACTTTAATCTTCTGGAACTCAAACTCACCATTTACAACCCGAAGGAGAAATTCTTAAGAGTACTACAGTCTCGTGATTTGGCTAATTTTGGATAGGTACGTTTTAGATCTTAAACCTACAAATTGATTCTTCTAAAAAACAGCACCCCCCCCAAAAAATAAATAAATAAAATAAAATAAAATAAAAAGCAGCACCAAAATGAAAGAGAGTGTTTTAACTTTCAGCGCAAGGTACAAACCAAATTTTTGAAATGACTTCCTTGAAAGACAAGGTTATTTAAGATAATCTTTTGATTGAAAGTAACACGAGGGCGTGGAGGCATTGTTAGTATACTACTAGAAAAGCAGAGAGGATCAAAGTCTAATAATAATCTAATCATGTAAGGGAATATGTATTAGTTGTCTATGATTACCAATAAACCATCACTAACTCAGCAGCTTAAAACAGCATAAATATATGATTTCTCAGTGAAGTTAGTCAGAAGTCTGTTCGGCTCAGCTGGTTTCTCTGCTGTGGGTGCCGCAAGGCTGAAATCAAGGTGTTGGCTAACCTAGGATTTTACCTGAAGTCTCTGAGGCAGAATCTGCTTCCAGGCTCATCCAGGTTGTTGGCAAAATTCAGTTCCATGTGGTTATAGCGCTGAGGTCTTTACGTCCTTAGTGCTTATTAACCACGGCTGTTCTCTGTTTCTAGAGGCCGCCTACGTTCCCTGGCCTCTGGCCTCCTTTCTTCAACTTTAAAGCCAACAACAGTGGGTTCAGTCCTCTCATACTTGTCTCATCTTTCTTGCTTCTTTCCTGCTCTCTTGCTCTGATGACCTCATCTTCTTTCCCCTTCTACTTTTAAGCACTCAAGTGATTACATTAGGCCCACTTGAATACTCTGGGACAATATCATTATTTTAATGTCCATAACCATTATCACATTGACACAGAAATTATGTTCTTCCCTTTTGCTATTAAGCAACACTGTTCTGGAAATTAGAGCAAGAAAATCTTTGGGAGTTCATTACTCTGCTTACCACAGTCCACCTTTTGGCCCTCAAAGATTGATGTCCATTTCACATAACAAAATACATTCAGCTCATTCCAAGATGCCCAAAGATCTCGTCCCATTACAGTATTAATTCAAGTGCAGAATTTCATCAACTCTAAAATTCCAGATCGAATCACCCAATCTATCTAAATCAGGTATGAGTGAAACTCTGGGTAAAATTCTTCTCGGAGCACAATTCTTTTTCATCTTTGGTCTTATGAAACTAAAGAAACAAGTTATTTTATCCTAAATATGGGATTATGTAATAGACATTGGATTATAGTTACAGATATGCTGGTTCAAAAAAAGGGGAAATGGACAGATAAAAGGATATATAAAAATAAAAGGGATGACTTGTCCCAAATACTTTTGAAATACAGCCATACAAACTCCATTAGATATTGAGGTCCAGGGAAAATAATCCTCTGTGTTTCTCAGCTCTTGGTTGCTTCCTCTGAGTCATGCTTCCCTTTTCACGAAAGGTAGCACATGTTTGCAACTGAGTAGTTTTAACACCCTGTTTTCTGCAAGTGGGATTGTAGGGTCCTAACAGTCTCTTTTCATTTTGTACTCTCTCTGCCTCAGTATAGACCAACACTGCTGTCATAATACTCTCAAGAACTTCATGAGTTTCCCATGTATGTCATGGGGATTCACTATACAGGTCTTTTTAAAAAAAATTTAATTGTTATTATTTGTTTATTTATTTCAGAGAGGGGGGAGAGAGAGAGAGAGAGAGAGAGAGAGAGAGAGAGAGAGAATGAGAACACCGGCAGGGGGAGGGGCAGTGGGAGAAGGAGAAGCAGACTCCTGAGTCGGGGCTCAACCCCAGGACCCTGAAATCATGACCTGAGTCAAAGGCAGTGCTTAGCTGATAGAGCCACCCAGGTGCCCCTACATAGGTCTTTCTTGGATAATCTCATCTCTAGGGCTTCTGATGATATGGCTGAAAGGATCTATCACACCTTTAGTCTCTTCAAATAGCACTTGGCAACTGAATATTCTGACCTTTTATACTTCCTAAGTTATTAGAAAAAGGTTTTATAGACACATCTGGCATTTTCTCCATGTCTTCCTGCCAAACAGATCTCTTCAAAACCAGAAATGGTGGGTCAAAACCTTCTCAGGGGTTGAATCTCTCTGACCTCCCCTTCTGCATCATTTTCCTCTACTTCTTTTGTCTCCTGCTGCATCTCTCCGACTCCAGCTGGAGAAATTTCTCTACTTTTAGTTTCTCCACTGACTGGACTGGGTGTACCTTCAAAATCTAGGATAATCTCTCCATTCTAAGATTCATAACTTGAATCACATTTTCAGTTTCTTTTGCCATATAACATGACACATTCATAGGTTCTGGGGATGAGCGGATGAAAATCCTTGGGGAACCATTATTCTGTCTATCATAGAACATAATCCCACAAATCTGTCAATGCATGGGTAAGAATAAGAGAGGGTGCAAACTAAAGAGAAAATAGTTCCTGGGAGCTAAAAATTGGAAAGCATTCCATGGTTTATGGCCTTCAGGTTTCGGAGTAGCTACATAGGCTGGTGACCGGGAGTACTGAGCAAATGCTCAGCAGCCTTACAGATCCAGAATTTCTCTGGCTTGAACCAGGGAGGTAAACTTAGGTAAGGAAGCTTGAGGAGGAAAAGAGTTGCCTTCATCTTTAATCACCATGAATGAGTTTGACAGAGTGAGAGTAGAGAGATATGGTGACTTCATAGACCAACACTGAACTGTAGTTTATGTTAAGTAAGTGTTTTAATTTAGTTCTGCAGTGGTAGGAGTCCTAGCATGCTTGCTTCGTATTGCAAGTATATTATTATGAGTGTCCGAGTAAGGATCAAACATCAAATAATAACATCAAATCCCCAAAACTATTTACTTGGAGAACTCCTGTTAGGGTGTCTGGTAGGCTTTCCCTGGTTAAACGACCATAAAATATTTTGTAGGAATAGTATATTTATTTTTTCCTTTGGCATTATTAATCTGGATCACCTGAGTCACACGCCCTCTAACCTGGCAGCTCATTATGCGTAGCAGATATCAACAAGTAAATCACGTTAAGATAGGCTATGGTACTTAAATAAGAGACTTCTGAATCCTGAGAGAGTGTGCAGGAATCTATTTAAGGACTCTGCCATTTCCATCTGCTATAATTTAAATTACATCACCAATGTGATGTTTAAACTGTCTTGTACTAGAAAATTAATCAAAGAAATTCATTCATTTCAGTTTGCTTTTCTGCGGTGTTGGCTCACAAGTACAGAAATATGATGAGAAACCATATTTAGCTTAGCACTTAAATCAAGGTTACCAGGCTCTCTTAAATCCATGTACTGATTTCTGTGTGTTAACACTCCTTTCCCTGCCCTAATGGCTTGCTTTCTAAATGGGATTCTTTCCAAAACCCTTCTATAGGGGGAAATAAAAGCAATTTAGCATTTGAAACAAGCCAGTATCAAGTAGTTCACACAACATGTTTCAATGGGAAGATAAATCTTAAACTAAAATTTTACTCCTTATCAAGAATTTGAACTTACGCTGCAGTAATAACTAAAAGCTTTCTATTTTTTTCCTTTTCTTTTCTTCTTTGTTTTTGGTGGTGAAATAAAGACTGTGGTCTGGTAAGTGAAGTACCCACCCCCACTCTGTGTATTGGCCATTTTTCTCATTTATGTCTTCCTCAAAGATGCAGTACTTGATGCTTGGATATGCTAGTACTTCTTGGAGGATTTCATTTGAACTCCACCCCAGAACATGACTCAGTCCTGTGTGGAAGCGACTTTTCTTAATGATGCCATGATTACCTGGGGCAGTGTGAGGTGAAGAGTTTGTCTTTTGGCTTACCTAGGTTTATGGCCATTTAATTTTATTCCTTCTTATCATTCCCATAGGGTGCTAATATTTCCTAATCTAGGTCACAAATGGTCTGAGCCGCACATCCAGTTTTACTCCACAGTGAAGGAAATTAAGGCTCTGGCTTCACAGAGGTTTAAAAATCATGACCACTGCTTAGAATTTTGTTGGTGTCAAACAGTCTCTCCTAGTGTCACCTGCCTGTAGTAGTCACCCCTCTCCAGCTGTCCCTTAATTATCTTAGGTTCACAGCTCACACTGCCTGATGGTAGGATCCAGAGACAACTTGAGAGAATAGGAGGGTGATGATAGATTTGATGTGAGAAATAACCTTTTTCCATATGTGCCCCCTGTCCCCAATTCCAACACAGACCTCCAGTCAGTTCTACTAATCACATGAATGGTGGAAATTGATGAGAGGTTTGTATTTTCTGTCTAAATTGATGCCTAGTAGCAGAGACACATTCCATGGATGCAAGAATCCAAGAGTAGAGGAGACTTCATGAACGTAATCACCCCCAAATCAACAAAGTCCTAGGAAGGGCTTTGGAATTGTACAAACCAGGGCAATTTTATCTAGAACTCAAGGACCAAGGAGACCCCAGTTACTATCTGCATGATACATGCTAGCACAATAAGGTATTTAAATATTATTTATTTTTATTTTTTAAAAAAGATTTTATTTATTTATTTAAGATAGAGAGCAAGCATGAGTGGGGAGGGCCAGAGGGAGAAGAAGAGGGAGAAAGACTCCAAAGCAGACCATGCCGAGTCTTAATCCCAGGACTGGGAGATCATGATTTGAGCTGAAACCAAGAGTTAGACGCTCAGCCAACTGCACGACCCATGCACCCCATGTAAGTAAGTATTATTATCAAAATCTCTATCATGGTTGTTGATGTTAGTTGAAAGTTCAGATCAATAAAATCGTTATTCCAAATGTGATCTTTGCCCTCCTGACAGACAAGTCCAGATGCTAGAAAGCCAGTCTGGAGGACTTGGAAAAATTAGATTTGGGTCATCTTCCTGATGTCTCTAAATTTAATTCTGGTCATTCTTTCTTTCTTTCTTTTTTTTTTTTCCCTTTTCCTACTCCAATCTGTATTTCAAAGTACAAAGGCCAAAGTTCAAAGGCCAAATGACCTTTTCTGACAGAGGTGGACTACTCATTAAGGGGAGGCTGCTGGTTGGACAGCCATGGTGGAGTACAAGTATATACAAGCACATGTTGCCATGTCTTTGATATCAGATGGGCAGTTTCCCAAATTGTTGTCAACATAGTCCAAATATTCCAGGAAATCTCCAGTCCCAACACTGAAGGTATGTTGTCTCTTCAGAATGTGTAAGCACATTCACCTGGGAGCAAAGGGTCTGCTACATGTTTGTTTTTGGGCAACTGTACAGTGAAAGTAGTTTTAAATATAAAGGGGGTTCTGAGTTTAATTTCTCAATGAAAGGAATGCTTTTTGCTTCTTGCTCTGACCTACTTAAACTCCACCAAAGAGACACTGCTGGACAAACAAGAACTTTCCTTGTCTGCTGTTGAGATGCCAGAAAAATGATGAGACGAGCACACCAGGTCCATTTATAAAATAAAACTGTTTTAAGCCACAACTAGCAGCATTCCAATTCACATTTTTCCAGACTCCATGTCTTTGTGTAATATTTCAAGAAACATTTTTATAATGGGTGAAAAATTTCTCTGAACTCTTAAGTTTTAGGTGTTTTATCATTTGGTACTGTATTTAAGATATAAATAGAGAGGAAGTTAATATATGTGTGGGAATTATTGATTTATTTGAATACCGTGTTAAGAAATCTTTTGAGATGTGTAAAGTTGTGACTATAAATATGTTGTTTTTAGAGCTGGGTATGTCATTGAATATCTTAGAATGATATTCTTAGAATAATTTGAAACAGAATTTCCTGCAATGATACATTTTTTCTACCTGACTTTCCTGTGCTACCATGTACTGAAAATAAGGACAGAGTAATACATACTAAGACGAAGTGAATATATATGAAAAAGAAAAAAATATGTTTTTTTACTAATGAGGCTACAACTGAGAAAAAGTTGGCAGAATGTGTTGATAAATCTCATGTGTTTTTTGAATCTTTGTGGAATCTCTGGGTTTATAGTCTTAAATTTTGCTGGTGAACAAATTTGAACTGGTTCATCCAGTATAAATCATTATAATCGTCTCTGTTTTCTCTAGTATCTCCCACAATTTACAAAAATTTCTGATGTTAAAATATTTTTTCAATGATAATTTAACAAAGCATCTAATATGTATTGCATACGCCCATGTGATAGGCATGTGCTAAACCCTTTAGTGGAACATTTTTGAGAGAGATAGATTGAGCGCATGTGTGAACAGGGGTAGGGGCAGGGGGGTGGGGGAGTGGAGAGAGAGAATCTTCAATAGGCTCCACGGCCAGCACGGAGGCTAATCTAGGGCTCATTGATCTCAAAACCCTGAGATCATGACCTGACCTGAAATCAAGGGTTGGATTGCTTAATTGACTGTGCCACCCAGGTGTCCCATTGCATCATTTCTTTTAATCCCCAAAACAATTCCATGCAGTAGAAGTATTAATCCTATTTTGCAGATGAAATAATCCAGGTTCTGTGGGGTTGGAAACTTGAATATAAGGCTAGTGAGTTATGGAAGTGAGATACAACAATAATTGCTAAAATTTATATAGCAAGTAGTATAACATACTGAATCTTCATATCAACCCAACAAGGTGGAAGAGAAGAGTAACAGAGAAAAAGTAAGGAAGCCAGAGTTTGAACCTTGTAAATTTGACTCCAACTCTTGAGTATAAACTATGAGTATTAAGTTACAAAGGTGTGCTGTCGGAAGCCACTAGCTTTTTAAATTTTTGTCATAATTCAAATTTAGATTAGTTAACCTTTTTTTAAAAGTTTGGCTTTTTAGTCAAATTAGCTACATTCAAGTGCTCACTAGCTAGTGCCTACCATATTGTACAGCACGATATACTTCCATCACTGCAGAAAGTTCTGTTGAACAAAGCTGTTGATAGACTCTCCTAATGTTTTCCTAGTGATGTTTTAATAAAATAATGTGGACTCCATGAAGAGATTTGGGAAAAAACACTTAAATTTTATTACCAGTGCCAAACTAATCATCGTTTGGGATAGATTAATCTTACTGATGGTTACTAATTTGATTTTTATTCTTCTTGTCATAAATTTGATGGGAGAAAAGTTTCTGATATTGTCCCTAAAACTTGGAAATTTTGGATTCTTATTATAGACCTGTGACTCCCCTTTCATGGATTATATAACTCCTAATAATTTTCCATTTGGGAATATTAAGTTGGCAAAAATAATTTCAAGGAGGCAAGAGGTGCAAGACAGTATTAAAAAATCCACTCTAAAAATTGAAATCCTTCCAAAAAATAAATTTGCAGGGTTTTGTTTTTGTTTTTGTTTTTCTTTTTGCCAAGAAGAATAATGCTGTTTAAATGAACCATCACATTCTGTTTAGTCATTTGAAACTATCTTGCCTTTTCTGAATGGCATATGTTGCTCTAGTTTAAAGCCATTTCAAGAATAAAATAATCAAGAAATGTTCTTACTTAGAATGACTATCTTTGTATATTTGTCTATATCTGTGGTGGGTTCCTTTCTGCATTTCTTATCTTTAAAATAATTAAATAAAAGGATAAATGCAACTTACTCCTACATACTGACATTCTAGGTACCTGTTGGATTCATTCCAATTTATGAAGGTGTTTTGAATGATAATTTCAGAATTGATTGGATGCATTTCAGATGGAGATCTGTTTCTATGGAAACATATTGGGTTTGCAGACTGAAAGACTATTGTAAATAGCATTAACCAAAATTGCATATGCACAGGATGACTCTACTCCTTCCCTAGAAAATTCACTAAAGGAAAAATAAAGGCTAGAGGAGGCCAAACCTAATCCCAGTTGCCTGTAATAATTATCTGGTCAACACCAGTCACCAGCCTTAGAAATAGTCAATTTCATACTAAAATGTGCTCTCTGAGGGGAGGGAGTTCCTCATCAGGCCAGTACCAGAGTCCCAGTACAAACTAGGAAGTCTACTGGTAGGTTTATCTGTGGGAGCATCTTGCCAGAAGGCATTAGCTAAACGCCTGTGTCAAGGGTGAACCTAAGATCTGGGGCAGGGAGTGAATAGCTCAGGCAGGAGAGCAAAAACAGACTGAGGAGGAGTAGACTCAGTATGGAAAAGCCACTGGGGAGCAAAAAAGAAAAATAGGACAATTTGGGACTGGAGTGATATGTAGAGAATTTCTAAGGAAGATGGTGCTGTGCAATTGGAGGGTTTTTTTTAAAACAAATTCTTTTTTTTTTTTTAAGATTTTATTTATTTTTTTGACAGAGAGATAGATCACAAGTAGGCAGAGAGGGAGGCACCAGAAGGGGGAAGCAGGGTCCCTGCTGAGCAGAGAGCCCGATGCGGGGCTCAATCCCAGGACCCTGAGATCATGACCTGAGCCGAAGGCAGAGGCTTAACCCACTGAGGCACCCAGATGCCCCCGCAATTGGAGATTTTAAAGGAAGAACTGTGTGAATTATGACTCAGAATGGAATTTTCCTGCCTGGTCAGTATTGAGACATAATTCTCCATGGGTCTCTTAAGTTTCTGTGCATCTTCTAAGCAGAGGGCACCAACTAATTTTATTTCAGATTACCTTTTCAAAGACGTTGGTGTAGTGAACAGCCTTGGATGACTGAGGTGATGTCTCTACCTGGAACAAGGTCAAGTCTGTTTATTCTTCAGTATAATAAATATGTCTCCCTCCAGGGTATAATCTGACTAGGCTCACTGCCCATTATAAAAGATTTCGGTTTCCAAAGCTTTCTGGAATCACGCCCCCATTACATGTGTATAATCACCCAGCCTTCTTCATATCACCCTATGGTAACTGGGGCTCAGGGTACCAGCACAAATGCTGATACTGTCTATACAGCTATGCTTAGTAAACTATCATTTGTTTCTGACCCAGGAATCTTGTGTCTTTTGTCAGCATCTATGAATCTATGGTAGCCTATTTGGTGGTTTGTATTTGGGTAGAATTAGGGTAAAATTCACAGTTCTCAACAGTTAGTATGGTTTGGAAATGATTTTAATCTCTCTTAGCTGAACTCTGAATTATAGAAGATACTATAGCCACCTAACATGCCAGCAAACAGACTTCAGCTTCTCCATGCTCTCTTACTGTAAGGAAAGTACTGGGGTAAGTAGAGCTGCTGAAACTTATCATTAGGTTTCTGGTATCTCTTGGTGCCTGTTTCCCAATTCTTTGGTATAAAGGCTAGACAGATATAATCTGTAATTATATATATGTGTTGGCTTGCACTGTTTTGAATTCAGTAATAGTGCCTAGGTTAAGATTATTTTTTAATCATGTTCATATATTTATGCAGAAGCACTGTTTAATTATTTTGTCATTTTGTTAAGATGTATTAATTTTGATCATCAGTGACCTCTATTATCTCACATGGATACCAGCACTTACTTTGAATTGGGTTTGGGTTTTTCCACTCTTCATTGGATTTGGCTCCTGTGAACTGCTATTCAATACATATCATACGGATTGCCTTGGTGTGACCTTGTCTTTGATGAGCCCCTCTCAGGAGATGGTCATGACTTAACTAACATTCAAGATATGGATAAGATACTTATGTGACAAATGAGAAAGTTGAGAATTTTAATTATAAAGTCAAAACTCTAAGTAACAGGAAAGAAACATTATTAGAATCTAAAATTATTTCCCATTTTGTACTCTTGCAGAGGATCAAAAAAATAATGTGACTCACAGTTTGCTACTAGCAGATACAAGATGCTTTTGAGACTCTTTCAACCTTCGTTTTGACTTGTTTTGCCATTGGTAAGAACTCTGAAACACCCGATCCAGGATTCTTCCAGATCATCGCCTCCCCGACCTCACTCCATTACAGCTTCACACAATGTCTAAATTTCTGGGAACAAAACCCAACAAGATATGTGTAAAAGTTTCAACAAAGTGGAAATTGTAAAAGCCAACTTCCCACTCAACACCTACCTTGAGATTTATTTTCTGTTCTCTTCACATTCAAGCTCCTGTGTAACAATGTGACCTTTTAAAAAATACACAAATTAGTAGTTTTAATTTGCAATTTCATTCACACTACAGAACTATGAGAATTCTAATGGCATTGGCAATTAACTTGCCCATTTGTGCCCAATTTTGCTAATGTATAATGAGTGGTATAGAAAAGAGCATAGGTAAATAGGAAACATGACCTATAATTTCTAATTACACATATGTGTTGGCTTGTACTGAATTTATATTTAGAAACAGTGTCTAGCTTTTAACCCTTTGTGTTGGGTTTTTGTGCAAAAGACATATTTAATTATTTTAGAGGTTTTCCTGTTTTTATGGGTGAATTTGTCTCATTATTCAGTGTCCTTCTGTTCTTCCTGAGTTCTGGGAATATAGTAAACTTGCATGTTATATTTTACGTATTGATAATGAAGTAGAATATAAGCAAAGAAAGAAGACATCTACATATTTATTAGCCAAATGAAAAAATACAATACAACCACTAGGATTTTCAGCTCATAGGTATTACAATATAATTTAGTTTGCTTTTATTTCAAGTTATTGTTTTCCACTTTTTTCTTCTGAGAGTACAGATGAAGCAGTTACAACAATTTCTAAAAATCTGGCAATACTATTATGTTATAATAAATCCATATACTACCTAATTTAAAATAAAAGGAACTTTTGCTCTTACTCTCAAGTCTCTCATGTTTCTCATCAGCTGGTGGAAGAGTTCCCAGCCCTGATTCTTCATGCCCCCAAATATGAGTTTAAGATGCCACAAGAGTCTATCTTATTCGGTTTGGGTTGCTATAACAAATCACCATAGACTGCGTGCCTTATAAACAACAGAAATCTATTTCTCTGGGAAGTTCAAGATCAAGCAGTGGGCAGACTCCGTGTCTGGTGAAGACTAGATTCCTGGTTCACAGAATAGTGTTTGTTTGCTGTGTCCTCATGTGGCGGAAGAGACAAGACAGCTCCCAGGGTTCTATTTGATAAGGACACTGATCCTAGCTATGGGCTCCATGTGGCCCTGAAAGGCCCAACCTTCTAATACCATCATATTTAGGATTAGGATTTCAACATATGAATTTCTGGAGGGACACAAACATTCAGTCCATAGCAGAGTCCATCTTGTTTATACATAAAGTTCAAAGGAAGTCATTTTTGCTACCAGGGAATATTGTATATCTCTTAGCAAATATCTAATCCAGAGAGACTAAATTACATCCATTTTGCTTTATAATGGCCATTAGGTAAAAACTGCCAGAAATACTTGAGTCCATTTTTGATAGAATATAACATTTTGGTGTTCTCTCATTTCCATGCCAACCTAAAGACTATACAGGTTTTCCTCAGAAAAAGACCTTTATAGAAAGCTCTGAAATGTGTCATGACCAGATCTTTTCTGAGAAAAAGATATCCCAAAGATAGTAGGAAATGATATCCTAGAGACATTTTAGTAAACTTTTCCAGAAGACTTCCATAGTGTTTGGTAAATCACAACATTAGAGACTTTGGATGTAATTGAGACCCTGACAATTTTAGGGCTGGTTGTTGATTCTACCACTTGTAAATCTGGTTGTTGCACCTCATCTAAGAGTATTAAACATTTTTTAAAAGTTACTTAACAACCTTAAGATGATGTGAAGTAGGCGCACACATTAAAAAAAAAAAAAATCACTTAAAGGTCAGCATCAAAAGCTGCTTCCCTGGTATTCTGCTGATAAATTCACATGGGAACCCTGCCATGAGTTGTCACACATTGTCAAGGCTCACTCTCATTGTCACTGATGGACATCAACTCCTTTTTTTCTATGTGTAGTTATTAGAGGGAAATCTCCCTTGGTATGCACTTTTCTTAAGATCCAGTAGAAGGGGGCAGATAACAGTACTGACATGTGGGGAGAAATAATGAGTATACAACAGTGTCAAGTAAAAAGCAGCAGACATGAATTTCTTGAAGAATATCCTTGCAATTATGTTCATCCAAGAATATGTGCTGATTTAACTCAGATTTAAATATATGCTGAGAACGAATCTGCATAGTTAAGAATTAAATTATAAATCAACAATTTCTTGCCTGTTTCAGACAGTTCTTAAATAGCAGCTTTATAATCTTATTTTTCTCTGTAAGCATATAGGATAAATCAAAATATAAAAATTTAAGCAACAAATCATATTTACACTACATATTATTACTCTGAGGATAAATAATTAGAAACAAAATATTACATACATATGAATAGAAAATCCTTTTTGCCTAAGGCAGTAACTATTTTATTTGAATACTTTATTTGAATACTTGGGAGGATGTTATAAAGAATATTATGAATTTGACTTCGGGCAATTTGTAATTCATCAATTAGCTTCTGGTTGTCTTATTTATGCCCTGTATTTTATTGCATTCGTATAGATTCTGATACTTTGTTATTTCCATTCTCCCTCTCTATTTTATTACTTGGCTTTACTTTAGCTCTTATAAAAGCTCTCTGCAGGTCTTCTTAAAATTTATTATGGAGGATAGTTTTCAGAACACAAGAGGCAGAGAATGAAACAGACTGAGCATAATTTGAAGTCAGAATCAGCCTGAATCTCAGCGTTACCACTTACAGTCAGTGTGGACTTGGGCAGGGAACTTAACTGATCAGAACCTCAATTTCTTTATATTATAGTATTAGGACAATGACAATTATCTTCCACAATTGTTAGGAGACTCCAGATAACATGGATAAAGCATGGTGGTAGCTCTCGTGGTGACTCGTGGTATCAGTCTAGCCCTCTTCGGCATGCACTGGTTAACAATATCGGGAAATACCTGGTTTGAAGGATGGGTTCAATAGTTCAAAGACTACCCCAGACCGGATTCTGATTTTGGTTGTTTTTAGAGTAACCACTATCCTGATTTGCTTGGTACTGGGGTAGGTGGGTGGTTCCCAGGACACCAGACTTTCAGTGCTAAAACTGGGAAAGTCCTGGGCAAATGTAAACTGTTGGTCATCCTAGATGTTTGTTTAGGTATAAATGAAGATGCACTGTGAATGCTTTGCAAAGACAGTTTGTGTGCATGTGCGACAGGAACCTAATCCTAGAGGCTTTATATGCAACACAAAGAGCCATTCAAACTGAGTGTCATGGAAAGTGTGTTTCACACACTTTTCCTCTGTCTGTTGCAGGAAAAAAGTCCACGCACCTTGAGGGAAGGCTCTCCATCTAGTAGTCTAACTTTAGGACAAAACCGACCAGGAATGCAATGCAGCTGCAAGCAATTGATTGGCAACCACTGGTGCAGTTAGCTCATAATTAAAACTTTGAAGCATGATTTATCTTAATTCATGCCTTCTAATTTGGGGTACAATTCTTCAGTTTTCACTAGTTATTGAAGAATGAAGTGATTTGTTATTTTATTGTTGACATACATTTTGACATATTTTTATTAAAGTATAATTAACATACAATATTATATCAGTTTCAGCTGTACAATATACTGACTGATTCAACAATTTTATGCATTATTCAGTGTTCACCATGATAAGTGTAGTGACCACACAACATCTTTACAGTAGTATTGACTCTATTTGTCAGAATTACTCTACTGAGGTGGAGGCTACCGTCAACCACCTAATCAGCATGCCAACATACCTCTTACACTTAGTCTCTCTGGGCTTCTATTTCCACACCAAACTCTGTGGCTCTGGAGGGTGTTGACCACTTCTTCCTGGAGTGGGAGGAGAAGCGTGAGGGTGCTGAGTGTCTCTTAAAAATGCAAAACCAGCCTAGTGACCACTCCCTCTTCCAGCATGGGCAGAAGCCATCCCAGAATGGGTGGGGTAAAATCCTAGATGCTATGGAACTGCCACCGCTCTGGAGAAGAACATGAACCAGGCCCTTTTGGATCTGCATGCTATGGATTCTGTCCCCACAGGTGACCATCTCTGTAGATTCCTGGAGAACCACTTCCTGGATGAGGAGGTGAAACTTTTTTTTTTTTTTTAAGATTTTATTTATTTATTTGAAAGACAGATCACAAGTAGGCAGAAAGGCAGGCAGAGAGAGCAGTCTTCCTGGAGAGCAGAGAGCCAGATGCGGGGCTCCATCCCAGGAGCCGAAGGCAGAGGCTTTAACCCACTGAGCCACCCAGGTGCCCCAAAGGAGGTGAAACTTATCAAGAGGACGATGACCACCTGACTCACCTCCACAGGCTACCTTGCCCTCAGGCTGGGATGGGTGTGTATCTCTCTGAAAGGCTCATCCTCAAACATGACTAGGAACCTCTGGAGCCCAGCAGCCTTTGAGGGACCTCTTTGGCATCTCTCTTGGTGCCAGGGCTTCTGCCTGGACCTCCTCCCAAGCCACTAGGCAGCTTTTTAACCACCCTGGAGCCCTCTCCCAAGCTGTGGACAAAAACAATAAAGCTTTTTGCAGGAAAAAAAAATGGTTTTGTTGTTTCAAGTATGAACATACTACACTTGAACTACCTGAACATTTATCTGTTACATAATTGGAAATTAGGAATTGAAGCAAAAAGAATAACTTTCTGTATCCAAAGCTCCCCTTATATCTTGGTGTTCAAGACCAGAATTATATAATCTCTCTGTGACTCTTTTTAAGTACTATATCCTATCCTAGAGTCTTTTGACAGAATATCCTTCTTTTGCTTTCTTAGCTCAGTCTTATTAACACCTAAAGATAATTTTTCTTTCCAAACAACCTTATTGTCTCATTAACAAGTTTAGCCATGTCACATGCTGCTGGTATAAAGATAACTAGGTCAGGTTTCTTGGTTAGTCCCTTGAGCAGTCCTTAGGTGCTATTTTAGTTTAATATTTGTGTGCATATTTGTAGAAAAAGAAGAGATAATTTGGTGAATAGCTTTGACTCTATTTCAACCCCAGACACAATCTCAATTTTAATTAAAAAGAAACTAGGTCTAGACTGTACAATGAGGATATATATATACTCAAATTTTTAAATTTTTAGGTTTTTGGACTGGCTCTCTACCAGTGATTTTCAACCTGGCTACACTTTAGAATCACTGGGAGTGGGGGTAGATGGTGGGTGTTGGTGTAGGGAAGGATTTAAGAAATATCGATGCCCACGTGGGCATCGATTTAAATCTCCATCTAAATCATCTAAATTTCTGTGGGTAGAGCCACACATCTGAATTTTTATTTTTAAAAAAATTTTTATTTATTCTTTATTTTTAAATAGTCTATTTATTTGAGAGAGAGAGAGCAGAGAGCATAAGGTGGGGGGTGGGGAGAAATGCAGAGGGAGAGGGAGAAGCAGACTCCTGGCTGAGCAGGGAGCACAACAAAGGGCTTGATCCCAGGACCCTGAGATCATGACCTGAGCTGAAGACAGAAGCCTGAGTCACCAAAGCACCGCTAAACATTTGAATTTTTAAAAAGATCCCCAAGCAACTCTAAGTGCTCTAGCAACTATAACGGATTCTCTTATGGATCAAAAAATTCAGAGGACAAATAGTTCCAGAATATCAGGCACTGTGGGACAGTTTTCTAGAGAACTTACATTCTATTTTAAGGGGTTCTCTTTTTACACCCCTCCTGAGACTCCTCTCACCTGCTCATCTAGGAAGAAGTGTAAAGTAGGCGCACACTTACAGCATCTGCCTCCTCCTGAGCATGCTACATGTAGGTCCACACAAGGGCCCGTGTAACAGAGACAAGCAAGATGCTTATTTTCCTCTCAAACAACTGTCTTCTTCCCATCCTCCTCCCTGCACCGACCCCTGAAAAAGCCCTGCTGGACCTGCAGTGCCTCTCATGGATGGAAATCGGGAATTTAGGATTCCTTCCTTGAGTTTTTATTGTAGTGAGGAAACTAAGGGGAATAGTTCTCGCAGGAATAAAGAGAAACATGAACTTCAGAGATGGGTTTGCTAAGAGGCCAGGGGGGAGAAACGCATATCAAAATTAAGAGAAAACAGCCATTTTTGCTTTCTCCCTCCCTAAGTAAACAACAACAGTGACAACAACTTTAAAAATCAATAATTTGAAGGAAAGCTACATAACGTGTAAAAGTCTGAGATTTAATTAATAAAACCCATCTTATGAAAATGACAAGGAAACAAAAATGAAAGTATGCTCAAATGATTGCTTGAATATCCCCGTCTTATGACAGGGGAACCACTGTGAATCCCCAACACAGGACAATTGAGAGCTAACAAAAAGATCAGTCTGCCACCTGCTAGCCCCAGGAGTTTTCCTATTTTCTACGATCTGTAAGTAATGGTGGTAGGAAGTGGAATAATGGAAGGGGACAGAAGGGAAGGGAAAAAAAAATAAATGCAGATCCTAAAAGTACTTAAGGACAGTAATATAGGGTAGTTAGTGTAGGGAAAGCTAAATTGGGGAGCAATATTAACAAGCATCTGGGTTTGGTTGTGTTTAATTTTGTTTCCTTTAAAAGAAACACATGGGTGCCACACACACACACACACACACACACACACACACACATTGGGTGCTAGACGGTGGGGAGAAAAGAAAAACAAGGCACCATTCCTATTCTCAGGGAGCTTTTTTATTGGAAAGCTTATTTTTACATGGAAGAAATAAAGAATAATTTAGACAAAATAAATCACTTAAGTGATTGCAAATTTTAATATTGTTTAGTTTTCTGATTATAAAGTGATAATGTCTATTGTAGAGAAGCTAAGAGTTAAAGAAAAGTGTAAAAAGGAAAATAATGATCACCCTGATTTCTGGGCTCTTCCTGTTCTGAGTTTCAATAAGCATGTTTTCTTTTCTTCCCTCTTGTCTTCAACTTCTCTCTTTCTCTGCACTGGCTCCTTTTTCTCAACCCACAAATGTGGTCAGCTCTCCCCCATCTCAACATTCTCATCACTACGGTGGGGATAACTGCACCTACCACCGATGGTTCCTTATGATTCAATGAGGTAATACAGGTAAATGCTTGGAATAGTACCCACCATAGACTAAACACTATAAAATTGTTATTTTTAAATTATTTTGAAACAAATAAACAAGAAAACTTTCTCCTCTCACCTGTCCTCACTTTTTCCCCACCATCCCTTGGCTCCCTGACCTCTGCTGACCCTATTCTCTTCTCTGCCTGTTATGATTAGGTTTCTGCTGAGGCCTTGCAAAAATGTTAACCTCGGTCTCTAACCAGAGTGTTTTCCAGCTCAGCTGAATTCTCCATGGTCACCTCCATATCTTCCCAGTGTCCATTTGCCTTATAGCACTGGTCAATCTGATGTCAGATCTGACCCTTTTTACCTTTTCTGGAAATGAAAACTCAGTCTTTGACATCTATCAAACTTTATCCTTGAGCATCTAGCCCTAAACCTTTCAGTCTATCTACCCAGCCAGACCTAATTCATTCACAGTAAGCACTTTCTCTACAGTGTTTATCACCATCTGCCGAGTATTGATGTTGTTGTGCGTCTGTCCTTCTGGCCAGACAGGTGACAATGCCTGCTGTGTTTACCTTTGTATCTCAAGAGCCTGTTTCATGGATGTTTGTCAAATTGTGTTGAAATCCTGCAGGTGTGTGTGGGGGGGTGGTTTCCGGCTTAAGGCATTTACTATTTACTATCCTGTGTTTTAATTATTAAGGTATATTTCTTGACTTCTTACTATATTTTTAGGTCCTTGTGAGGTGGGAATCTGACTTCTTCCAGTGTTCAAAATTGTGTCCGGCGTATAAGAGGTAATCCCTAAATATTTCTGAAACACGAATTACCTTTGCAGAATACTTCACTCTTTACAAAGCTCTTCCACATGGATCAGCTCATTGGATCTCCTGGTGAGCCGCCAAGAGAAGTCCCCATTTGGAACAAGATGAGTGAAAGGACACACACTGGTGGGACAAGCAAGGGCTTACGTTCAAGTCGTCTGACTTGAGAGGTTTCTGATTTTTCTACTATACTTTCCTGCCCGTGAAACTGAATGTAACATTATTTCATGCAAATAGCTTTTCCTGAGTGATCAGAATGGAGCCCATCTGGCTGGCGATATAGGGGAGTTCTGTGGGAGAGGTGGGGTTTGCTTGAAAGGGGCTGGAAAGTGTGTCTTGGAAGAACGTGTGGTATGATAGGCCGAGAGAAGGTGAATGATGTTTTGGGATATACAGAACATGAAAAGTTTTATATTAACACTAGCGTCACTATTTCATATTTGAAAAAAAACTTAGGTTACAGAAAGCATTTATTTTTTAGAGGGAATGCATGAATTGCAACTAAAATTACAGTTGAATTTGTAACTCTGGACCCAGCAATAGGAATGACTGTGGTGGGCTCTATAGGCAACACAGCAAAACCCTGAGGCTTTTCATAACCCTTCAATTTCTTAAAAAAGTCTTTTTATGGTTATTTACAGTCCAATGTAGGTCAAATAACTTGGTGGGGTTTTTTTCTTCTCAAATAACTGCTTACAGTAACACACCAAGGGTCTATCATTTAGCCTTTGGATATAACATTGAAGTTATTTATTTCTTTCCTTCTGTGTTTAGAGTGTGTATTTATGGACAACTTTATTATGGTACAAATCTGTAGCCAAATGACATTTCCCAATACTGCACCAAGAGACAGATTTCTACTGGTTACTCTAGTGATTCTAGTAATAACATTTTACATGTTCTTCTGGCTTTCAATAGTGTCCTGTCAGATAACAAAGCTTAAAAGAACATCTATAGTGATGAAAGCCTTGTGGGGTTGCAATTTCTCTGCATCTGCTTCCGAAACCAACCCTATGTAGCAAGTTATGCTTGGTGAGGCCAATAATTCTAGGCCATTTATTCTTTTATTGCTTCTTTACTATTTTGTTCTACTTGACTGAATAGGTTTTAGGAAATACACCATGGGCATGCTGATTTCCATTCGAGTTGCTCCAGCCATACTCTACATTTTTCCTTTTCTCCCTTTTGAGCTCGACTTGAGAGCTCATTTCACTGGTCAGAGCAACTTCAATTTCAAATCTTTTCCCTGCACACAAACACATCTCCCATTCTTGACTGTGTGCCTTCAATCTCGCAGCCTGAAGTCATCACTTACTATGTACCCAGGATTCTCTTGGACCTTTGTTTTTTGAAAGTAACATGGATTTTATTTACTGATCAGGTTTCCCTGAAGGAAAGGAAAGTATTGCCACCTGCTTATGCCACTGACCCTTCCTAGCCCCTGACTTGAAGCAAGTTTAGTAGCCTATTGCTGTACTGATGAAAAAAAAAAAAAAAGAATTGTATGTGGTAGAAAACAGCTTGTGTTTTAATATAGACATCTTACCTCTTTTACCCTTGCTGCTAGCATGGGGTACCTGATGTTCTTTATGTCTTGATAGTACCCCCAAACTGAGAGTCCTTTGCAGACAACAGAGAGGTTCTCCTAGAATTGTGACACTCTGCAACTGAAACTCTTATTTCTATATTTCCCATAGAAATGGATAGCTGATTTGCTTTTCAGTGGACGAAGGGATACCTCTGGAAATGAAAACTTTATTATTGTGACAGGCAGCTTAATAGAAGATAGTTAAAAACATTGTTAGACTCATTTCTTTATTTACCAAAGGCAGTTTAATGATATTAATTTTTTCAACCTCTGGGTTAACACTGGCACATAAATAATATTTTCAAAAAGTTAAGTTGTGCCTTTAACATAATTAAATACACTCCATGCATTATCATGCCTCTGAGGTTTTGCTCTTATTATTCCAACCACCTTGTAACCTATTCTGCCTTTCTCTGCCTGTAAAATATGATTCACTCCCCAAGGTCAAGGTAAAATGTCACTTCTTCTGTGAAATGCTTTTGAATCCTTCTGAACCGAATCAATTACTTTTGCTTTTCTGTCTCCAAAACACTTTATGATTCTACTTATTTTCTTCTGGGGGTCCTTTTAGGCCAAAGTATGCTTCACAATTTTGGGGTGTGTGTGTGTGTGTGTGTGTGTGTGTGAGTCCTTTCAGCTCTGAAAGTTTCCTTAGTATCCAACATTGTGCTTTTAATATGGTGTTGGTTGAAGTTTTGACTGCTGAGGAACATACAAAATGATGCCTAGTGGTAATAAAGAAAGTATGGTGGCAAGATTATAAATAGTTAAGGTCCCTAACCTAGAAAGAGAGTTTAAAATCTGGGCCAAATCCTGGTATGGAAGAACCACAGAAAGGTATAAAATTTTTTTTTAAATTTTATTTATTTATTTGACAGGCAGAGATCACAAGTAGGCAGAGAGGCAGGCAGAGAGAGAGAGGAAGAAGCAGGCTCCCTGCTAAGCAGAGAGCCCAATGCAGGGCTCGATCCCAGGACTCTGGGATCATGGCCTAAGCTGAAGGCAGAGGCTTTAACCCACTGAGCCACCCAGGCGCCCCACACAGAAAAGTATAGAACAGACCTTTACTACTACTTTATGTAACTTTTATTTATTTATTTATTTATTTATTTTAAAGATTTTATTTATTTATTTGACAGAGAGAGATCACAAGCAGGCAGAGAGGCTGGCAGAGAGAGAGGAGGAAGCAGGCTCCCCGCTGAGCTGAGAGCCCTATGCGGGGCTCAATCCCAGGACCCTGGGATCATGACCTGAGCCGAAGGCAGCGGCTTAACCCACTGAGCCACCCAGGCGCCCCTACTTTATGTAACGTCTAGCAAAGCACCAGTAAGGTAAACATTTTCATGCAGCTCACTCAGGGCACCAAGTTGGTGACCAGCACAGTGGGCAAATTTTTATCAACTTTTGAAGAAGTTCTTAATTTTGGAAGTTTATGAAGAAAAGAAAATAATTGTGAAGGATTAGATGCACAGTGAAATGCAAAATGTACTTAAGCATATTGTGCTGTGTGCGTGCGTGTGTGTGTGTGTGTGTGTGTACTCAGAAACAACAAATCATAGGAAGAATATTCACTTTGGTGGCAGATAAACCCAAGGTTAGTTTTGCCATTTTCCCTTAGCAAGTTACCTAACATTTTTGAGCCTCACTTACTTCACCTGTAAAAGGACAATTATAACCAGTTGTGTAGATTAAGTGGGACAACTTGTTTTTAAGTATAAAGCACAGTTCTTGGCATAGTAGAGGTAGTCTTTCTCCTACTTTCTCTTACACAGTACGTCTAGAAAAAGTACTGGAAGCCTTGAGGAAGCCCTTGGCCAAGACAGGCAGGGATAACACCAGCAGTCCTAATCCTGAGCCTCTGGTACGTCCTGTCCACTTCTTCATCTCTGCTGGTCCACCCTGGACTGACAACTGCCTAGAAACCGACTATGCCAATGCTAGAGCCCTTTCAGCTTGCAAGGGCTCCAAGTTCAGTCCTCAAGAACAAAGCCTCTTCATCACCTGTCCTCATGTCAGTTGCTATTTCTATTCCTGGCATTAATCATGGTTTCAGGGATATTTGAAATGCAGGAATGGCAGGAGGCAGGACTTCTCTGTGGTTACCCTTCAGTGCCTCTAGAATGTCTGTGCATGCCTTTGCTGCTTTGTGGTTAGTCAGTTGGTGGAGAGTTTACAATTTCAAGTGACTTTGGGTGACAAAGAGAACGTCTTTCAAAAACCATGAGCTGCTGGAAGAATCTCTCCCAGTTACTCAAATGTTTCTTTCTCTACAGTTGTTTTCTCTTTCGAGGTTACAGCAGTTGGAATTAAAAGCTATAGGCTAAGTTCTCATACCTAGGCTTTGCTATTTATTTTGTATATGCTATATGATTGCATTAAATTTTGTGAAAGAAAATGTATAAGTACTTCAAGTAATGGGCATTAAAATGAAGTTGTAAATTTGTGTATGACCACAGCTTGAGCATAGAAAAAAAACATAGAAATGAATCATTGAACATTATATAAAAAACTAATGATGTACTATACATTGGCTAATTGAATTTAAATTAAAAAAGGAAAAGAAACATCTTAAAATGTTAATAGTGGGTTGTCTCAATGAGTGTTTTTTTCTTCTTTTTCTATTTATATTTTCTGCTTCTCTATAATGTTTACATATCACTTCTAAAGCAAAAAAAAAAAGCCAGATATATATTATATAATGTTACATATAATTGATATTTTCATTTTAGAAGATATATATATATATATTCATTCCTTAGTTATATATAATGAGAGAGAAGGCATTATTGATACTGAGGTGCGCTTAAAGGGTTTATTAAGGGAAACTTTGAAAGAGGAAGAATCATAAAAGTATAGCAGAGAACAAAGGAGGTGAGTATGGAAGGGAGGAGAGGGCATTGACTGATTTACTTTGATAGTTTCAGGTGGTTTTTTCCAGTAATTAAATACCGTCCAGGAGTTTTTAACCATTAGTGTGGTCACATGCTTCTTTCCTAAGGAGGTCTAAATAAACTACCATTCACTGTAGCAGAGTGGAGTTGAGTGGGAAAATTAAGTAGAGGAGAGCAAATTATAATATAAAAAAAATGTAGCTAAAATTTATTGATATACAGGCACTATTTTAAGTTCTAGTTTAGTCCTTATAAAATCTACCAAAAGGTGGGTAGATTCATTATTCATATTCACAAATGAGCAAACCAAGTCATAGGGAGAGTAATTACTTCTCTGGGGCCTCCTAGCTAGAAGGTGGGGGTGCCGATTTGAACCTATCTAGTCACACTCCTAACCTTGCAGAGGTCCTTAGTTAGTTACAATAGTTATAACAACAAACAGCCTGCAGAGATACAGTGTAGAAGTAGCAGTTTGAAAAACCAGGATATACAGGAGAGTTATTTTTCTGATCTCAGAGCATGTCCTAAAGGGGCAGGCTTCATTGAGGAACTTCTCCAGGAACAAAGTAGCTGGCAGGCACCACCTCTCTCCCCTGACCCCAGCATAAACACATGGCCACCTGTACGAACCAGGGAGGTGCCCACATTCATTACCTCACTTGCTTACACCAAGCCCCGCCTCCTGTGCTTTGGTAGATTGGCCCTTCCCGGTCCTGTCTGCCTCCGTTCCAGTGCTGCACATCCCCTTCCCAGAAAACTGGGGCAAACCTTGCCAACACCATGTCTCCCAACCTGTGTGTTTTGTGGGGCGTTGGTCCCAGGAGTGGTGGTGGTAGTGGCAGAGGCAGGCCATGCAGAAGCCTGAGGCATCCCTTATTAAAATTGCATGCCCGGTATTTACACACTTGGAGGATCTGCCCAGACTACCCTGGACCTGGAAGTGGTCTCACTTCATAAGCAGACTGGTGTGCATCTTTTTCAAACCACGTGCCCTACCCGCCTGGGGACCAAACAATGCCCACAGTAGGCAAAGAGAGAGCCTGTGGAGATGATTGGACTGAAGAAAAAAACAGCCAGGACAAACTAGCAGGGTGCACACAACACACAGAGGAGACGCCCCCTGAAGCACCAAGTTCTGATGAACAGGGTACACTGTTCTGCAGGGCACTTCAGGACCTCTTCTGCATAAGGCCATTACTTTCAAAAGCAGGAGACACAGCTAACTTGCCTAACACACAGAAAAAGACACAGAGAGTTAGACAAAATTAGGAGACACAGCAATTTGTCCCACACGAAACAAAAGGACAAAATCACAGCAAGAGATCCAAGCAAAATGGACATAAGTAATATACCTTGCTGAGAATTGATAAAAGAGTAGAGGACATCAGTGAGACCCTTAACAAAGAGATAAAGAAGACCCAATTGGAGATGAAGAACACAATAAGTGAAATTTAAAATACACTAGATGAAATAAATAGCAGGCTAGGAGAAGCAGAGGAATGAATTAGCAAACTGGAAGACAGAGTAATGTAAAGTAATCAAGCTGTGTAGCTAAGAGGAAAAAAATATGCAAAATGAGAATATTCTTAGGGAACTCAGCAACTCCATCCAACACAATACATTCACATTATAGGGATCCTAGAAGAAGAAGAAGAAAGAAAGGGGACACAAAATGTATTTGAAGAAATAATACCTTAAAAACTTCCTGAATCTGGGGAAGGAAAAAGAAATCCAGATCCAGGAGGCACAAAGATTCCCCAACAAAATCAAGCCAAGGAGGTCCACAGCAAGACACATGATGATTATAATGGCAGAAAATAGTGAAAAAGAGAGAATTTTAAAAAGCAGCAAGAGAAAAGATGGTTATATTCAAAGAAACCCCATAAAGCTATCAGTACCTTTTTCAGCAGAAACTTTGCAGGCCAGAAGAGAGGGGCATGATATATTCAAAGTGATGAATGGAAAAAGTCTGCAGCCAAGAATACTTTATCCAGCAAGGCAATCATTTCAGAATAAAAGGAGTGATAAAGAGTTTCTCAGACAAAGGCTAAAGGAGTTCATGATCACTAAACCAGCCCTACAAAAAGTGTTAAAAAGGACACTTTGAGTGGAAAGGAAAGGCCACAGGGTAAGGAAAGTAGGAAACACAAAAGCAGCAAAAAATAAGTAAATTGTAAACATCAATTAAAGGATTCACAAAATAAAAGGATGTAAAGTATGACATCCTATACTTAAAATATGGGAGGGGTGTTGAGTAAAGAATGGGTTCAAATTTAAGCTACCATGAACTTAATATATCAATAAATAAGGCCAGCAAAGCATGAAAAAGAGCGGGAAGGAAAGGATCAGGGAAGACCTACAAAACAACCATAAAACAAGTAACGATATGGCAATAAATACGCATCTATTAATAATTACTTTAAATGTAAATGAACTAAATATTCAGTCAAAAGATGCAAAATAGCAGAATGGATAAATAAACAAGACCCATCTACATGTTGCCTATACGATTCTCATTTCAAACCTAAAGACACATGCAGATTAAAAGTGAGGGGATGGAGAAACATTTGTCATGCAAATGGATGTCAAAGGTAAGCGGAGGTAGTAATATTTATATCAGACAAAACAGACTTTAAAACAAAGACTGTAACAAAGACGAAAAGAATACTATATAATAATATAGGGGCCAAGCCATCAAGAAGATATAACAATTGTAAATATTTATGTACCTAACATGGGAGCAACGAACATTAAACAGTTAATAACAAACACAAAGGAACTAATCAATAGTAACACAATAATAATAGGGGAATTTAACACCTCACTTATATCAATGGAGAGATCATCCAAACAGAAAAACAATAAGCAAACAGTGGCTCTGAATGACATGCTGGACTAAGTGGACTTAACAGATATATTCAGAACATGTTTTCCATCCTAAAACAGCAGAATGCACATTCAAGTGCACATAGAGCATTCTTCTGAACTGATCACACATTAGGCTATAAAACAAGTCTCAAATTCAAAGATTGAAGTCATACCATATATCTTTTCTGACCACAATGCTCCACTTCTAGAAGGAGCAATACACATGGAGGTTAAATAACATGCTTCTAATAATGAATGTGTCAACCAGGAAATCAAAGAAGAAAGGAACAATTACATGGAGAGAAATGAAAATGAAAACACAATGGTCCAAAATCCTGGTATGCAGCAAAAGCAGTTCTAAGAGGGAACCATACAGGTCCACCTCAGGAACAAGAAAAATCTCAAACAACCTAACCTTACACACCTAAAGGAGCTAGAAAAAGAACAAATAAAATCCCAAACCAGCTAAAGGAAGGAAATAATAAAGATTAGAACAGAAATAAATGATATGGAAACCAAAGGAGTAGAACAGATCAATGAATCCAGGAGCTGGTTCTTTGAAAAGATCAAGAAAACTGATAAACCTCTAGCTAGACTCATTTGACAAAGAAAAAGAGGACTCAAACAAAATCACAAATTAAAGAGGAGGAAGGACAACTGACACCACAGAAATGCAAAGTATTGTAAGAAACTATTGTGTAAAGTTATATGCCAACAAATTGGACAACTTAGAAGACATGGATAAATTCTTAAAAGCATATAACCTTCCAAGAATGAAGCAGGAAGACATAGAAAATTTAAGCAGGCCAATTACTAGCAATAAAATTGAATCAGTAATCAAAAAACTTCTGACAACAAGTCTAGGACCAGACAGCTTGTCAGGTGAATTCTACTGAACATTTAAAAAAGAGTCAACATCTAGTCTTCTCAAACTTTTCCAAAAGTTAGAAGAGAAAGGAAAGCTTCCAGATTCGTTCTTCAAGGCCAGCATTATCCTAATACTAAACCCAGAGAGACACCACACAAAAAAGAGAACTACAGGACAATATTCCTGATGAACACAGATGCAAAAATCCTCAACAAAATATTAGCAAACTAAATCTAACAATATATTAAAAAATTAAAAAAATATATGATTTCTCTCATATGTGGAGTTTAAGAAGCAACACAAGTTAACAAAGGGATAAAAAAGAGACAAGCCAAAAAACAGACTCTTACCTATAGAGAACAAACAGGTGGTTGCAAAGGAGAGGTGGGTATGGGCATCGGGGAAATAGATGAAGGGAATTAAGAGTATAGTTATCAAATGAACATTGGGTACTATACAGAACTATTGAAACACTATCTAGTACACATGAAACTAATATAACACTGTATGTTAACTATATTGGAGTTAAATTTTTAAAAAATTTCAATGTTTAGTGTCTTTCTCCTTCAATAGACTTTCTGAACACATTACATTTTATTGCACATTTATTCTGAGAATAGCCCTAAAATGGAATCAACTATAAACATATATATATGTTATATATATATATAACATATATAAGTTATAACATTTATTATGAGACTAGCCCTAAAATGGAATCAACTATAAACAAATATATATATATATATCTCAACCAAGGATGGAATATCTGCATAAAATCAGAGTTATCTACTCAGAGACTGGAAATCAAATTCTAGTGTGACGCCTCAGCTCACGTTTCAAATTGCAGGGTTATACTGCCACCTAGTGTAGACAAACATTTTTCCAGAGTGTGAAAGCTAGTGAATGCATATAAAATTTCATAGGATGCGACATAAAGCAATGATCTCTTAAGGGTTCTTTGATAAAAGAGAGTGATTTCAGAATGAAGGATCTTTTTATATTTTATTGATTAAGGATTCAGGAACACATTTTATATATTTTGCTTGATAAATGAGAATAGTGAGAAAGGGAAGGCTTGGTTTCTGTACATCATTCTGCCAGGTAAATTTCCTTAATACATATAATATAAAGAAATTAGTACAATCTGTTTTCATAAGTGTGAAAGTTCCCAGTAGATCTGTTTTTATGGATGCAACTGATATTTATTCTAAAAAGTTATTCTGCAAGTAAGTATTTTAAAAATCTCAGTCTGCAACTCCATATCAGTTATAAAAAGGAGGGGTGGCTCAATGGAGTTGAAAACATTACCTTTAGAAGCAGCATTTCTCACTGGACCAGTAGCACCAACATCAACCTGGGAGCTTGTTAGAAATACAAAGTCTCAGACCCACCTTAAAGCTCCTGAATCAGAAACTCTGAGGGTGAAGCCCAGAGAAACGTTTTTATCTTCAGATGATTTTGAGGTAGTTTTGGGAACCACTGTTAGAAAAGGAGGGTTTATGGCACGTAGAAAAATATGGCAAGTGATCAGTATGTGAGGTTTGAAGATGCAAAAGAGGCTTAGGACATGAATCAGCTGCTACAAATTGAAGATCCACTAGGCAACAAATGTAGAAACATGTGTTGGAAGCACATGTGTGGTGGAGGGGACTTGATTTCTCCCTTGGGGGGAGGTGGGTAATGCAAATGCTCATGTTTTAGAGAAAGCAAAAATCATACATCAGGAAACTTGGAGGTGGGGGAGTGTTTATGTTAAATAATGCATTCTTGTATTAATGGTCCATGGCAAGAGCACATTTATTTGTGAGTAATTTCAGAGAGAAATGGTTATCATCATGAGGCTCTATTTACTTGCTATATATGATTAGGCTGCAGTTACAACTATGGAGCCAAAATAAACAGATTAAAAATAGAGCTTTGATTGTGGTGGGATTTCTTTACAGTAAAACTTAATGCAAAACTGTGAGAGTCCTACTTTTAGCAACTCTCTGATTATTAATCAGCCTCTCAGCCAGATTCCTTTGGTAAATTTCAAGTTCTAGCTGTGGCTAATTTGCAGCATCCTTGCACAACTGCTCTTTGTCACTAGGCATTCGAGTCTTGTATTTTTAAAGACAAAATATGCAGAAGAAAGCTTACAATTAAACACTATTAGGAAGCTAATTTTAAAAGGGCTTCTTCTTGGTTTTAATCTATAAAGTAAATTCAGGATGCACAGCATCTTTAAAAAAGCTGTGTTTATGGTAACTTTATTTCAAAAGAATACTTTAAAAAATATCATTGTGTTAACCATGAGAGACTCTTAACCTCAGGAAACAAACTGAGGGCTGCTGGGGGTGGCGGTGGGAGGGATGGTGTTGCTGGATAATGGACATTGGGGAGGGTATGTGTTATGGTAAGTGCTCTCAATTTTTTTTTAAGATTTTATTTATTTATTTGACAGAGAGAGATCACAAGTAGGCAGAGAGGCAGGCAGAGAGAGAGAGAGAGAGAGGGGAGCAGGCTCCCTGCTGAGCAGAGAGCCTGATGTGGGGTTTGATCTCAGGACCCTGAGACCCCCACCTGAGTCGAAGGCAAAGGCTTAACCCACTGAGCCACCCAGAAGCCTCAGTGCTGTGAATTTTATAAGACTGTGATTAGCAGACCTGTAGCCCTGAAGCAAATAATACATTATATGTTAATGATATAAATATCATACACAATGATATTTTAATTAACATATGCTTATATGTTAATTAAAATATCATTGTGTTAAAACTAAGGAGGCTTCCCCACTGTTCTATGAATTTTATGAGGTGTCCCAACTATTCTGCCCTATGCCAGGAAATAAGGGGAAAGATGCATCTTGACATATCTAGTGCCTACTGTATTCTAATACAATGTTTTTGAAACCATGGGTTGCAACCTATTAGCTGGTCCTAAAATCTATCGATTGAGTTGGTCACCATTACTAAAAAGTGAAATAGAATAAAACAGAAAATAGAGTGCACTACATTTTCATAGATAAATATTGTCTTCTGAAACTTGTTTCAGTTGTGTATATGCATGTATATTTATCAAATACATTCAATCCATCCTTCAGCAATGCCAGAACCATTATTCTGAAGACCTACCTAAAAAGTCATTTTTGGCCTCAAACTCTTCACCCAGCTCCCTTAATAGCCAGAATAATGTCCAATAAAGTCTTTCAAAGGTTCTCATTATCCCCTCACTCAATGCCTCCTCCATGGTCCTTCTACTTGTCTTTTCAGAAAACAACATCACCGTATACTTGGTTGCTCAAGCTTGAAAAACAAGTGGTTCCACCTGCCTTCCTCTCCTTCCGCAGGCTACCTTATCAGTCTTGTCTCTGGATTCTCATCTAGTCTGAGTCAAAATGTATCATCTCAGAGGTAAATCATCTCATTTATCCCTCGATCTTGATCAGTCTCTAAACCTACCCCTGCCTTTTCTAATGCACATTGCCCACTTCTGTATGTATTTTTAAAGATTTTATTTATTTGATAGACAGAGAGCACAAACAGGGGGAGAGGCAGGTAGAGGGAGAGAGAGAAGAGGGCTCCCCCTGGAGCAGGGAAACTGATGCGGGGCTCGATCCCAGGACCCTGGGGTCATGACCTGAGCTGAAGGCAGTTGCTTAACCCACTGAGCCACCCACGCACCCCTGTATATTTTTTGTAACAGTTCCAATTGAAATTATATGTCTCTTCTTGTAAATGTATTTAGTACCTATCTCCACCAGCTGTAAGGTCCATGGGGTCAGGGACCTGGTCTTTCTCTGCTATATCTCTGTGCTGAGACCAGTTCAAGCCTCATGGTAGAAGAGTCACCAATAAAAATTTACCAAGTGAGGGGCGTCTGGGTGGCTCAGTGGGTTAAGCCGCTGCCTTCGGCTCAGGTCATGATCTCAGGATCTTGGGATCGAGTCCCACATCGGGCTCTCTGCTCAGCAGGGAGCCTGCTTCCTCCTCTCTCTCTGCCTGCCTCTCTGCCTACTTGTGATCTCTCTCTGTCAAATAAATAAATAAAATCTTAAAAAAAAATTTACCAAGTGAAAGAGTTCCTGAATTAAACTTGGGGTTCCTAAATACTCTCTTCTACCTTTTTATCATGGTACCTGCTATTTCTTCCGCCCAGAATGTATTGTTCTCACTTGTTCTCTTGGTAGGCTTCTATTCATGCTTTAAGATTGCACATTCTTCAAGAAAAATTTCCTGATGCTCCTGGACTGAGTTCATACTTGTTCTCAGGGACGCTGCAACCTCATTCCCTCACTATTTTCCAGTCATTTTCCTGCTGGACTTCCAAACTTGGCTGTGAGCCTCCTCAGGACAAGGGTTGTTTGTTTGTTTGTTTGTTTGTTTGTTTGTTTGTTTTTTAAATCTCCTCAACTCCTAGCACTTGGTAAGAGTGGTTATATACTTGGTACATACAGTCATTTAATAAGTGTTTGCTGAATGACTGGGTACAAAAAGAAAAGAGGTAGGTGATCAAGAAAGATGATTATTTGTGATGAAGTTCCCTGATGTAAACTGTAAGTAAACAAAATTCTAGATTTCTAGGAAGGGAAAGATGTGTGTGTGTGTGTGTGTGTGTGTGTGTGTGTGTGTGTGTTGTACAGAGCAGTGTATGTTGGGGGATGGAGGGAGTAAAGAGGAATAAAAGCATAATTTTTCGTAGAAAGGGCTTCTATTTATAAAATGGATAATTTTAAAATATAGCACTGTCTTACTGCATTTACAATCTTATATAATTGATCAGATTTCATTTCCACATCGTTTTGCAGAAACAAAACTGTTAGGTGAAGTGAGGGAACAGTGCTAATGACAAAAAAGCTTATGTGTCTGATTTTAGGGTACAGTCTGACCCAGACCAGAGAGTGTGGGGTTTGCACGGCTCCCTGTGAGACTCCATGTCAAGTTATGAAATATAAGGTTAATAGAAAACAGGGGTGGGAAAAGGAGAAAAAGTGTCCTTAAATGCGTGTGTGTGTTTGTGTGAGAGAGAGAGAGAGAAAGAGAGAGAGAGAGATCTTGTTTTCTCTGAATTTACATTCTTTTTTTTTTTTTTTAAGATTTTATTTATTTGACAGACCGAGATCACAAATAGGCAGAGAGGCAGGCAGAGAGAGAGGAGGAAGCAGGCTCCCCTCCGAGCAGAGGGCCCGACTCGGGGCTCAATCCCAGGACCCTGAGATCATAACCTGAGCTGAAGGCAGAGGCTTTAACCCACTGAGCCACCCAGGTGCCCCTACATTCTTTCTTAATAGCGCTGTTGCTTGCTCATCTTCATCTTACATAAAACTGCCAAGCTGGAATAAAGCCAAACTGCTTATAAGAAAACCCATTTTCTTCTCATTTGAAAAATCTTTCATTAAAAGTCCTCTTTATTTACCTTCTCATTCTAGCTGTAGAAGACTCTTCAAATGGGAGGAGGGGGGGACAAAAGCAGAAGTGAGATATTTAAAACCCTCAACAAAAGGATTTCTCCAACCATTACATAGGAAGAACTGCCTCCTCTCTTGTTTCCCACAGTAAATAGTGTTAGAGGATCTGTACTGCAGATAAAAAACTCGAGTGGAGAGGGTCCCTTAGGAAAATGCCCTTTCCCCTGTGGATCTAGGGCTCACTTACCTTGTGTTATTTCAAGGAGTTCCCCAGCTGCAGTTTCTCTTCTGAAGTCCTACCATTAGAAGTTCAGGGTTTTTTGGGTTAATAAACTGTTCCATTTACATAATCCCTGGTCAACTTTCAAGGAAAAGCTAGGCTAGGACCATTATAAATTATAAAATTCTGTGACTTAGAAGATGGCTACCCTTGGGAATCATAATTTTGATAGATAGAAGGAGAATGACAGGGCCCTGTGGAGAGGAGGAAATGGATGTCCTAATGCCAGGGGGAGACAGGTAGGTCATGAGTAGAAAAGGAAAGGGGAACAAGTGGTGTAGATGTTCAGGTTTACCTGGTTCTCAGCTCATCAGGGGAAACAAATTCTCCATCGAATTAAGGAAAACAGAAGAGGAAAGGATTTTTTTTTTTTTTTAAAGAACAAACAGAAAATAAGAACTAATGCCATTTATTTTGCAATTGAAAAATGAAATTGTTTAAAAATTAAATACATTTCAAGAAAACAGTACTTCACACTAGATGCCAAAACATACTAAGATCATTGGATCATCTGAGCCTGAAAGTCTTTGTTTTTGGGGTGGACACTAGTGTGCCCCAAGATGGGACAAGAAGCAGACCAACCATCCCGAGCGGATGGGGTAGAGGCTCTCTCTTGAAGTACTGAGGTTCTGGGGGAAAGGATGAGTTTGCGTAACATGGTGCTAATACAAACCTTTCTCTTCAGATCTGTGCTCCTTTTAACATGCTCTCAACTTGTTTATAGAGGATAATATGTTGCTTATTTCCCAGGATATTGTGCTTAGCTCTGGTAATTATAGAGTTTAAGAAGAAATACAAAATAGGGGGCTTGATGTTACATTTTACCAAGACTTCTAGCCATGAAATATAGAAAACTAGCCTGTCTCAGGTAATTAATTAGCTGTGCAACTTTGAGCAAATTATAAGTTACTTTATTTTCTATGTCTCAGTTGTCTCACCTGTAGAACAGGAATAATTTTAGTACTCTATAATATTCTGAGAATCAAATTTATCAAGATTCAAGCTTTTTCAACAGAGGGGGGCAAATAGTGAAGTTATATTAGCTATAATGATGATGATGGGGAATAAAGGCTGTTCCCCTGAGCCAGGCATTAGACTTTCTTCTATGTGACCAAAAAACAATTGTTTTAGGTAACTATTTTCAACCCACTTTTTATTCAAGGCGACTGAGTTACAGACAGATTAACTAACTTGCCCCCAAAGATACAACTAGTATGCTTCAGAACAAATGGAGATTCAAATCTAGGTTGGCTGTATTCCAAGGTGCCCATGAGTTCCCACATCTCTGCTTTCCAGCGAGCACCTCTTTACCGCAGTCCTCTAAAAGCATTCACTGTATTCCTAGAGCAGTTCTAAAAGCTTCCACTGTATTCCTATAGCAGCTTGCTTGAGTTTTTCTGGTGAATGTCTCCACATCCTGACTTTTTTTTTCTTTTCAGTAAACTTTCCCTTGCTAATCCCTCCTTCAGTGTAACCTTGTTAGTTTTGAGGACACACCCCTGGCTAGGCCTGGGCTCACAGGGCCTCCTCTTCCCACCCCTTCCCTCTGCTGTGGTTTAAAGTTTCACTAGATGCCTCTGGTTCACTCCCTTTACTTTAAGTCCTTACAAGGGCAGGAGGAACCAAGGCTGGGCCCAGGACCCATTAGTCCAGGGGTGATAGTGAAGGGGTCTTGGGGGGAGCACTGACCCTCCCTCCCCACACACCCCCTTCAGCACTGGGACTGTTGGCACAAAAGGAAACCAGTTGGGAAAATGAAGATTTTCTGGTAAGACCCTGACCTTGGAAAGGGTGGTGGGGAGACTGGGTTGGAGCCCTCAGAACCAAGGGTCTGTGTTTCTGCAGTGGTAGGATAAGAGGAGGTGAGAGAAGGTGGGAGAAGGGAGAGGAGAAGAAGAAAGAGACCCAGACAGAGACACAGATGGAGAAAGACAGGCAGACAGATGAGAGTGAGACAAGAGAACAAGCATAAGAGACAGGAGACAGACAGAGCAAGGAGAAAGAGAGAGCTATTAAAGTGAAGAAGGAGAAATACTAAGATAAAAGAAAACGTAGACGAGGAAATAGATGTAGAAATGGTGAAATAGATAGAGAGAAAGTGAAATAAAGCAAACAGCAGTTTCATGATTGTTTTAGTGCAGGAGCTGGAAATGTGAGAATTCATTAAATCTCCCAAGATTTCAAAGTCAAGTGGAAAAAATAAACTATAGTGAGATTTGATCACCTACATTAATCGTGTTTACCAGATATCAAAATATTTAAGTAGTCCCCATCTGGAGGGATTCTTATTTGAGTCATTGTCTTTTCTCCTCTTCAGGAAAATTCCAGTTTTCTTCTTTGTATGCAGTTTCCTGGGATCTTGGGCAACTGCTGCGGTCAAGCGTCGCCCAAGTAAGGGCCACAGTTTCTGGATTTTGAAATATCACTTGTTCCCAGAAAGGATCAGGCAGCGCTGTGGCTGAGTGAGGATGGCATGAAGCATCCATGGTCCTCCACAGCCTCACTCTTCCATCCTCCTTTAGCCAGGGGATTGTTCCGTGGCTGGTTTTATGTGGTCAGTGTTGGGTATAGAAGAGAAGTCCTGGCTGTGATCACAACTGGCAGGAAAGCCCAAGCGGGGTACTCCAGTGCCTTGCACGTGCCTACTTGGTTCACATGGTGATTGGTAAGGTTGGGTGGGTGGACCAACAGATGGATGAATGGCCTGGGGTCAGTGGAGGTGTAAAAACTATTTTAATATACTGGGATGGCTGAGCCAAAACTTGTAGCTGGAAAATGCTTTTTCTGAAGTCTAGGAAGTCTCTGTTGTCAGGTCTGTCTCAGCAGGGTGCTGAGGTTGGACAGTTACAAGAAGCCTTCTTAAAAATCTTTCTCCCTGCAACTTTCCACCTGTGTAAGGAACACCCAATTTAATTCTAGGATTTCTCATTGAATTAAGGGTTTAATCATTTTTATGATTCTTTTCTTTTTTTCATTAGTTTTCTCCATTCTAGGATGTGAGCAAGAGTCTAGTTGGGACCCTTTTTTGATCTCTTGGAATGAATTTGTAAAATTAAAAACACCCTATATATTTTATTTTGGATTAATGAAATCCAAGTCTCCCTGCAAACTCCTCTATTTAACAAAGATTCCTAAGAACCCCACTCTCCAGAAGTCCCATTAACTGGCTCAAGACTGGCTCTGGATTCTCTTAGGAATCCTAAAATTTGTGGTGTTTAAGGAATATTTTCTAGTCCAAGCCACCAGAAGTTTCCCAAACAGGCGCCTGACACCATGCCATTCAGAACATGGCACAGCTCTGGTTCCAAAAGGAACAAATTCCCAACTTCTGCCAAAGGAACATTTCCCAGTACAAATTATTAAAACCTTCCACCTTGTTTCTCTTCCAGGATGAGTTGAAGATAAATTAATTATAATCATAGAGTCATAGAGTGAAAGTCAAATACATTATAAGCAAGCTATTTGGCATATTCTCCTCCTTTAAATAGTTGTTCAGATCTTGTTGTTATTGATATATCTTCATGGTCCTTGTAGGGGTTAGGGTAGGATGACATGCTACTCTTTTGCAGGGTTCCCTGTTAATTCAAATTCTAATGGTGGAAATGAACTCTGTCCAAAGGTCAGGATTGGCCAAGATGATTTACCAGGCAAGTAGCCTTATATCATATTGAAAATGCATGCTTTCTATAAACTTACCTGATATATTCTATTATTTGGTTGTGGAAAGGAATATAACCAATCTCATTTTAGACTTTTTATTCTGTGTTCCCTTTTTGTAGGCTTTGACTTGATTTCTCAGTTCCAGGTAGATAAAGCAGCATCTAGAAGAGCTATTCAGAGGATAGTGGGATCAACTGCATTACAAGTGGCTTACAAATTGGGAAATAATGTAGACTTCAGGATTCCAACAAGGTATACACAAATATTTTATCTAATTATCTATCTCAAATGCATTTTAAAAAATGAAAAGCTATGCAATGTTAGAAAATCTCATGCTCAATCCTTCTTAGATCACCAATTTATTTGAAGATGAAGAAATTTATTTACCCATCTTCAGGGTTCAGTGTCTAAATACGTGAATACTCTTCATGTTTTCAGCATGTAATTTACTTTTCATTCCAAGAATCAAAAAAATCACTGAAACCATTATACATTGATTCAGGACATGCTCTTATTACTTTGCTCACTGTTTTTGTGTAATTTGTCTGGTTTTGGCTGAAAGGACCCTCTGTGAAAAGTGCCAGAGGTTAAGCATAAATTTAACTAGGAACTGTGGAGTGGTTAGAAGACTCACAATGGTGCTGTTCAAACGTCCTAGTGCTGAAATTGAACCACACTTCTACTGCTTGGCTCCTGGCAGGAATCAAACAAAAGCAAAACTAGAATAATGATCACCGAAGCAATGCTAGTGATAATAATTTAAAAATCCTCCACTTTGTTTACCTTCCTCTCTAGAACTATGTTTTTTATCCTTTAAAATATTTATAACTGTGGTGATTTAGTGTATGTAAGTGTTGAGTCAAGCCATTGTTATGAATGAGCTTCAGGATTTTCAGTTTTATATCATTAAAATACCATAAATGTAATTATCATGATTATTGTATGTTTTAATGCACTGCAAAAAAACTGAATTAAGTTTCCTTTGATAGATGAATAAGAAAATTAGGGCTTTGATAAAAATTAAGTTGTAAAAGTAAATAATGATTATTTAGAACAGTAAAAGAGTATTATAAAAGCTCTAAATGTGGGTTACCTGGTGGCTCAGTGGGTTAAAGCCTCTGCCTTCAGCTCAGGTCATGATCTCAGGGTCCTGGGATTGAGCCCCCTATCAGGCTCTCTGCTCAGTGGGGAGACTGCTTCCCCCTCCTCTCTCTCTGCTTACTTGTGATCTCTCTCTGTCAAATAAATAAATAAAATCTTTTTTAAAAAGCTCTAAATCTTTATATATAATCATGAGAATTTGGTCAAGTTAGAATATTTTCATATATACCAGACTGCAGATAGAAATTCGTATTTTGAATATAAAAACCATATTTTTCTAAATATGAACTATATTTTATAAAATGACAATAGTGCACTGCATAAGCTCTTTTTCTAAATTTACTAATTAACATTAAATCTCATCCTCATGACAACCCTGCAGTAGAGACATTATTATCCGTATTTTATGAAAGAGGAAACTGAGGCCAGAAAATTCAAGTTACTTACATGAGGTCCCAGGGTTAGGAGGTGCTAGAAAGATGGAAGTTCAGGCAGAATGGTACTACAACCACTACTCAATATTGACCCTGAAAAATTATTCACACTCGGAAAGATTACAGGCATGATAACAGCTACTGACTTTTAAAAAAATTTTTGCTTGTGTTTTCTTTTCATGCACTGAAAGGCTAGTTGTGTTCTTCTTCTTTTTTTTTTTTTTTAAGTAGGCTCCATGCCCAGCGTCTAGCCCTAGATGTGTTCCTAAATAAGCTTTATAAAACATCCATTTTTTTCTTTCTTTAATAAAATAAACATGATGCAAGACCCCCTAATGCTGACCTAATTCCCTTTTCTATAATTTGAGGTACAATCTGGACTGTCATTAACTCTAAGTTCAGGTACTGACCAACTTGAGGTCACATCAACCTGTACCTCCTGTTCATCTTTGCTGTTGCTTTTCTCTAAGTGCCTAGAGCTGTCACTAAATATTTTTCACAAAATACAACCAATATCCTGTATTCCCTATTTCCTTGATTCCCTGACCTTTAAAGACTAAAAAACTCTGTTTTACTGACAAAGCTTATTATAAGATGAAAAAAGAATTAAGGAGGAAGTAGAAAAAATTAGGAAAAAGAAATAAAAAAAAGAGGGGAGAGCCAGAGCGTTGAAATAAATGGAATCATAAATAGGTAATAAAGTGTACTTTTGGGCAAGTAGTTACACTATCTTTGTTTCAGTCCCTTCAGCATAAATCAAGAATGATAACTGTGTTGTAGATTTGCCACGAAGAGCAAATGTTAGTAAGTTGGAGAGGGTTTGGATAGAGCCTAGCACACAGTGGTATTAGTTAAATATTCATTCAATGAATAGAGAGTACTAGAAGGAGAGGGTGTGTGTGCAAATGGGAGCCTTTTCTCCTTAGTGGGTTCTTTTCTTTTCAAGCTGCCCTCCCAGTCCTACTGATTCAAAAACTGGATGGCAAGAAAAGCAGGGACCGGAATTGCTCTCAGAACATGCAGGGAGTAGTTTCGGTTTAAAGGAAATTTCTATTCTGGAGAACATAAGTTCTGAGGGAATGGAAAACAAAAACAAAAACAAAAACAAAACCTTAACAGGATTTTTTCATGGGAGGGAAATGAGAGTATGGCGTATAAGGCTGATGTGATAAAGTCAGAATTTATCCTCCTATTTTCAATTTTTTGAAAGATTCTGAGACATATTTTTTACTGCTTTTTGTTCTTTGTTTAGACATAATAATATCATATTCTCAACTCAGATTTATAAACATTTTGTATTTGTTTACCTTAACAAATATAATTCTTGGTTCTTTTTTGGGTTGAGGTCATAAACAAATGTTTCAAGGTCTAGTCTCCTTATCTTTTATTCAAACACTTAGAGTTCTTCTTTTAAGGTACTCTGTGCAGATTGTAACATAATGAAATAAATCATTTATAGATCCAGCTTCTTTTACATTATGTATGCTGTCAAGTTTACTTATCGATGTGCATAGCGTCTTTGCAAGAACAGAATCTCAGGTGTTCAAAAAAGACAATGCTACTGACTGCTATGTAAATTAGACTTGTGAGGACTTCTAAAAGGTCTTAAGTGTGTATACATACAGATACATTTTGTGAATTTGTACACTAAAAGGAATTTTCTTTTTTTAAAAATTTATTTGACAGAGATCACAAGTAGGCAGAGAGGCAGGAGGAGGGAGTGAGAGAGAGAGAGGGAAGCAGGCAGGGAGCCTGATGCGGGACTCGATCCCAGGACCCTGAGATCATGACCTGAGCCAAAGGCAGAGGCTTAACCCACTGAGCCACCCAGGTGCCCCCTTTTCTTATACTGACAAATTATATTACCTAGTTTAAAAGACTAACATGATAATCTTGACTATACTTATACATACATATACAAACAAACATATATATATTATCTTCATTCACATGAAGAAAGAGAACAGATGGATGCCTTTGATTTAACAATGTGTCTATAAATGAACTGTTCTTCTAGTAACCTGAGTCACCAGCTCATTTAAAAAAAAAAGTTTTTGGCATTACAGAACCAAGTCAGAGATAAATGGGGACATTCTATTCTATCCTACCTTCAATATAGTCCCTTTGCTTATTTAGCAGGAAAGATGAGATGAAGTATAAATTGGGAGAGATTCCTCAGTCAACCTCAAAATCTCTTTGCAGAAGAGTCACTTAGACAAGTTACTGTGACTAGTGGAATCCAAGCAAAATAGATTTGTTTTATCTAGGGACTGATGAAATTCTACAGGCTTGCTCAGTGCATCTGTAAGCAAATATATAAGTTTCCAAAAAACCTAAAAAAAGTATACTTTAAGGAAGAGAACAAAATATTAAGATTCATCTTTCTTCTGTGAAGGGCTCACCCTCAACAATAACTATATTTGGACAACAAAGAAGAATAAATTCTTGAAGCATCTGGTTAAAGCCAGATCACTAAATGAGAAGAATATTAAAATAACACATTCATAATTTAAGTGGATATTTGTCAAATTTCACCATTGAATAAAATTTTTAAATCTTATCTCCTAGTTCCAAGTTAATTGAGGTCAATTAAGTGAAATGTATGAACTTCTATAAGGTTTTATAATTATAAAGTAGGCAATATATTATACTGTCAACAGTGAACCTTTGCTTCTTCTCTAGAGGTTAGTTTGGCATATGCATATTCTGAAAATCTTAAAGTCAAAGGAAATATTTCAAAATCTATATTAAAAGTAAATATCAAATGTAGACATCTTTATTCTTGGGAAATAGTTCTTGCACACATTTTTTCTTCTTTAGCTCCAAACTGAATTTTTAAAAATGTATGTGTTAAAATCTCCTGTATACTTTTTAAAAAAAAATATTTTATTTATTTGAGAGACAGCGAAAGAAATCAGGAGTCGGGGGTGAGGGCAGAGGGAGAGGGAGAAGCACATTCCACTGAACAAGGGACCCAGTGTGGGGCTTGATCCCAGGACCCTGAGATCACGACCTGAGCCAAAGGCAGATGCTTAACTGACTGAGCCACCCAGGCACCCCAAACCTCCTGTATATTTGACAAATACTTAATAAATTAAAAACTTTGCAATAAGTATAATACGTATCACCAGTGATCTTTTAAAAATGTGTAGTAACAAAGTAATTCACCCAATATTATAAATAAAAACAAAGTCGTTTGAGACATAAATTTAAAAAAAAGTACTTGGATGCTCAAAGGGTGTTCCGATGAAAAGCTTCATATTTTTGTTATTTTTATAAAATCAGCAAAGCAATGAAATTTGTTGACATAGTTGACCCGTTTTACTGAAGGTGTGCAAAATTACTTGCAGTAAGTTATATGTTTGTTTATGATATTGTGAGGGATGATTAAGTTTTATAAAGTCAAAGTAAAGATAGAAAATCTTAGTAAGTTGAATAATTTCACTTATTGGTAAACATTCTTGGAACTGAATAATTTTTTGGTTTAGAAATTCTTGACCCCCAACAATGTATTTTATTGCAACTGGCGGTGACACATATGCCAATATAATAAATTTATGTTATTCATTTTGTAACAAATCAAATGAGCATCTACTTAGATATTTCTTCTTGCCTTTTTCTTTTTTACTTTCACAAGATGGGGCTCTTTAACAGGAATCTGACCTGAAGGAAGGTTATTCAGGACTTTGAGTCCTGGTCCGTAACTATTTTCAGAAATGTCAAATATTATTATTTACCAAACAAAATTAATGGCATCTAACATGCTCAGTGTGAAGGAGGTTCTCAGGTTTATAGTGACTGAATCTCAAAATGCATATGTGGGTCTAGGATATAATTGTGGAGGGAACCACCCAAGCAATTGTGGAAATAACAAACACTCCTAACAATGTACTATATTAAAATTAAGAAATTTAAAAGCTGCTTTAATTAAAATGGCTTTATTAACTAGTAGAGCTGATTTGGATTCCAAATGATCTCTTCTTTAATTTGTGAAAGAAATGTTGCCAAGAACCTTGCAAGAATATGTTTTTTGGCTGAGATGGAATTGCTGAACAGGAGCTCTTTAGGTAGCATAAATAGTAATATTATTGGGGTTATGTGGTATTGGGAACCCTCCTTAGCTGTGAGGAAGGGTTTTTTTTTTTTAAGTGTATTTTAGGATGAAGCATTAACGTACATGAATGATTGAACTTCTCTGAAGGTTTTTATGGACAGTCATGAAAGAACAAACAGTGCATGGTTTTTAACACTGTAGTCTTTCTGTAGGTCTAGAATCTAAGAAAGCATAAGGGAATATGGTAATATGCATGGGTACAAAAAACAAGACTTTTATTTACTCTTTTAAAATTTTACTCAGGCATTTATATCCCAGTGGTCTGCCTGAAGAATACTCCTTTTTAACTACTTTTCGGATGACTGGAAGCACACTTGAAAAGAACTGGAGCATTTGGCAGATTCAGGATTCCTCAGGGAAGGAGCAAGTTGGCGTGAAGATTAATGGCCAAACAAAATCTGTTGCATTTTCATACAAGGGACTGGATGGAAGTCTCCAAACTGCAACCTTTTCAAATCTGCCTTCCTTGTTTGATTCCCAGTGGCATAAGATCATGATCGGTGTAGAAAGGAGTAGTGCTACTCTTTTTGTTGATTGCAACAGGATTCAATCCTTACCTATAAAGCCAAGAGGCCAAATCAACGTTGATGGCTTCGCTGTGCTGGGAAAACTTGCAGATAATCCTCAAGTTTCTGTTCCGGTAAGTATAAAACCATACATGATGGTCTATTAAAACAAAACTGGATTGCTTAAAAACTAATACTTCAGGTATCTTTGATAATCATCTGAACATCTTAAGCAATGAATAGTTATTCATTTTCAAAATTCATTCAACCACTTACTCAAAAAGCATTCAGTGCCTGTTTTGAGCACACAGCATGTATCAGACGAAATGGGAAATCAGAGAAAGTCGAATAAATGGCTCCTGGTCTTGAGGAATTTCAAGTCTACTTGGAAAATGCTACATGCTGACCTGGACCTCCCAGAATCCTTCAGAGGCAGTGTAAAAGAACATAATACTGGTGTGGTACACACTGTGTATAAATAACTAATGAGAATATTCAAAGTAAGGCTAAGACAAATGGTGGATTCAGTAAGTCAGGAGTCTGTGCTTCTTGAAGGCAATGAACCTTGAAACAGAAGGATCTGCACAAGCTGAGGGAAAGGGCATTAAATGAAAAGGAAGTGGAGAATAAGTGGGCCCAATCCAAGGTCTGGAGACCAGTTGGTTTGGATGATATGCCTATGTGAAAATGAGTGTGTGTGTGTGTGTGTGTGTGTGTGTGTATGTAAGTGTGTATGTGTGTAAGTGTGTGTGTGTGATGAAGGGAAGAAAGGTAGCAGATTCTAACTGCAGGGCATGAGAGAGAAGGTTAGGAAACCATATGATGTCTGATTAACAAGAATGAAAGCATATAGATGGTAAAATACATAGTTGGAAGTAGGTCTTGCATGACATTATAAAAGTAAACAATTTTAGAACTCTGTTCAGGATTTTGCTGTAGAATTCCATGGATATAAAGGTTAGGAATTATGTAGTAACTGAAGAGTTGTACCAACTAATACCGTATAGTTCTACCATTTTGAATTGTTTAGCTTTCATTGAATACTTTAAAAGGGTTTTTTATAATGTTATTATAGGAATTTAAAAGCATATCTTATATGGTAAGTATTATTTGGGAGGAAATTACAGAATTTAGAGTTCAATAAACTATGGATGCCAACATATTCTCTCTCTCTCCCATATAGAACTGTTACATTCTAGTCACAAAACATATCATGGCATGTAGCAGAGGTGATACAATGATTTTGAATTGTTTCTGTATACTTCTCCAAAGGAAAAAGGTTATCAGGCACTCAGTAATGGAATTGTTCAAGTAACTTATTTTCAAGGGAAGAACTGTGATTAGTGTGAAGGGTAGTGTGAAATTTCTATATTCTGTGATGGACAGGAAGCAATTTGTAACTGCCACATTACTGCTCTGGCTTGTAGACACTTGAGAAACTATTTCTTCAACTAATGAGTTATCACACTTCAAGTGTCTGGGTTAAAAAGCCAATGGGACCACTATTATGCCATCTTGAAATTTCATGCAGTAAGATTGCTGCAATGGCATGGAATAGGTTTGCAGACAACACCAAATTTCTACAGCATCTGTGTCATTTCTGGACCATGGGTAAGGGCAGGGAGACCTTAAGGCACCTCTGTAGCATAATGAACATCAATCAATCAAGGATGTGCAGAATTGATTTGTTGATTCATTGGTCTTGAAAGACACCTCGTTTTTTTGTAGTTTCAAGTTTTTATTTCAATTCCAGTAGTTAACGTACAGTGTCGTATTAGTTTCAGGTGCAGAATTTACTGATTCATCCCCTACATGCAACAGCTGGTGTTTATCACAACCAGTGCCCTCCTTAATCCCCATCGCCCATTTAATGCATCCCTTGTGAAACACTTCAAATCACTATCATTCTGGACGTGAGGACGTTATTAAACTCTTTGATTGCCAGAGTGGTAAAGTCTCAGTATTACTCCAATATATTATAATCTAGCCGATAATGCTATAGCTGATTGTAGGTTTTCTGCCAAGTCTAGTTTCATATCAGAGTGGAGACCAGTTAGGACCAGTTATCCTCCATTTTATTCTGCCATGTGCAGGCATGCAAAAAAGACCTGGTAGCTGATATTATATTTTGCCTCTGGTCCACCAAGGAGTTTTGCAAAGTCAGTACACTATAGCCAATGTTAAAAGTAATTGAAGCAGGCATGAACAATTTTTTTCCTTTATACTGAGTTTTCACTCTCCCACAAGGAAAGACAAAAGAGATTTGAACCTAAAGCATCATTAAAGTTTCATATTTGATATATAGTGGTGGGTAGTAATAATAACTAAAACAGGTCAAGGTTATAGGCCAAAAAATTCCTATTTACGTCCAAAGACTGACAGTGACAATGTCAAACTCAAACTTGTCACCAAAATGTATTCCTCAATTTTTACCCTATATTAGACAAAGAAATAGAACATTCTTAAGGAACACCCATTTATGCTATTTAAGCATCTTAATACCCTTAACATGCCAATTTAAAGTTTCAAAAATGCTTTCATTCCCATTAACTTATTTATCCTTGCAACAATTTTTTAAGATAGCAAGCACAGATTATCTCCCTTTCTCCATTGACGATGTACCTTCAAGAAGGCTTCCTGGTTTGTAAGAAGCCATGTTATGCATACAATTTGTAATCTACCTATTTTCTGCTGTGCAAACTCACTTCCCTTTGAGAAAAGTAAAAATATGTATCACCACATATTCTTTTTGAAGCATTTCCTCCCTTACGTTTTTTTTCCCCCCTCACTTACATTTTGGAAAGCATTTGTGATTTGTGTAGACTTTTCAGAATTTACTTTGCAGGACAAACAAAATAAATGCTCTTTTTTTTTTTTTAAAGAAGGAGGATTATACACTATAAAACATGTTCTCACACCTAACCTACTTGGTTATGGATTTAGTAGACTTGCATCATGTGGCTATATACTAGGTATACAAAGTTAAATAATTCACAGATCTTGTCTTCTTCAGCTCAGTCTCTTGAGAGTCAGGGGTTGAGATAAGTAAACAATGACAACACGACATGATCAGGGTTATGGTAGTGAATGGAAGCATATGGAAGAAGGTCCCCAGCCTGATCAGGCCAGGGAGGCATGAGAGTGGAGGTCAATCATGTTTACTGTAGAAGATGATGTTTGGAGAAACCCTGGGGCTGAATGAGATTATCCAGGAGAAGACAGTGTCCAGTGTTGTAGGAAGAGAGGCTCTTGTGTGGGCATTCCCACATAGATAAATTCTTTCTTTTTAAAGTTTTGTTAGTCTTTCCACACTGCTCCTTACTTTTCTAGACTAGAATAGTCAAATACTCATACAAGTTCCCAAAGTCCAAGTTCAAGTGCCATGAGTTGACCCTAAACCCTTGTTTTTATTTTTGTTTTATGTTTTTGACTTCTCACCAGTTTGGCTGAAATCTGAAGTTGCTAGCAATTACTGAAGCTCACCAGTGACCATAAATCCCTTAGAAAACTTAAGAGAGTAATGAATAACAGTATCCATGTATTTTGGGAGGTAGAAGTATACTTATAGGGCACCCTTCTCTCCATCTGGAGACAGCAAATAGTCCATATTAATGCGTGAGAAATTTTATATTGGAGTGAACTGTGCCACTAATGTAAAAACAATAAGGAAGAGTATATTTTTCAGTTTTTCTCCATGAAATTGGATTCATTCTAATCTTTGACATTCTAGATTAATTGAATACTTTTCTCGGGATTAACACTGGCTTTTCTTTAGCAAATAAATCAAAAGCAAACATCCCTTCTAAAGGTATTAACAAATGTCAAAAGGTAGCCCTAGGAACTACATAATAAAAAATGCAATTGAAAACAACATTTGATGGAGCACTAATGCTGAAAGACTCATTTATATTGTACTTGTTTGTGATTTTCTCATATCTATCCTATCTTGTGTACCTTTCCCTTTTCTAAATTGGAGAAGGAAACCAATTTCAAGAGGTTTTTCATAAAGCTTGCAGTATAGCTCCTCACGTGATCTACAACTCAAACACCTTCTCATCATTCATGGTTATTTAGTGGGCTCAGAGCATTTTATATTTTTTCCCAATGTACTGCTGTAATACATTGTTAGTTTGATTTTAAAGCAATAAATCCCATATTTCCTATTCTCCTTTGTGCCCATATTTTAGGATGGTGCCATTTATCCCACTGCAAAGCTCAGTTTTCTGGCAGCATACCATAAAAACATGTTATTTTATGACAGGTTCTTTATTGTTTGTTGTCAGCATGATTGCCTAGGAGAGTTATTTGGTACAGCTCTATTAGAAAACAAAGTTAGCCTTTCTCCTTTTTCAGGGATGTACACTAGGGGTTTGGGCTTAAAGCAGGATACACGTTTATGTGGCCTTACAAATACATGGTTTTTCAAAACCTTTTTCTTTTTTACCTATGCTTATTCAAAATAAGCCAATGTGGAAAATAATCAGAAGATAGAGTATCTTTAAAAGTATATTTCAAGAGTGCCACTCTTTGTTGTTAAATTCAGAGAAAATGTGAGAGCAGATAGAAAGAACTGTCAAAACTAGTGATAGAGAAGTTATCTGTCCTTTTTTCTCTTCCATAGAATTAAATCACAAATCTCCACAGACAGAAAGAGTGTAAGTTTCATAAATGATAAAATGGAAAATCAACTATGAGGTTGTAGTTAATATTCTTTTTGGTATTTAAGAAATATTGTAGAAAAGTTATTTTTCAGTGGTTTAAGAAATGCATACTCTCTGCTATGCATAATAGCTAAACTATTAGGTTTGCTTATTAAGTTGTTTTTTTTTGACGAATACACCTTTTACAAACACTCTTTCACATGTAAGTATGAAATAAATACAAAAGAAATATGTTATGTATACATAACCTCAGGAAATTCTCTTTATAACACTTTGGCGTGATTTGATGGAATATTTTTGAATACTGACTGTGAAGACAATTTTTTGGAGATAAAATCTAGTCGGCTGCATTGTAAACCATATTAACAATATCAGCTGGATTTTCCACTAGGTGGCAATGAAATGACAAGCACACAGGAAAAAAAAATCTGCTAACGTAGGAGGGGCTATAATCAAAGGAAGGGATTATGGATAACTAGAATATAAACAAAATGACGGTCAAACTTACTTTTAGTGGAAAATTGAAAACACTAAAATTTTTTATTGGCCTCAGCTATGCTCATACTGTTGCAATAAAAAAAAAGCCAGTGATATTAGTTTTTCTATTTCTATTAAAGTGTATATGGGCTAAAATCATAAAGAAATCTTTGTTATGTAGACTGGATGGTTGTAAGTCAGGAGATTAATTCAATATTATCATTCCTCCTCTTTGTGTTATTCTGTGTGTTTGGTTTCTTTGGTTACGGTGTGGTATCAACGGAATCATGGACTCTTAAATCTAGAGGAAACTTTGATTGTTATCTACTCTAAACCTCTAAGTTTACATGTGAAGAAATTGAAACCCAGAGAGGGGAAGGTCAAAAGTCAATACTATCAATTGATAAATATTATCAATTCGTAGTTCACTATATTTCATTGCATTTTTATATATTCATTAATTAACATTTGATAACTATTTATTAAACATCTGTTACATTATAGGCAGAAATTAAAGCTCCAGTGGAGTTTATGTTCATTCTGGGGAGAGGAGGTAGACGCAAATGGATAGATTAGTGAACGTATATAGTATGCCTGGTGTTCATGAATACTGTGGAGAGAAATGAAGCAGGAAGCTGGATGCCTGGAGAGAGGGCTTCACTGAGAAAAGAACATTTTAATAGAAACCTGCAAGGGCTGTGGGTATTAGTATGTTGTTCTCTGAGGGAGGAGGGTTCTAGAAAGAGAGAATATGGAGTGAAAAGGGACTGATGTTGGTACTGTCTGCTATGTTTGAGGAAGGCATGGAGACCTGGAGTGAGACTGAGAGAAGTCGCCAATGGGCCTGGAGAGGTAACCAGATGAAGTGAGGGTGGGGAAGTTGTGTTAGCGCTTTGGCTTTCATGCTGTGTAAGATGGGGAACTCTTTGATGGGTTTGGACGGACAAGTAATATGTTCTCGTTTTTTGGAAAATATCTCCTTGGCTCCTGTTTTGGCAATATAATGTAGGAGGAGAGGACAGAACACTTAGGGGCACAATAAAAGGAGACCTTTAGAGACCACTGCAATAACTCAGGCAGGGGCTGGTCTTGGTTTGGAAGGGGGCAGTAGTAATGGAGATGGTACCAGGTGGTCAGATCCTGACCCATTTTGAGGATAAAGTAAACAGATCTGAAGTGTAAGAGAAAACAAAATCAAGAGTGGCACCAATATTTTTAGACGGATTAATCAGAATTATATGGTTACCATTTACTGAGACGGGAAAGATGATGGGAAGAACGGGTGTCACTGAGACTATCAAGCATTGGTTTGGAATATCCAAGTTCGGCCAGGATTTTTTTTTTTTATTCGAACAATCTTTTATTATCACAATAATAAGGTTTTGCAGCTTGAAGAAAGTTCCAGACAAGATAATATAAAAAGAAACATGAATCCGTGTTAAAATTTTGCCAAATCTGTCTCCATTTTGATGGGCTTATTCATAAGATTCTAAAAATAAGCTTATGGTTCCTTTAGAATCAAATATTACAGTAATGCAAACCTAGAATTCAGCTTTCGCTCTGTAAAAATGATGCTTACTTGGAGGACTTCTCTTAGTAAAAGAGAAGTAAGTTGCTAGAATTAAGTTGTTAAGAACTAAGTTATTTTTAGTAAAATGTTGTGAAAGTTCACTCTTTTTTTAAAAATTTTTTATAAACTTATAATGTATTATTAGCCCCAGGGGTACAGGTCTGTGAATTGCCAGATTTACACATTTCACAGCATTCACAATAGCACATACCATCCCCAATGTCCATAACCACACCACCCTCTCCCTACCCCCCCTCCCCCTGGCCCCCCTCAGTTTTTTTGTGACATTAAGAGTCTCTTATGGTTTGTCTCCCTCCCGATCCCAGCTTGTTTCATTTATTCTTTTCTTACCCCCACCCCGCGTTGCATCTCCACTTCCTCATATCAGGAAGATCATATGATAGTTGTCTTTCTCCGATTAACTTTTTTCGCTAAGCATGATACGCTCTAGTTCCATCCACGTCGTTGCAAATGGCAAAATTTCATTTCTTTTGATGGCTGCATAGTATTCCATTGTGTATATATACCACATCTTCTTTATCCATTCATCTGTTGATGGACATCTAGGTTCTTTCCATAGTTTGGCTATTGTGGACATTGCTGCTATAAACATTTGGGTGCACGTTCGGCCAGGATTTTGATCACCCTTAAGGCACCTAAGAGAAGATGTTGAGGAAGCAGTTAGTTATGTTCTTCTGTGTTCAACAGAACTCTAGGAGTTGTCAGCACATATGTGGTATTTAAAGCCATGCAGTGAGATGAATCACTGAGCGATGAATGCAGTCGATAAATTCTAGAACTGAACTGTGAATCAACCAACATTTAAAGGTTGCCGAGATGAGGGAGATTTGGCCGAAGAGACCAGAAAGCGTAGCCTGTGATATCAGAGAGAATCAGGAGATTTTGGTGCCCTGAAAGTCAAGGGAAATAGAATTTTAAGGAGGATAGAATGGTCAACTCACTCAAATGTTGTGGACAGTTCAGATTAGATGAGGGCTGAGATTTGATACTGGATTCAGAAACCCAAGAGAGGGGTTTTGAGAAAAGACCTATTGGAGTATTGGGAGTGAAATTCAGTTGGAAAGGTTTTGGGATGGCATCTGAAGGGGGATGTGGCATGAGAGGATGATTTTTTTTTTTTTTTAAATGTTCACATAGCTGAGGATGCTTCACCATGGCTCAAGGTGTAACATTCCTTTATGCACTACTAAAGTAGCCTCTTTCTGACTCGAAGGATCAGGCATTTATTGCCACATGAATCCCCTGGAAGTGCCCTATTAAATTAGGCCACCTTTGCCCATCCACATCCCTGGTGCAGAAACATCTTTGATGATGGTCCACTAACTAGCTATCCAGTGCTACTCAAATTCCTTAGCTTAGAATTCAAAAGACAGAAACATCTAATGTCTGCTGTTTGCCACAGAGAATCGAATCCCTTCTGTACACAAAACCTCCTCCTCTTGTGCTGTGTTCCTGTTACCTCTTCTCTTCAGAACTCTACCTTTACCTTCCATGTCTCTGCTTACGGGCATCTCAACTGCTCTGTAGGGCGTCTCTCACATGCTACAGGTTAGAAGATCCTCTTGCTGATGACCTTAGCCACGTCGTACATCAACTTCAGTACTATACACCGTCAAAAGCAGTTTTTGGCCTGGATGATGCCCTACGTACTAAACATTTTTGTGTCTTCCATAGTTTCTAGCTCAAAGTGCATGAGTGTGTTATGTAAAGATACACTGGATAAAAAGATGAACAAAGTACTACAGGCCAGGTCTGCTAACTCTAAGTCCGCTGCTCTTTCCTCTCACTGTTCTGCCTCTGCCCTTGGACTGGTTCAGAAGACTGCCACCTGCTCATAGTTAATGACAATTCTTAGCACTATGTCTGGAACGGCAGAGCCCAGTCTACAGAGAGTCGGGGAAATTTCTGATTTCAGGGCAGCTCAGGGCCTCCTGCTTGGCAACTAGGAAGCCTCACTTGGAGGAGGTCCCTCATGATGCTAGAAACCGACACTTTGGCATAAACTGAAAAGAAAAACGAGATCTCAGAGTTCAAGTATTTCTTTAAATCTTTGTTGCTACTGAGTAGACAAAAACTTAATGAAACATTGCTCCTGTTTAAAAAAACTTATCTTTGAAGAGCTAGTTGTTAGGTATTTTATACTTGTAAAATTTAAACATAATTCAGTATGCAAAAAAATCAAGTCTTGTGCTATTCTCATTAATACTGAACCAAGTTCTACAGGTTGCCATTAGAATTCTCTCAGGAGGAAAAGACAGTTGTCTGCCATTAGTTTTGCTTAATTTTTATGAAAAGCTTAAATACCTTATTAATTTTTCTCAACAACCTAGAAAAATAAGTAGAAATCACTAGTGCTATTAGAAGAGTAGAGAGTTGGTGCCAAAATTCCTTGTTCCAATGTGTTGTCTGCTGGACACTACTCTGGCTTAGGGGATAGAATTATACCTTAATGAATGTTCTATAGGAAAGAACTGGATAATGCCAAATCTGGATGACATCAGGCATCTTACAGTCACACAAGTCAGTTCTTCCTGAGACAATGGTGATGTATTTTATGTTGAGAAGAATGAATTGTGCTAGGGCATTCTGTTTAACTGATTAAAAAAAAAAACTTTCTTATTTCTCTATTTGTATTTTTCTCAAGTCTTACAAACTATAAACTCATTAGGGGGAGGAGACTATCTTTGGTTTCCCTAGAATATTTCCCTAGCGCATGGCTTATATCAGGACTTCAAAAATGTTAACTGAAGGACTAAATTAAAATATTCGTCACATATATTTTGTCAGTGGGTATTCAAAGAGAACAGTGATTCCAGGTACGAAGATGAGAGACGTGTGGAAATCAGCATTTTAGATGTGTAATGAAAGTGACTTTCAGTAAGGAACTCTGCCAATCCTCCTTCAAAATAATTAACATGCAAATTGGAATTCATATTGCATGCCAAAAAAATGTTGTTGTATAGATGATTATTAGTGCGTAGGTGGTGTTTATGTGGATGCACAGATGTGTGCAGAAACCTTTGATCTATGTGGCACTCTGAACAACCCAGTCTGTATTCACAGATGAATTACATTTCACTCCCCCATTATCCTGTGCCACAATTGCATCTTGCATATTTAAGCAGGTGTACCCATTTATCCAGAGAGAATTACATTTTTCTGAAAACAGCTTAATGAATTACTTTGCATTTACAATAAGTAACTTTAATGAAATATCTAAACAAAGGATATAGGTTTTCTGGTTAGCCATACAATTAAAGTTTCTCAAGATGATTAGGCTATGAATTTTTTTGAGAATCAAAATATCAAACATATGCAATGCATGCCTAGTGTGAATTTCCAATTCACAAAGGACTTAGTGAATAAAATATATGAATGGTCTTTCTTATTTTGAGAGTTGGGGGGGAGATACTTTCTCTTATTCCAGTAATATTTTTATCTAATCATTGAAGAACAAGAATTATAGCCCTCTTTCTTATTTGATACGTTATTATACATATACACAGGTATATGTATCTGCCTATAGAATTAGTTGTCAGTTTTTGAAGAAGCATTAGAAATTTGCTTTTGGATGTATATGCATAATACTCATGCAAGCAGGGAGAGGTCTAGCTTCTTAGGGAAGTTCCTTAGTCTTGTTTTGAAGTTTTCTAGCAGATGTTGGACGTAAGCTTACAAAGTTTTAATTTCTAGATCATTCTTTTCTATTCATCTTTAATACAAATGTTCAATCACCAAATTCCTTGGTTACTGGCTTAGAAAATGATGGCTCTTTCTGGAGATGGATTATTCTTCGGGGAGGCTAAGTAGAGGAGTTAGAGAAAGCCCTTCTTTTACGATTAGGCCCATTTGGAATACCAGCTCTGTCTTTTACTAGCTGTGTGATTTGTGGCAAGTGATTTCACCGCTTTGCCCCACTTTACTCATGTGTGGACAGCTTCAAAGTGTTGTCTGAGGCACAGCTAGGTATTTAGTAGTCATGAAGGAGAAGGCTGTCCCATTCTTTTATCTTCTTATTAAAATTTCCACTTCAGTTAAGAACAAAACTGAAGTAAAATCCTTCCCAAGCAAATGAGACTACTCTAATAAAGATAAAGTATTTGACAAAGTGATGTGCTTAACTCTAAGATAATTGTGTGGCTTGAAAAGCAGTTCTTTTGTAGGATGTCAGTATACTATTGTTAAATAATTCATACCACGAATACACAATTTTCATACAATTTATAGAGAACTGTCCATCTTAAAATATATCTTGGTTTAGCTGTTCACTTTCTTTTCATCCCACTTACCTCATTTTTCCAGATATCCATGTTTTCTGGAAAAGAGCCATGGTAGGGTTGAGAGCAACCAGGACAGTTAGAATCATCTAAGAAGAGATACAAATGCAGGAATCTGACAGCCGAGTGTCTCATTTTCACCCCTTTATAAAATGAAAAACTTCCCTTGTTTGACTTCCCTTCATTACGGGCAGAAGGGAAGGAGTTCTTCCTTCATCCTCTCCAAATCTGATCTTTCCTTCAGTAAGCTCAATTCTGGATGTTTCCATAAAAATGGAAAAAAATGTATCTAACTTAATGCTAGATCCAGCAGATCTAGAGATCTTTTGGCAGGTGGGATGAAGTGTAAATCACTAGTAGATGAAAGAAAACACATAATGGTTTAGATTTGGGACCTTGATACTTAATTAGACATTTGTGTAATGCCACAAGAATCAACTGACCAAGAAATACAGATCTGATTTGAGATGACTAGCAAGGAATTTTCTCAATTTAAGAATATGGGCCAGAATGGAGGTGCTGGGTAGTGTTTATCTTTTTTTTTTTTTTTTTTTTAACCTTGTCACCTGAAGTCTTCAGCTTCAGACCTGGTCACTCTTGCATTGTAATGTTTCTCTCCTGTTCCCTTCTTTCTCTCTTAACCCTGTTAAAATGTAAGAACTTGTCAGGGCACATTTGGATTTCAAGTGTCTGAAAACCTTATATTTCTTCAACCAATGAATGAGATAATACCAAATTCAAATGTTTTCTATTCTCTTGTTTTTTCCCCTGAGTTCTAGATTTCCCTCTCATTCCCTCCATTTCTAGTCCTTTCTGTTTCCATTTTAAGCTGTGAATACTCCATGGAGAATGTCTTCTCTAGCATGCAAATTTCTTGTAGGGCTGGATTTTCTTTCCTCTCCTTTCCTCCTAGGTGCCACCTCTTTGGCTGTCTCTGTCTCTAATCTTTTCTCATGTAAACTCTTAGTGCATATGTTCTCTGTGAAGTTCAGTAGGCCTGGGTTCCAATCTAGACCCTCACACTGGCTTGTGACTTGGCCAGTTCCTTGTCCTCACAGGGCTTCATTTTGATAGAATCTGCATCTTGAGGATGTGGAAGGACAGAAATGGAAAGTCGGTGCCAGGGGTCTGTTCCTGCCAAGGGCTGCGCTGGAGCACTACAGAGCTAGACTTCTACATTCAATCATCACAGAAACCTGGGAAGGGCTTCCAGCCCACTTCCATTGTTAAATCTGTATTCAAGGAACAAGAGTACGGATCCTTCGAAGTCAACCAATTCAAACTGATCTCCGGTCACTTAACAACTGGACCACACTTACAAATTTATCTCTCGCTTAAATGACGTGCTTCTGTCCTCCAAAAGAATCTGAATGGACTGTCTGCTGTCTTTCCCCAGTTTGAACTTCAGTGGATGCTGATCCATTGTGACCCACTACGTCCCAGGAGAGAAACTTGCCATGAGCTGCCAGTCCGAATAACTGTGAGTCCGTTGACCACCTGCAAAGGACACTTCCACCTAGCCTACCTCCCACCAGCTCCATAAACTCCCCACCTCCTCACTCTTCTAGAGTTCAGGCTTTACTGTAGGAACCAGATAGATATGAAGGAAGCACAGGTGCCACCTGTGCTTGCCACTTCCACAGCCTGGCAAGTAGAAATCACCTCTGGGTGTCTGGTCCCACCTTGGGTGGCTCCTCACTGCTCGTCCCCCAAACATCTCCCCGAGAACCCTGGCTGTCCATTTGCCACCCACAGTGGACAGCGAGAGACTACACTTGGGTGGAGAGGCAGAGGTGCGCTTTCGGGTCTTGCCTGTGTGTCGGCGGAGAAAGGGTTAAGGGGGACTGTTGTCATTCTATCCGTCCTCCAGCCCGCTAGCTCTCCTCCAATCCCCAGGACCCTCTCCAGGGCCATTCATAAACAGGAGGAACGTACGCCTCCTGGCTGGGCACCTTTGCAAAGACTGACTACTCCCGGGGGCACTTTTTGCGGGGGAGAAGAGCCACTTTATGTGTGTGACGGGTCCGGAAGCCTAGCGGGGCGGCAGGAGGCAGAGTCCGTCCAGGGGATTAGCGGAGGGTGGCGGGCATGGCCTGGACGGCGCGGGATCGAGGGGCCCTAGGGCTGCGACTGCTGCTGTCTGGGCTCTGCTTGTGCATGGCTCAAGTAAGTTGTGCGCGAGTGAGGGGGGTGGGGACAGCCTTCTCACTTTCTCCCTGTCCTTTCTTCTCCAGCCCAGCGAGACCACCGACCAGGTAAGCGGAGGGCAAGAAGTGCTTGCATTTTTCCAAAGCACCTAGGGAAAAGTGGAGGAACAGCCATCGCGGGAGCTGTGGGGGAAGGCGCAGAGCCTTCCCGGGGCTCTGCAGCGGTGTCCTCCCTCCAGCCCTGAGCACCTGCAGCGAGTACTGTTGGAGTCGGGGACCCTAGATGACCCTTAGTTCGGGAAAGGCATCTCCTTCCCCACCTGGGCCTCCAAACTGCAGACTGAGGTTGTGAAGGCCACTAGTGACTGGGGACCGGCCACTAAATTTGGGCGGTTTACCGCGTTGCTTAACTCCCCCACCCAGCCACTCCTGGTTGCATTCAAGAGCAGGCCTTTCTGGAGGAGGCGGGAATTCAGACTAGCGGCGCTGAAGCTGCCTGTCAGCTCCACCAGCCCACCGTGGCAGCATTAAACCGCCAGCCCCCGCTAGCTGTGCCCGCCGCTCTGGGATTGGAAGCCGGCGGCCTTGGTTGGCATCAGTCAAAATTTCAGCAATTTCCCGAAGGCTCCAGCGTCTCTTCCCTCCCGCGCGGGAGAGGACCAGGCGGGGGCGGGTGAGCCCAGTGGCGGTTTGAGGTTTCACTTACAAAGACCCCATTGTAACCTGTCTGGTCATTGGAGTTTACAAAAACAAAGTTTCCTTGATGAAAGAAGCTCCCCCCACTTTTTTTTCTTTTTTTAAATTAGAAGAGAGAGAGAGAAAAATAAAATCTCACATTCCCTAAGCCACATGGTCACACTATTTTCAGTCGCCAGTATTCCCTCTAGCACCATCAAAGCTTAGCTGTTTGCAAGCGATAAAAGCGGTAATACCCTAGGGTCAGTCTGAAATTTGGTGTAGTTTTAGAAGGAGGCGCAAAGACCTTATGCAAGAGAGTGTCAATGCAGGTAAATCGAAATGAGGCCAGGCCCTCCCTGGGTTTCAAAACTCTTTTGCCCCAATCCTCCCCAGTTTTCCTCCAGTATTTCTCCCTGATTTCTCCTGGATGTAGAAAGTTTTACAAAACGATCCTGAAATCCATCTGGGTTGGAGCACCTCGGTTCTGAGCTGTTCCATTTTAGCCAAAACACCCTCTGTTGCTGATCAAACCGTGAGATGAATGGCCACCATTTTCATTACTAAGTTCCTTTAAAAAAAAAAAAAAAAAAAAAAAGAGGCGTCAAACCCTCCCTTCTTCAAGACCCACCTTTTGGTTTAATGGTCCCTCTAGGGGTGAGTCCCTGTGACCCCAGCGCCCATCTTAGGGCCTAGATTATGCTCTAACCACACTAGTGAGCCTTATTCAGAATGTGGCGGAATCAAAGAAACCTGGGGTGGTTTGGGAGTTTCATACTCTTTCCGGATTTCAAGACTCTGTCCTCCAAAGGGAAGTGTCCTTACCGGGTGGAGGTGGGGGCCTTAGGACATGACGTTTCTCCTTGCTGCCCAATGTGCTCCATTAACCCGTGTGTGCTGTTTTTGTCAGAGAGGTCCCCCGGGCCAGCAGGGTCCCCCCGGGCCCCCGGGTCCCCCTGGAGTTCCAGGCATCGATGGCATCGACGTAAGTCTCTATCTGCAGTCCTCTGTTCCTCTAGTCCCGCCTTTTCCTACCCTTTCTCCATCGGAATGGGGTTTTTGATGGGGCCAGACACCCGCCGTCCAGAGGCAGGCTAGGGCATGGGTGAGAGCTGGGTTGGATACTCTCTAGAAGCTTGGGCACTCCCGGAGGGATGAAGTAGACACGTCCAGTTGTCTCCACTGGTCAAGAATCTCCACCATTTAGCTTTACCCCGTCCCTGTCCCCGAGGTGCGTGGTGAACACGCGTGGGAGTCTCCCAGCTGGGTCCTCAGCGCCTCCCACTCACGGATTACTCTTGCCTTTTCTGCTACCCTGCAGGGTGACCGAGGTCCAAAGGGTCCCCCGGGCCCCCCGGTAAGTTGATCAGCGCATTCGCTCTTCGTTTCTTTCCTCTGGACGTAGTTTGCAGCCATGTGAGTCCCAAGAGTCTCAACTTTGGATCTTTCTCCCTCCCGGCCTCACCCCCTCCCTGCTCAGGGTCCCCCTGGAGAACCCGGCAAGCCAGGAGCTCCCGGCAGGCCAGGCACACCCGGTGCAGACGTGAGTAGGCGCAGGCTCGCGCTCCGAGGAAGCGGGCGCGGGGATGGGTGTGGGGGCAGGAGAGACCTGGCCATATGCTGAAGGCCTGCAGGCTGCGGGAATCCACGTTGAAACAGGGCTGTGGCCCTGAACTGGGCCTTGTACTCCCCGCGTGCCGTGGAGGCGGCAGTTTCTGCAAAGGGTCTTGTGAGGGTGGACATAGCTCGCGCCCCCCTGGGGAGAGCACCCAGCGCTGGCCTTCCCTGCTCTCAGAAAACCCTCCTGGGTACCCGGAGCCTGCCCCTAACCCTCCATTCCTTGCTCACTGCCTGAGCTCTCAGCCCCACTTCCTGGCACAGGGGATGCTGAAGGAAGAGGAATCTTGCAGGGCTCCACTGGGATTCTCCTGGGGCGCCGCTGGGGCTTCTGTGTGGTGCTTTTGCAGCATACTCAACATACTACAAACTCTTTACCTTTCACCGCCAGATTATAAAGACAATGACTGGGTTTGCTTTATAAAATAATTCCCCCATTTAAACAGAAATTTTGGATAAACAAATGAAAGTGCTTAAAAATCTTTAGAAGTACAAGGAGTTTTTGTCGTGGTCTATAGTTGCAGAATCGTAGGAAGACCTCTGTGTATGTGCCAGTCTTTTAAGCATTTCCTACAACAGAAAGTTAACTATACTAAGCAAAAAGTTAACTATACTAATGTACATTTGTGTAGAACTTTTTTCCTCAAGTGCAGTCACAAACATTATTTCCTTTAACCTTACAATAACTTGGAAGGCAAGTTTGGTTAATATTATTCTCCACAGATAAGAACACTGAATAATTTTGAGGACAAGTAGTTTCCTCAGGGACCCAGAGTTATTTAGTGGCTAAGATAGTGAAAGAAACTAGATTTCTTCGGGGCGCCTGGGTGGCTCAGTGGGTTAAAGCCTCTGCCTTTGGTTCAGGTCATGATCTGGGATCCAGCCCCGCATCAGCCTCTCTGCTCTGCGGAGAGCCTGCTTCCTCCTCTTTCTCTGTCTGCCTCTCTGCCTACTTGTGATCTCTGTCTGTCAAGTAAATAAGTGAAATCTTAAAAAAAAAAAAAAAAGAAAAAAGAAACCTAGATTTCTTCATTTTTACACTCACTGTCTTTCCAGATAGTTTTGTCTCATGCGGATACAAACGAGTATCTTAAATACGTGAATAATCAGAGGAAATAAGAGAGGAAAATAGTGATAGCTCATTTTTAGTATCTGAATTCCTGGCCAAGAAAAATGATATGGGTAATTCAATGGATCATAAAAATAATATATAATTGATATTATGTAATTATTGGTAAATATTGGTACGGTTCCACCAGATTCTGACATGGAGCCCCAGGGGGCTTACAAAATTCTGACTTACTGTACTCTTTGGCTCATTTGACATTTTAAACACATCTTTTACCTTAAATTGAGACTAGACATTGAGAATAGTGAAAAATGAGTAACTGCATCAGAGTTGCTTTGTTTTTCCCTGACCATAGAGGGGCTAGGTAAGCAGGAGCGCGCCAATGATCTGTTCTTGTTAGGGAAGCCGGCCTGTAATGGTGGGACCTTAAACCTCCAACCTCTTTGTCTTCTGCTCTTTGGTTTATTGCAAAGCTATACTTTTTGGTAATGTTAACAAATGGTTAATCAGATGATGTTTGGAAGACTATAGAAGGAACATGATTTAAAGGGTAATTATCTTAAGTGAAGTAGATTTTTTGACAGAAAATGTAAAAGATTCATGGCAGCTATGCTTGTAGAATTATGCCTTGAGTCTCACGAGCTGAGTAGTTGGAATGTTGGAAGGAAATTACTATTGAGGTCTGGTGTTCTCTGCCAAGCAGCAGCATGAAAGTGCATAGCATAGCTTCAAAATCATCCCATACAGAACTTTATCTTCACAAACATTCATATGAAAGCAATTCTTTCTGCCACTGGTAATATTTTTCTCTGTCAAGTTTTTGACAGATAAGAATTATTGTGAAATGGAATTTATGTGTGTGTAAATGCAAATGGGGGATATTTCATCCATATATGTGTGTGTGTATATATATATATATATATATGTAAAATTAGAGAAGTCAGAGTTTGGTTATAACTTTGCACCCAAAGGACAACTGTGTTATTATCAATAATCAATAGAGATATTCTTATCAGCACTATTTGCTATGACATGCTCAGTGAGCTCTGAAAACAGTATTTTATTCGTTCTTTATAGCATCCATCTAAGATAGGCAGAAGAATAATTAGAATTAAATATAAGCATTACAGTTAAACCATACCATTTGTTAGAGGAAAAAGGTTAGAACATCCTCAGGATGTATACAACTACTATCCCTGGCAGATGTTTATATGATTAGTAGTTATTAAGAAGTCATTCTGATAGGTCAGTGTAAGTAGAAATAGACATCAAAGAAATGTGAGGGGGCCATGTAATACAGTACTTATGGTTAATATCTAGATTTTTGTTTGTTCATTCGTTTTGTTTGCAGAACCCCTTGTGAATGAGGTTTTAAGCTCCCAGAGGGCAGGAAAGATGTCTTGTACTTCAGGCGAACTCTTTACAACCTCTATAACAATGCTGTCCATATAATAATGATGATAATAAGAATAGCTAATATTTATTCAGGGCCCACTCTGCCAGGCACTGTTGTAAGCATTTTATGTGTAATATCTCATTTAATTTTCAAAATTACCATATCAGGTAGATATTAATATTATGTCTATTTTACAGATGAGGAAACTGAGGCACTATGCAGTTAAGCAGCTTGTCATGGTTGCACAACTAATAAGTGGCAACGTTGGGATTTGAAACCCGAATAAAGATGATGTAGAGAGATAAGCGAAATATCCTTCTGCTTAATAGACTAACCTAAATTAAATATTCAGTACTTCTGTACTGAGTATATGTTAGACACCAGGGACAGTGTGCCAGGAATATAATGGTCATGCAGTCCTTGTCCTGATGGAGCTTATGGTTTTTTACATAACTATTTCATAACAGAGTTCACTATAACATCTGACACCAAAATGTATTACCAATTTAGTTCAAAGAACTTCCTAGTGACAGACATAATTGGTCATGTGTTATACAAGGTACTTTAAATGAGAAGTGACCTGGAAGCAGCTTCCGTGTCGTTCAACCACTTACCTGGTTCTGCTTTACTATTATGCAGCTGAAACTCTACCCTATATTGTAGTTCTTGCAAGCCAGTCTCGTCAGTTTTTCCAGTCACCAACCGAAGACTGTGCGTTGGTTGCATGTGTGGAAATTGACCAAGGTTGATTTTGGAGGGTCTCTACATGAAGTGGGTGTTAGGGGTTCCTTGAGTCAGATGTGTTCTCAGGTTTGTACAATCTGTGGGCCATCCATGCCTGCAGAGAATGCTCCGGATGTGTGGTTTGTGTACCAAAATCAAAAACGAACATTGCATTACTACAGGTGTTCAGCACCTAAGATGCTGGGGCTTGTATGTAGATTGCGTTTAATATTTTTCTTTGGTAAATTTCCAGTAATTAACATTTTCAACTTATTTTTTTTCTATCTCCTTTGATTCACCCTTTGGAGTTATAAGGGAAATAGATTGAGGTAGAGAAATGTAAAAATGGTGGCCCGTGAACTGGTTTTCTATATAAATTACATGGGAACATTTTAGTGATATGTAGACTATGACAGATTAAACGTGGATTTTGGTGATCCATTTTTAAGTAGGGCTTTCATATTTGCAAGGAATCCCTTTCTCGATTAATACCATTTGAGTCTTTTTCAACATCTTGATAATAAATAGTTTGTAAGATGTATGATGTATGCATGCACATATGTATATGTATATATACAAGTACACATATTTGTATTTGGCAAGGTGTAATTTCAAGAGTGCATTACAAATGATATCTAAAAGTGTCAAAGAGTAGAGAAAAAATTAAAAAATAAAAATACATCTTCATCAAATGTGGAAATTAAGGTGTACAATATAGTGTTATTAATGCTTTAAAATCTATTTTATATTGAGGATGATGGTAAAAAAAGTACTGATAGGGAAACTGAGAATATTTGGAGGATATGCTTTAAATAACATATTTAATATTAAATATGATAGTTATAAAATGTGATTGATAATAATTGGCTCAAATTCTGCATACTAATTGACACACATGAAAATATATACTTAATTGTGGTTATTTTTACTAAGGCAAATAGAGTAGAAACATGGATGCTCTCAAACATTTAATTAATTAATTTTAAAGGTTTTATTTATTTATTTGACAAAGAGAGAGATCACAAGTAGACAGAGCAGCAGGCAGAGAGAGAGAGGAAGCAGGCTTGATCCCAGGACCCTGAGACCATGACCTGAGCTGAAGGCAGAAGCTTAACCCTCTGAGCCACCCTGGTGCTCCAAACATTTTATTTTAAAAGTTAATCGATAAGCAGTCATTATTGCTAGAAGATGGCTGGGGGCTTTAGATGGCTATAGGGCAATAATGAGATTGAGTATTTTTAATTTCTATTGAATAAACATTTTATTAACTCTCAAAACACTGTTAGAGAGATACAGAGACATATAGTATTTTTACTATATGTCTGAAGTAAGGGAGGTGCCTAAACATGGGTAATTGACAAAGTCAAGATCTATTGTCCCATTAGATGTAGCTATTAGAAAGCTACAATTGTTGTCAGCATTTTTCCAAAGCAAAGACAAAAATTACTAAAATTATTGGACCCTGTTAGCAGGAAGTTAGGAATATTATACAATTTATCAACAGAAAGTAACAGGCAGATTTCATGTTAAACATTAGCTTTGAATAAGAATATAGGAAAGTATTTTTTTGTAAATATTTACATCATACAAAGATAACCATTCTGTACAATAAATAAAATGCAATTATTTGCCTAAGGATGCTATAATAGTTCTAACATCATCTTCCTTTATTAGGGATTAACAGGACCTGATGGATCCCCTGGTTCTGTTGGACCAAGAGGACAAAAAGTAAGCTAGCCACCTGGTATTAATTACTGGTATTAGATGCTGAAGTATAATTTTATTATAGTGTTTGCAAATCAACTGAAAAATCAGTTATGAAACAGAGGAAATGTACTTCAACTAAAATCGTGTTTTAGTTGAATTAAATTAAAAACATCAAGATGGAGTGTTTTAATGATTTCAAAATTTATGCAATTTACATATTTACATATTCATGATACAAAAAGCTAAGTACAATGAAGCTCTTTTTATTTTTAGGGAGAACCTGGTGTTCCTGGATCTCGTGGATTTCCAGTAAGTAACTGTAAAGTGACAGAATTGAAAATCTGTCTTTTCCTGTCATTGTGAAATGTTTAAATGCAGCTTTTGGCATAATATGCATCACAAAGGAGTTCACGACTTATCTGCTATGGTAAGCATTCTGAGTATGAGTAGAGAACCTTTAGAGAAATTTAAATGCACAGTATAAAATACATATGTCTGCTTACAGATGGTGTCTCCCAATAGGTAACTCCGCCTTCAATCCCCTTGATGGAAAACATTTCTTGCATAATAACAGCAAATCCAAATCGTCGATTTTTAAACCATAATATCAAACCACTTTCTTCACAACTGGTTTTATCTCAGATGGAATGTAACCATCAGATATAATTACCAGCCTGATTCCCTGGTTAGTCCTTTCCTGCATTGCCCACTCTGGCTGATTTTTGTAATTTCTATTTATAAGAGGGCTAGGTTCTCAGGCTATTTTTCCTTTCTATTTTGCTCTTTATTTCTCTTTTGTTCTTGTCATTAATCTGTATTTTTTGTCTTTGTTTTCTGTTTGCACTGTTTTCATGGCCATATTTCACTGTCTGTCAACTTTTCCATTATGAGGCTATTTTCAGAAGTGAAATAGCTTGCAGGCCTTTCCTTCATATTTTTCCATTCAGAGCTCAACATCTTATAGAGATGTCTTTTTAAAAAAAACTGAGTGAAATTTAAAATTTGTCAAACATTTAGAGCTATGATAGTGAAATAACTTATTGATTACTTTGGTATTTTTAAGCATAACTCTTATTTCCTGAATTGATTTACATATTAAACTGATCAAATAGGAATAATTTTTCAAATGCCTTGAAATACTTTGAAAAAGCCCCACCTATTATTAAAACATACTGCTCATCTGAAATTCGTGCTTGTTTTGGCTGCCTGAATAATGGAAATCGTAACATCATTATCACAGGGTGCACACTGATTCCACTAAGTGATTCATATATGGATATTTTAGAAAAGGAAGACAGGAATGAAAAGCTGACATGAACACGGTATCAGAGATAGCAGTGAATAAAAGTTATTTAAGTCAATGTAGGAGAGAAAGGAGTAATGAGGATTCCCAATGAGGGGATATTGAACCTGGAAAGCAAAGATAGAGAAAAAGGGATTTTAGGCAGCTGGTGTTCAGTTATAGGAAGTTCAACAAGCATGTAGTTAGGGTTTAGCATATACTGGTTCCTATGATAGGAATTGAGGCTAGAAGGATAAATAAGATATGATTTCAATCCTTGATTATATGCAGTTTGGTGTTGCTATAGAGATAAATTATAAAGGAGAGGGAGACAAAATAATTAGCTTTAAGATCAAATTCAGGATATTAGATTAGGATCCCGTAGTAAGAAATTTCTGGAGTGACACCATTTTATTTTCATCTGTTGGATTTGGTGTCTGGAAACAGTCCTACTTGTCAAAAGAGGGTGGTTTCTGGTCTTTACTCCCTGCCTTTCCGTGCTGAATGTTTGGGGGGATTTCCAAACAACACATTATACATTATAAAGCAGTACACTGTATTGCTTTTAATGCAGATTTCTTATTAAACACAGCCAAAAAAAAAAAAAAATCTTTAAACTGTCAGGATGTGATGTGCTTCTTTGTGAGTGATGCTAAGTTCTGAAGACAAGCACGAATGAATTCTTTACTTTGATTTTCTTAAAAACAAGTTTGGAAAAAGTATTATCAGTTAGCTTAGATGTCCAAGCTATATTTGAGGTGCTGAAGCAAGCTTCTTCCTTTAGAAGGAGAGCCGTGTTTACTTTTCTTTATTCATAGTCCTTTCTTTAGAATGAACATCATATATTTATTTAGTGACAAAATTTATACTTTCTTTTTGAACTGAGTTATATCTATCTGCATTTATACTAAGTTTAAATCACTTACCATAATAATTTCTATTTTAACCTTTTAGGGCCGTGGTATTCCTGGGCCCCCTGTAAGTATCATCTCTTGGTTTATTTCTTCCTAATCTATAACAATGGCCAGTTTCTCAGCTTCCAAGCTTAACTCTTCAACGGACACTACCCAGTGGTATTTATAGTGTCCTACATACATGACTTTAGGTGGCTACTATGACACACCTCTGTTCTGCTAAATAAAAAATTTTATTCATTTTAGAAATTTCTGTTCCATTTTATGTAATGAAAATTTGGTCAGATGAATTATTGTGTCACTGGAAACCAAAGCTAGGACAGATAGATACTCCTAAATCAATCAGTTACTTATCAAATTTGATATCATTTATGATAGATTGTAAAAATATCCATAAGTCACCATGTTCTTTCTTTCTTTATTTAGAATTATACTTTTTTAAACATTGAAGTGTAATTAGCATACAGTGTTATATTAATTTCAGGTGTCCAATATACAATTCTATACATCACCCACACCCACCACAATAAGTGTGGTCATCATTTGTCACCAGTATTATTACCATCTTATTGACTATGTTCTCTATGCTATACTTTTTGTCTCTGTGACTTACTTTTTTATCATGGAATTCTGTACCTTATACCCTCACCCATCTCCCCTCTGACAACCACCAGTTTGTTCTCTGTATTTAAGAGTTTGGTTTTTTGTTGTTTGTTTGCTTCTTTGTTTGCTTTGTTTTTTAGATTCCACAAACAAGTGAAATCATATGGTATCTGTTTTTCTCTGTCTGACTTATTTCACTTAGCATAATACCCTCTAGGTCCATCTGTTTTGTTGCAAATGGCAAGATCCTATTCTTTTTTATGGCTGAGTAATATTCCATTGCATGTGTATATACAGGGTCCTCCTGGGGCAGCAGGACTCCCTGGAGAGCTTGGCCGTGTTGGACCAGTTGTGAGTACTGCAGTGCATTTTGATAGACATTTGCTGATTTAGTAGAAGACATCATTCTGGAAGGCAAATTGCCCTAACTGTATGCTTTCTCCTGCAAATCCAAAAAATGATGAATTTCATTCTAGATCACAATATCGATGGGAACCGGCGATAATAATGCTACCTCATTTCTGTAGAGTGATTTTAAATTTTTTTCCCAAAGTTACCAGCTAAACTTTTCTTCCCAACTTCCAGAATTAGTGATCAATCAAAAGTGTGTCTCCTCCACCTAATAGACTCTCAGCTGGAATTAAGGTCCAGTGTCTTTTGTATTAGTCTCACTGCATGAAATGAAAAATTATTGCCATGTTTATTTATGTTAGGATCATTAAATTATAATTGAACTAACAGAACTTAACATTAAGTAATAAAAGAGCTGAACTCTGTAGAAAAAATTGCTGGTAATAAGTTCTTGATGTTACTATCCAATAAATATTTCAAGATTGTTGAGAAGTAGTGACGTTATGTGGAGGATAGATAATTGTAAACGCATTGAGAACAGGAGACCCGTGTTCTATATTTCTTCTTGCTTCTCTTACTATAGTAATAGTATATTACTATACTACAGTATAGTAACTATGTCTTACTATTTGGTAAAATTATTCACTGAACAGATGAATAAATGAAATGGTTGTAAGGTTAAATTAATTGTAAGATGCTTTTAACTTCTTACAGTAGAAATATAAGAAGGAATAAGTATGCAAGGAGTAAATTCTGGATGTTAAGACAAATCAAAATCTATTTTCATTTGAATTTAGCCATCTTTGATCTTTTATCCCATTTGCAAGAGGGTACGCGACAGGCCAAGTAACAGCTGTGGGTAGACAGTACCAGGGAGGGTCTGGCATTGCACAGATTAGCCTTCCATTCCATAGCTTCAGGTGCAAGCCTCCTTTTGCTACCATTATCTGGATGGCACTGGCAGTATTGTCTGTTCTAGTTCCTCTGTAAATCAACTAGAAAAATATGTTGTGTTTCCAGTTTGTTTTCAGAATAAAGTGATCATTCTTTAGAGAAGAACTGGATTTCCCCCCCCCCCCCCCAAATCTCCTTCTGCCTTGTTTATTGCTTTGGTGAGACTGGAACTCCTTTATCCTTCCAGTTTTGTGGAGCTAATTGGATTATGGGCCACCCATCGATTTTCGTGGCAGGTCTACGCATGGCTGAGCTCTGTGGGGGTTTCTCGTAATAGTCTCTCATGCCTCACCAATCTTATGCACTGTGTTTTGACATGTGTATAACCACTGTGTCACAATTTTCAAATAACTTAGGGTGACCCTGGGAGAAGAGGACCGCCTGGGCCCCCTGGCCCTCCAGGACCCAGTGTAAGTTGTTTGCAGCCTGAATTTTCCTGTGTCTGAGAGTTTAGGATTAAAGAAACCTAAGAACCCAAAATGGAAGTACTTGTTAATCAAGTAATCATTCTAAAATTCCAAAATGGCTATAAATTTTTTCACCCATTCAGACCATGGGAATTTTAGGCCAAAAAAGTCACGGAATAACAATAATTTAAAAGGTGTTTTTTTCAGAGAATGGCTTACTCATATATTTGAAGTCTTTTGCCATTTGTGATTTCTCAAATGCTTAACACTTGGATGTATAAAAGGGACATTTTCAAATGAACTAATTTTTACAAAGGCTTTACACAGTAAGCAATTTTTAAAATAGGAGTTTAGATAGGAGATAATTCATATTTTATTTCTTCTCAGTTTTTTAAAAGATGTGTTTATTTGAGAGAGAGAAAGCATATAATTTGGGGAAGGGGGCAAAGGGAAAGGGAGAGAAATCCTCAAGTAGACCACCCGCTGAGTGGAGCCCAAGGCAGGGCTCATCTCATAATCCTGAGATCCCAACCTGAGCTGAAAAAGGAATATTCCCATGAGTCAAAGTTTTTAGAATATTAGCATATTGTATGTTGCTATTCATCTCTTATATTCTATTGAACAAATATATTTATTATATTTTTGTCCAATGGACTTTCTGTTATTAGTGGGTTTGAGTAGGGTATTTAACTATATTCCTAACTTTAATATTTTCTTTACTTTAGGGAACAATTGGCTTTCATGAAGGAGATCCCTTGGTAAGATGTTTACCTTTGAACAAAATACTGTTTAAGTCAAAGACCACGTAATCTTTAGATGAGTTCTCTTTAAAATTGTCTTGCCGGAATATGTTGTATTTCTGTGTTTTACTCTACTTGGATAGCAGAGCAATCCAGAGCCGTAGTGGGCTGGTGGTTTGTATACACTTAGACTGTACGTGGTTTTCATTATGGAAATGTTTTTGTTTCTCCAAAGTCTTTTTTGCTTTATGACTAAAGCATCGTTTTCACAATAGCACCCCAATTTCCGAAGCTAGAAGTCCAATGTCTCCCTCTGAGACTTGTTTTACTTACAGACTAATATTCACATGATGTTGGTAAACTGTACTAAATGCAATTTTGGCCAATTTGACAAGGGCTTGTGGACCTCAGGATAGAGCTGTTCTGGTGGTGGGGGAAGAGAAAAGGATCAGGTTGTGGTACACTAGGTTGGAAACATTTGGTATACGAGGTCTGGAAACATTTTATTTCTTTAATAAATCTGAAATAAATATGGCAAAATATTAACACTTATTTAATCTGGATGGTGAACACACGGGGAGAGCATGTTCTATTCTCTGTACTTTTCTGTAAGCTAGGAATATGTCTGAGTTTAAAAATGAAATATTGAAAAGAAGGGGTATTCAGACTTATTTAATGAATATAATTATACTGGGATTCTGAAGCTGCAGTCCCTAAAACAGTACCATTTTGTCATGAAGGGAGGCTCTAATTTATGCCCTCTACCTCTCTCTCGCTCTCCTTCGCAGTGTCCCAATTCCTGTCCACCAGGTCGCTCAGGATATCCAGGCTTACCAGGCATGAGGGTAAGAGAATAATTTCAGTATTTTATATTCAAGAGTATTAACCATAGGAAAAAACTAGATCCTTTCCTGTAAGTACTGGCCTTTCTGGTGTAAGACCCCATTTTGGAAGATTAGGCAAGTCTGTGTTTGTTTTTTCTTTGGCTTAGTCTGTGGTCCTTCTACAGTCCTATAACTTCAGCTGGCTCCCCTGGCAGGTACATGAGACGTGGATGTTTGATTATACAGTGCTTTCATTGTTCAGGGAGGAAATACCAGTAAAAATGTACTGGCTGGAGAGATGCTGTAACACCAAATTAAGGCTCTGAAGTTTGCTTCCTATGGGGAAGATTGGGGAGCAATTATACACATAATGTATTTGAATCTATTTTAGTTAAAAAATTGGGAAAACAGTGCAACATAGCCAAGGAAAGAGACTTCCACAAAATGTTTTTCTCTCACTCTGTATCATAATTACTTCAAAATTTCCCATTAAAAAACCTCCAAATGTTGGGGTTAAGTGGCTTTTTCTCTCTAGCCTATGAGTCTGAAGTGATTTTGAAAATTCCAGACCAGAGGAATTCTGCTATGATCTGAAAGGCACCAGGGCACTGGTTTTCCAATTATGGTTTTCTCTAAGGTGAGTTTTAGTGGGTTCCCACAATTGCAGAAAATTTTGTCCTGGATTGGTGTCTTATTTTTCTCCAAGACCTCCACTCTCACAATAGGAAGTCTCCGAGGGTGAAAGCTCTGACAGACTTAATTTTAGAATGTTCATTTCCCATTTGCCTCATATTACCACCCGAAGCACACATATGCTTAGAACAGGCAGCCTGACAAGAAGATACAGGGATTTCTTCTCGTACTATGCAGCTTTCAGGGACTGCCCTTTATGGCTTTCCCTTTGCACTTATAATTGTGTACAAGGGGTGGAAGTTGTGCATCGGGGGAGCTCCCCTTCTCATACCGGCCCTTCTTCCATCTCCAGGAAGGAGGTGGGTATAGAGGAGGCGGCAGAGGGTTTTTGGAGCAGCACAGAGAGAGCAGGGAACAGCCAGCTAAGCTCAGTCAGGACTGTCATCTCCGAGAAGAAGGTTACTGATGCTGGAGAAGACTTGTTGCTCTTGACCCAACTGTGAGAGGAAGTCTGAGATAGAGGGATCTGGGGATCAGCTGGTGATAAATCATGTGGGCGAACCAGGTAATGAAGCTTTGTTATTCTAGAACAGTGTTTTTCTATTAACTAAAGCTAGTATTTACCATATACACCAGTCATGTAATACACATGGCACTGTTAAGGTTGTGGAAGGCAGTCATTTTCTTTGTGACATAACTTTTTTTTTGTAGCACACTGACACAGATTTAGGGAAACAAATCACTTTATGAACCTCCTGACCACTTTCTGTAACAAACCCAATAGAATTATTTTTTAATTAATTTATTTATTGTTACTTATGCATTCTTAGGGTCATAAAGGGGCTAAAGGAGAAATTGGTGAACCTGGAAGACAAGGTCACAAGGTAAGGAAAATGAGTATTTAATGGGTAAGTTGTGTTTAGGAAGTAGTACAACATATTATAAGGAATAAGAAAGCATGATATTTTTTCATTCCTTTTCAAATGATGATTGACAGGTTTTCAGTAGATGCTTCAATATCCTGACTAAGCACAATATTCTCATGTTGTTCAATTACAAAAAACAATAATACACCAGACATTTCATTCTTTCCTGTGTTGCTGCCCCTTGCTTTCCTTTTGAAATCAATCACATTCAGCATTTTTTCCTTGATGCTTTTGATAGTCGAAACATCATTCAGCTAGCTTTTCCACTCCACTAAACAAAATTTTATGACACGTGTAAAATTTTATGACAAGTGTCGCTGACACTAGCAAATAGGAGGTTGAAAGCTGATAGCTTCTCATCTTAGTTCTGAAATAATTTGTCTGTTTCTGACTCCATTTCAAGAGAATTTAGATTTTGGATAATCTGGAAGTGAATGATAGACTTAAATAGTTGTCGGGATAGAAAGACGGAATCTGTAGCACAACTTGCATTGAGGCTGGTGTCTTGCAGAAAACTCAAGGCAGAAATTTAAAGTATGATGACTGACTTGCTCTTTTAAAAATCAACTGGTGCATATTGGCTTTAAATGTCTAAGAATTTGACTTCCTGCATAACAGAAGTGTTGTCTGTTAGTTCTGTGATATTTTACAAAGCCAAACTGTTCTTATTAATGTGGGTTTTCTAGACTTTGTTGACTATGTCCTTCTAGACCTTTATTGCGTAGAAAATTAGTCTTTTTCTTTGGAAGTTAAGAACTGAAGAGGCAATTTATTATATTGTCAGGGATTGATATCCTTGAACTCTAGCTAAAATCAGTCTGTTGAACAACCTGAGATAATCAGGATAAGTAAGCCAATTTTCCCTACCCTGTTACAGTTTGGACACTTATTTCTAGTCTTTTACTACTTGGGCCCTGAGTAATTAAGGCATTTTATTTATCTGGACTGTAACACCTGGGTTCTTACTGTCAAATTGGAGAAAGTAGAAAAAAGTTGAGTACTTCAGAGACTTTTCTGCCTGTTCATTCCTCCATTCAGTCTTGAAATTCATAATTGAAAAAAATTCAACAAATATTTTTAAAGTACCTTCTGTGTGCCAGAGTTTATTCTAAGTGCCAGGAGAACAGAAGTGAAAAAAAAATGTGCAACCACGGGAGACTGGCTAAATTAAGTGTGACATGGCCATGCAATAGAATATTATCTAACCACAGAAAAAGATGTGTAAGGATATTACATTATACCAAAAGATATTCATGAGGTAATGCATGTAGTCAAACAGATTCGGCAGACTTCTATTATTTTTGATGCCATGCTCCCTTCCTCCTCCTTTTATGACCCCTTTTCTTTAGGGGAACTTTTACAATCCCATTTGGGGATAGAGGTGTCAATTAGAATACTTTCCCCCTCTCCTCAAGAAACCAATTATTGTTGACACCTGTACAAGTTAGTTATCCAGACTCTCAAATTTGGCTTGATTTTAGTGAAGAAGTTTTGGTGTGTGAGAAAATTGGCCAAAATTTTACTAGTCATTGTTGAAAACTCCTTTAATTTATTTCACATGCTGTGTCACTCACACCTTTCAGTGGTGTCTTTGAAAATTTACTTGAGGGCGCCTGGGTGGCTCAGTGGGTTAAGCCTCTGCCTTCTGCTCAGGTCGTGATCTCGGGGTTCTGAGATTGAGCTCCACATTGGGCTCTCTGCTTAGCGGGTAGCCCACTTACTCCTCTCTCTGCCTGCCTCTCTGCCTACTCGTGATCTCTGTCTGTCAAATAAATAAATAAAATCTTAAAAAAAAAGAAAATTTACTTGGGACCAAAGGATAACAATAGCTCATTGAAAAATGAGCCTTAAAAGGGTAATCGATGCACTGAACTGTAAACTGAAAGTGGGTTCACAATTTTGCCTTGAATTTACTCTACAAATTAGTTAACAAAGATTTTAAAATTTGTAAATAAAAGAATGAATAGTCAACAATCTTTCAGTAAAACGATAACAAATTGCTGTTCCTAAATTTGTCATTATGTTGTGGTTATTGATTGATTAGTTGTGTGCTACTCATCTGCTGGTGAGATAGTTAAATCATCTATATTACTCCAGGGCTTATCCTGGAATCTGTAGGAAAATACCCCAAACCTGGGGCACCTGGGTTGCTCAGTGGGTTAAAGGCTCTGCCTTCAGCTCGGGTCATGATCCCAGGGTCCTGGGATTGAGCCCCATATTGGGATCTCTGCTAGGCAGGGAGCCTACTTCCCTTCCTCTCTCTGCCTCTCTCTGCCTACTTGTGATCTCTCTCTCTGTCAAATAAATAAATAAATAAAATCTTAAAAAAAAAAAGAAAAGAAACTACCCCAAACCTTGCTAATGAAAGCTTACTGGCACATATCAGTCACTGTTGTTTTGATAGTTAGGCAAGGGCATACAGGTAGCATTTAATTACACACATGTGTTGCTTATCCATTCCTTGAAATAGCTAATTCATTGGCTTTCTCACTGGGACTACCTCTCTTCGCTATCAGTCAGGTGTTTTTATGGAATATAATCTGAGTAAAATTATAAGACTGAAACCACTAGGTATAATTGATTCAAAAGTCAAGTATAAATGACTTAGGCATAACCTAGTTCTTTGCATTTATGCCCAAAGTTTCTATGTTTCTATATTAATATTGCCATTTAGTTTTCTGCATTTCTGTGTGTGTGTGTGTGTGTGTGTGTGTGTGTGACAAGCACTATTATAATCTATAGAACAAGAACATGGGTGAATTGAAATATGTAATAAAGAAACAACAGGAATAGATTTTTATATAATATTATGCACATAATATTAAAAATGAATAATTTTTCTCATGATTAATTTTACAATTTAAGACATTCATTACTACAGGACATGTAGGGCAGTATATTTCTGTAAAAAGTAACTTGTCAGAGGGAATAATATTTTTTTTCAGAGTCAGTCAAGTGATCTTTCTGTAAGAAACAGCAGTTGGATTTTTTTTCAGAATATACTAACATTTTAAAGTATATCAGAAGTTATAAAATTAATATCAAAAAGTCAAACAATAATTAGCTAGAAAACAACATGGAAGAAGATTCCATTGGCAATCACCACCAAAGTGTCAAGATTTAATTTAAATATTTAAATATTCAAATTTAAATATTCAAAACTAACATGAGGAAAAGAACAAAGCTTTATTGAAGGAAAGTAAAAGATTTGATTAAATAGGGAGATACATTGAGTTCCAAGATAGACTCAGTATTGTAAGGATTCTAGTTCTCTCCATATTAATCTTTTAGTTCAGAGCAGTCCTAATTTGAAGCAAGTAGTTTTTTTGTGAAGATCTTCCAGACATTCCTAAAGTTAATCTGGAAGAGCAAACATTTAGGAAAAACTGAAAGATAAGAGTAACCATAAAAGAAAGACAAAGGTAAAGGAATTCTATTTGAAATTAAAATGTATTCTAAAATTTCAATAATTAAAATGTGATATTGACAAATTCATACAACAGATCAGAAGAGCAGAGTAGGAAATCTAGAAACAAGTATATTCATAATTTACTATATGTTAAAGAAGGATTTTCCAGGCTCTGTGGAGAGAATCTTGCATTCAGTAAATGATATTAGAGAAGGTGAGCAATTACCAGAAAAAAAGAACATGACAGATTTTTTTTTAAAATTTAAATTCAGCTAGCTAACATATAGTACATCATTTGTTTCAGATGGAGAATTCAGTAATTCCTCGCTTGCATGTAACACCCAGTGCTCATCGCCTCACACGCCGTCCTTTATGCCCATCACCCTCTTACCCGATCACCCCACCCACCTCCAAAATGATAGATTTCTACTTTATATTTTATATTAAAATCAATTAAAGGTTTCTATTTAAGAAGTTTAACTATAGAATTATAGAAGAAAAATACAGATGAATATTTATATATTCGGGAGGTGAAGAAAGCTTTTCTGTGGGAGACATCAAAGGTATAAGCCATAAAAAGAAAGACTGATTTAAATGCTTTTTAAAGAATTATATATGGTAGAAAAATTATAATAAGAAAAGTAAAAAATGAAAACCTCAAATAAATAATATTGTAGTTGATGGAAAAGTTTGCATACAATGATCATATTTTCCTAGTAACACCCCCCTCCACACACACACACACTGAGAACGTGAATATATATATGTTCTCTCTCTGTCCTTTCCTCCCCATCCACCCCTTTATAGAGAAGTGTCCAAGATGTTACTGGTTATTTATAGTTGAAAGGTGGGATTTGGGTGACTTATTTGTAAACTTCTCTGTATTTTCTGAATGTCCTACAATGAATATGGATTACTCATATAAACTAATTTAAGAAAGTATGGTAACATAACTCAGGGGATGCCAAGTGAATTTCAGATGTGCTGAGTTATCTATCTATGCTCGTTTGGTGGAATAACACTTGGTGTGCTTTTCTGTTGTTTATTAGGGTGAAGAAGGGGACCAAGGGGAACAAGGAGAAGTTGGAGCTCAGGGACCTCCAGTAAAGTAGTCTTTAAAAATATTTAACTTGAATATGCAAATATTCTTTTTTCACGACTAACGGAATATTTTCTGTTTAGCGTTTGGATTAATAGTATTATATTAACATATTTTCCCACCAAGCCAGCATTGGGAGTTTACCATTTTTTCAAAATAGGAAGAATCCGCATTGTATAATCAAGCACCATTTTAACAGAAAAATTTTACCTACAATTACGTATGTTCATTTACTAGATTTTAGGGCTAGGCAATCTGAAAGCAAATATTGAACACAGAGGTTGATATATGTCTTTTATATTCTATGGTACTTTCACATGATATAGAAAATTTCATGTACCCTGAATATGCAGAAGGTACCTCAACCACTGGATTTAATGTACCTTATGCCAGCATATAATCATTATAATTAGAACATTCTTAATTGCTTATAATCAGGTCTCTTAATAAAAAGTTAGTCCCTTGTGCTTTGGCAGATTGCTGCAATTATACGCACAATGAGGTAATTTGGGACATTGCCATACTTCAATTTAAAGTGTTTGCTACATCAAAATTTACATTACTTTTGTATACAAAAGTAGAATTCCCACACTTTTTTTCTTGTCAAGATGAGTAGTTAACAATTATGGAAATAATAATTTCTGAATATTCATTGAACACTGTAGCTAGCTAAGGTCTTTGCTAGGTGAGGGACAGGCTCAGGTTAGGGAGGACAAACATAGGGCCATCATTCCTTGCCCTGCTCTGCTCTTCCCCCAAACAACTGGCCTTTTACAAAAGAGTTCAGGGAGCTGTGTGGATTAATACTTACCCCAGAGCTGAAAGAAATTCGAGCTAGAGGAGATGAATTTGAGCATTTGTAAGAAATGGTCACTGCTTTTAAGCTACATGAGAACTTTAAGAAAACCTGGAGGAATACAAGGTGTTTATTTCAGAAGATTGTCTTCCCTGAGCCTTTGAAAGGAGACAAGGAGATGGCTCTATTTGGTAAGAGAGAGATAGAAATAGTATGCGAGACATATGCTTTTTTTTTTTTTTTGATCTGATGAAAATTTAGTGGGGACCTAAATTATTTTTAAGCCACCCCCCAAATCCTCAGAACAGGATTTTGCAAGCAGCATTTAAAAATGTTTTCACAGATTAAGGATATCTGTTGGGATCTGCCTGGCTCAAGTGGTCTACTGGGGACTATTGTTAATGCTTGCTGACGTTCTGATGTTTGGCAGTAGGCTTACCAAAATGTTTCTATAAACTTCACAAATGTTTACTTTTTAAATGTACATCTATAAAGCAATGCACAGATTTTTTTTTTTAAGCTATATGCTTTTGGAAACATTTATACACAAGCTTTGTCCTTCAAAGTAGTCACCTTAAGAGATAATACATGGCATTCTCATGTCACTGCCATTGGCCCAAATATTTTTGGAATTCTTTTTGTAGAATTAGCTTCAGAAAGAGCAGTTTGAATCTAATATGGCCACATTTTATATCTCAAGTGGTTATCCTGTGCTGGATAATCTTACACAGTCAGGTCATTCCTAACTGATCTACACAAATTTGTGACTTATCTGGACGCAGGCCCAGTTGGCCAGAGAACTGCCCCACTTACTCCAAGGGAGAGCCCAAGAGAATGACTGGCTTAGAGCTACTTGATCTGAAGCCAGTCACAGCACACCGTTAGCAAATTGCTTAGAAGTGGTTGCTCTACCTTCCTGAAGGGGCGTCTACCTGCTGCTGTTCCCAGGAGAACACGTAGGCTCACTCTTTACAGGATCCACTCCTGGAGCCCTGCTGTTTCAGTATTGAAGAAGATTCTAGAAATCACACTCACAGCCTTATTTTTAGGTTTACCCACTCCATTGCCCGAGATGGGGTGAGATGGATTCCTGCTGCTCCAGGTGGGAATGTAGAATGCCATACGGGGGTGTAGTGACTCCTAGTGGTCAGTAGAGATTTCAGCTCTATGTACCGTCAGAAGCTTTTGTGGACCCTGGAAATTGAATGGCCTTTGATGGCATACGTTGGTGGGGAGAAATTAACTCCAAGGTTTAAAATCACAATCATCTTACATGTAACTAAGTTACAAATCATGAAGGAAGTAGAAATGGCAATGTATTCTGTACCTGAGTTAAAAAGTAAGTCAAAATACATGATTGTGGTTTTCTTATGATAATGATGTTTACTTTTTTGTTATCATTAATTGCTTCCCCTCCAGGTTTTTGTATGTCTTCAGAGTTTCAGAAGAGTGTTTAGCATCAGAAGAATTCTCCTTGGATTTTTTTTTTCTTTCTAAACTAGAAACATTTGTTTACATGATGTCACTATTTCTTAATGTTACCTTTGGTTATGTTAACCTCCTTCTGGAGCAACTTTTGTGATGAGATAAATAAGTGTGTGCTTCAACTAAAACAATTCACTGTTCTTTTCTTTCCCCCCCAGGGAGCCCAGGGATTAAGAGGCATCACTGGCATAGTTGGGGCCAAAGGAGAAAAAGTAAGATGATGATGATAGGATATCAAAATGTATAAATATTTAAAAATTTTCCCATTTAAAAATATCTTATTTTCAGCAACATCATTTTTTAATTTCTTATTTGCTTAGTAGATATTTGGTTAAGTTTTCACATTTCTGTTATAAACATAGATGACAGAAGTGAGTAGTATGTGTGATACTTATGTACTATATATTTTAAATTATCTTGGTAGATAGGAATAAACAGGGATGTTACCTTTTTACATCTTCATCATTATTAATAGTTAATACTGGAAATCAAAGCAAAGACAGGAGAGGATGGAAAGGGAGAGGCAAGAGAAGGCAAGATCTCCCCAAGGACACGAGGACCATCCACGGCTTTCCCTCCGGGCTGATCGCTGAGCTCTGTCCCCAACAAGAATACTCCCTGCACTTCCAACCTGTCCTTAGCCCAGTCTCAAAAACCAGATTCTCCTCCCATTTCCATAGCAAGGCACTGTGAGATGGTGGGGAGATTCAAAGAGGAAAAAGGACTTCAAATTTGTTCTTCATTGGGAGAAACAAATGAGTAGATGGCTAACTACAATGTAAAAGAGACACACAAATTTGAGGGCAAGTGGTGTGAGGGAGTGAAGACAAAGGAGTGACCACTCTTGGTCAGGGAACTGGGAGGGCTCATGAATGAGGCGGCATTAGAAGAATGCCAGGCCTGGAAGGATGACGTGTTCCCATTGCTGGAGGATGAAGAATGGGAAATGCTTGGATGAGTGAAAATGAACACCGGAAACCTGAATGTTCCTGTTGTGCTCAGAAATGTTTTTCTCACTGTGTGTGTGTGTGTGTGTGTGTAGGGGTGTGCCCAGCTTCTCTGTCAGATTTTTAAGAAAATGGTTGCCACTTAGTATATTAGGAAAGCCAGTTTGTGGGTTCCAGGAAAGACAATAAAAGCACTTTGTCCACTACCACACCTGACCCTTGCCTCTTCCTCTTTAGAACCTCTGTGGCTAATTTGCTTCCTTTCGCACAGAAGCACAGAGACTTTTATTAACAGCTAAGAGGGAATAACTTGCACATTGTAGGTGCTCAATAAATAAATTTAAATTTTTCTAAAAGAAATAAACATTTTTGGAAACGGAAGGAATTATTTTGTGACAGATTCCTTCAACTTCATTTTTTTTCAGCCTTGTTGTCCCTTCTAGGAATTCTCATTCTGCCCGTTTTACTCTTCCATTTCCTCTAGAATATTTCTTTTCTAAAAATACTGTTTTTAAAAAAATTTTCATGTTTCTATATTCATATTACCTTAAGTAATATTTTGTGTTTATCTCCTGTTATTAGAAATAAACCCCATTGATTTTGAAGTTGCTGATACCTAGGCCTTTGTTTTTTCTGGGTTTAAATCATCTAAAGTATGTGACCTCACACTTCGAAACCGATTACTGTTCTTGATATGCTCTTTATTTGAGGTATTTTTTTACTTGGCATTTTTCAAAATTTCTCATTTCCTTTGAGTTCTGTCAAATTGCTTTCAATAACAAAAAAAAAAAGAAAAGAAAAAAAAAAGCAAGCTCTTCTCATGAACTGAGACCCCTGGAGTGGTTGCCTAGTAACAGCATTTTGGGTCTGAGCTCATGCTGAACAGCAATAAGAGAGAGTGAGCGCATCACAGCCGATTCTGTAATGCAAAGGTTGGGCTCCTTGCTCACAACGCAGGGTGAATGATGAATTCAAGGTCTTTTTTGAGTCTTCCAAACCTCTTCTTCCCTGGTGAATGTACAATGCTTTCTGCTCTGCTCTAGTTTTTAGGGATCAAAGAATTTCAAGGCTCTGTGGTGCTTCTGCTTCAGTGGTGTTCTTTCTTTGATTCTACCTTTTCTGAACCTTCTATCAAAGGTTTTCTAATTCTTAAATCTCACTACAGATGCTGTCTGCCTGGTTTTCTTGGCCTGACATCCATCCAGCACTCTTTTGACTGTTTTCCATTTATTTTATCATCTCCTTGTCTCAACCCTATTCATTAGGAAATGGCCTGTTGACTTCAGTCACCCTTTTGCCTTCTCATTCACTTAGCAGATGAGAAAAAGATTTGAAGAAGGGAGTTGTATTTTGTCAGGCAGTATATGTAGAAAGCACCAAAAAAAAAGACCTCATACTTTTGTTTTAAAATCACATTTTGATTCTTATTATTAACTAAGGAGGTGATATTTACAGTATAGCCAAGTCACAACTGATTTCAAGATAATTAGATTTATAAAACTCTAGTTTCCATCCCTTGGTAGGACAAATCTGTTGTTAAGAAAATAGATGGATTATTTTTATATAAACAGAACCTAATGTCTATCAAGGATGGAATGGGGGATACTCAAATCCTTATTACGATTCGTTCTTCTAAATCACATGACTGGACTTCGGATTGTGGATCTTGGCAGAAATCCAGCATCACAGAATCCTACCCACAGCTGTGGCTGCAGCACAGTCCATGGCAACTGCTCTATTCTTTCGGTGGCTCCTTAGTCTTCACCATTCATGAAAAGCACAGGAATCCTGAGAACCCTGGAGGGTAACTACCCAACCTCCTGCCATAGGTTTGCCAACTTCCTTTAATAGGGACCAGTGTTTTTAGTTCATGTCATCAATCAAAAATGGCTGCAATGTGAACTTAAAATATCCAGAGTGGTAGGAAAGATCGGCCGTCAGTACTCTTGGTGGGATGAGGAGACGTAAAATTGTGTTTTCATATCTGAGGTGTCCAATGGCATACTCCCTGGTATAATATATACAGTGATATATTATATACGATGTATAATAATACACTGATGTATACAGATTATATTCCAGGCACAAAACCTCCTTCTTTATATGGCTATTAAAGTTCTATGGAAAGACTGATGTGCCCTTTAATGACCGATTTCAATTTCATTTCTTTATGCTGTTTTTTTTTTTTTGCAGGGTGCTCGGGGCTTAGATGGAGAACCTGGGCCTCAAGGTCTTCCTGGTGCACCTGTAAGTAGTTTTCCTTTTACCAGACCCAATGATAGGTTATTTAGCAATGATTGACCAGTGATAAAGTGCAGTATGTATGTGTGTGTGTGTGTGTGTGTGTCTGTGTGTGTGTGTCTTTTACATGTGAATACAGTGGAAAAATGGGCAATAGTTTCTATATTTATTTAAACAAATTTTAGTTAAGATAAGCATCACTTCCTTGAATAAAGAGAAATGTTCTTTTGCCTTGACGAGGGTTTTTGTTTTTCAAGTAGGTGAAGTCAAATTGTTAAGTTTTATGTTTGCTGTGTTTTCCTTTTGTTATAACTACCAGGAAGTTTAGAGTCACAGTAACTGTCTCATTTCAGGTTCTTGCTCCTTTTCTATGATTTTTGATCTCTATATTTTCTATATTTCTCTATATTTTCTATATTTTATATTTTGACTGCTATATGTACATGTGTCATTATTATAGGCTGCCTCACACCTTTTCTGGAAATAAATAAAAAAGCCACCCATATAATAACCACCTTTATCACCAAAAAAGTAGAAAAGGTATAAAGACAATAGAGTTTTCAATTATCAAGCTCCTATGGCCCAGTGGGGAAGACAGAATATAACTCTGTCATACGTTAAAAGATCCAGCGCTGGAGTAGGTGGTAGAGGTACTGCTGGTAAGAGGAGGATCCTAGAGGCAGGCTGAAATGGAAAGCCATTCTGGGTGGGAAAGGAGCAGACAGAGTCCAGGTGATACTCCGTGATGGGAGTAATTGGTGGTAATGGGGTGTGTGTTGTCTAAGGGATTGTTACTGCCTAGCTTGGAAAGTTTCTGTTGAGAAGATGAAAATTGAATAGATAAAGGACGATCACATTGTAGAGAGTGTTTTATGCCAATGTGAGTAATTTGAACTGATCTGATAGCGACAGGAAGGCATTTGAGGTTTTAGAGTAGTTCTGCAGTTCAACAAAAGCTATACTTTAAGGAAGACATATCCTCTCATTTATTACCACCTATACCGTAAATCAACATTAGCCACAGATAATTTTGACAGAAACCGTTTTTATTGCCGGGAGAATGAAATAATATGGAAAAAAGATTGGCAACTGACCCAAACCTCAACCCACCATGATAGTCAATGAGTTTAGCTGATAATGTAGACATAGTTACTGATGTTAAGATTACCTACAGTACGGATCTTAATTTTATTATACCTATACATCAAAAGGGCACAGAAGCTTTACACATTGAAAATGAAATAAAAAGACATGTAATTCTCTATCATTCCTATCCCAACATAAAATTTTAAGATGTAATTTTTATAAATGATTTCTTGAGCTAGGCACCCATGATAGAGCAAAGCACTGAAATGAAAGAGCAGTCATAAGGTAATATGGATGGTGTTCTCTAGTTTCAAAAGTCTATCAATAAGTAACTCTTGCTTTTCACTTTATTTTCATACAGGGTGACCAAGGACAGAGAGGACCTCCAGGAGAAATAGGTCCCAAGGGAGATAGAGTGAGTTCAGATTAGTGTTAATCACTATAAACATCGTGCTTACTGGTGTCCTCTGCTGATTATGCTTACCTCTTTGATGTGGCCAAAGTGCCGTGATGAATGAGCCTGTCTTGTCTCTCCTTTCCCCTCTACCCTGCAAGGGGCCTCAAGGTTCTAGAGGAATTCCTGGCCTCCCTGGAACCAAAGGAGACATGGTATGTCCTGAGCCGTAGTCACCCACCCCATTTTTTGAAGTGATTATTAACTTGTAATAAAATTTTAGAAAATAATGAAAGGAAGAAGAATGTGACTGTTTCTAAGACACAATGTGTTTCTTTGTGTCTTTTTAGGGCTTGCCAGGTGTGGATGGCCGTGACGGGATACCTGGAATGCCTGGGACAAAGGTACCTTTTGTAACCCTGGCAAACCGAGCCCAGCATTTCCATGACTACATGACAGGGAGATTTACTCAGCTGGTTTGGCTTTTTTCCTCCGTTTTTTCATCAAATGTCACCTCAGAAATACTTTTAGAATAGTATGTTTACTTGGTTTTAGGAACTCAGTAGAATTGCCCTGTCGATGAAAGCAGCTGAAAGAGATTGTGTGTTTTGATTTATTTTATGTCCTTAGTCCATCTGCCCTATCCCGTATCACCACCTGCCCCTGCCCTGAATGGGATCATATCATAAAAGTGCGCATAAGGTCACCTGTAGGGAGAATCCTTCTACACAGAAGCCCTGTGTCCTTTCTTTACTTGAAAGACGTAGAGCAATTCACACGGGTTCAATGATGCAATAAAAACTTCTTTTCTCAGGGTGAACCCGGGAAGCCTGGGCCTCCTGGTGATGCAGGATTGCAGGGCTTACCTGTGAGTATTTGGCTCTTTAAATGTTTACTGATTTAGCTGAGTATTTAGAAAATATGAATTTTAGAGAGAAACAAATAATTGGCTAAGTTTCAGGAAGATACCTGATGGCTTAGTTTTACATTTTTGTAGTTTTACGTTTTATACTTTTTTCCTGAATAAGGAACTCTTTCCTAATAACTATACTAAGCTTTAATTTGTATTTTGCATTCTTCTCCTCTCTTTCATTCAGTCAGTCTTTCTTATCTTTCTACTAACTCTGAGCTGTGGGCCAGGAGCGCATACTCCCTCCTCCTCCTCACCAGTTTTGAAGTTCTTGTTAGCAGAGTTGAGCCATAAGGGGCTTGCGAGTATGCTCCCTGGACGATGTGAGGTATCAGATACCATTTTTTTGATTGCGTGCTATTTTGAATTATTCAAATTGGGGTTTCCCTGCCTTGATGTGGCTAGAGGGTCACGTGGATTATACAGATGTATTCTTGGAGACAAATGTTTCAAGGTAATAAAGAGATACTTGGTCATTTGAGGACGGGCCTCAATTTATTATCTGACATTTTAAAAATAATCAGTTATAGAATATTAGGACTCCCAGTAACACCGAATTTTAGTTCAAGCCAGCATTCTCCTGCCATTCCGCTTTTCAACTTCAGGGTTAATGTTTCAATAGGTCTTTGTTTTGTTATTCAAGCTCCCCTTGACCGATGATAATTTGGAAATTCATGCTTGAAAAATAACTATAGTTTAGAGATAGGATTTGCCTAAGGGTGTTCAGACTTAACAAGCCACATAGAGTGAAGTGTAATTCCTTCTAAACTGTGGGTAGTTCTAGAACTGCTCAGAATTTGGGAACTAGGAAGAATCTCTCTCACACTAAAGCTTTGGCGTTGTCACGATTCTCTCAGCCCCTGGGCAGTGTGCTGGGGGCAAGACATCTCACGGATTCTCCGCTGATGTGATTCAGCCCAAGTTCTGTGTGCCCTCTTTTAGGGTGTACCTGGGATTCCTGGTGCAAAGGGTGTTGCTGGTGACAAGGTAAAAGACGAAAATTTTTTAACTAGTACTTTTCTGTATTTCTCTATTTTTTCATTAATATGTTTTATTTATCATTTTTAGTATTTCCAACCTGCCTTTTATTTTATATTCGACTCTAAGGAGAAATTTTTTGAAAAGGCTCTTTTAAGGCCTTGAATGCTGATCTCTTTCCTAGCTGCAGAAAGAACACTTTGACAAAGTGTTACTGATTAGACTTCCTTCCTGGAAGTGTCTTCCTTCGCCAGTATTAAACAGAGACAATGTTATTGCTCTTTACCACTTGAAATAAAGAAATTACGATTAAGCTACAGAAATTATGTCAGTGAATATTACTAACGTGATTTTGCTTAAACTAAAAAGATGATAGATATTTTATTCTCAAACTGATCAACCAGTGCTTATAGTGCAAAAATTAAAAACAATAGGTGAAGGAAAAATTGAAGGGTAAGATATAGCTTTACTTTAAATAAAAGGGATGACACATGAGTAACGTAGAATTTGGTCACTACCAGGTTATATGGCTACAGTCTCCGAGCCTGGGGCCCACAGCATCTTGAGCAGGGAGGCTTCCTCCCAAGTGGACTATGAGAGATGGATGGTGGGGCTGGACCCCCAGACATGTGCTTTCTCTGGAGCTTGCTGGCGGGGTCCCTTCAACAGCCCTTCCTCCTGTTCCTCGTGTTCACAGGATCCTTCTTAATTTTAATAGTGTCAGTGCCAGGGAAAAGAGCTCCAAGAAGTTTATTGGAGATAGAAATGGTAAAGGAAAATGTATAATTAATATTGTGAGGAAAGAAAAACCTTCTTCTCTTCCTGTCTGGGTAAAGAGCTTCATGTATTGACATTTGACCTTCATTTTTGAACATTTTTTTGATACCTTTACTATACTTCTGGGAACAACAGTGCAGTATCCTGATCTAAAGAACTTTAATGTATCCCCCAAGCAAGAGATTCTATGTCCTCCCAAATTCTCAATGTGAAACTGGGAAATTAATGCTGTTCAGGTGTAAGAAATGCCCAGTCTGGGTAAGACAGGTTGCGGATTTTGCTTACTTGCTGTATGAATTACTTTGGATGTTGCATTTTACCTTTAGGGTAACACAGGTGCTCCTGGGAAGACTGGTCAGTTGGGGAATTCAGGCAAACCGGTAAGATGACATGAGCTACCTTTCCTTATGTTGTTACCTGTTGTAATCACTCAGCAGAGAATCAGGGAGTGTTAATTTTTTTTCTTTCCCGGCCTTTCTCGTAACAGGGCCAACAAGGGCCTCCAGGAGAGGTGGGACCCCGAGGACCCAGAGGGCTTCCTGTGAGTACTGCTTTCCTGTAGAACCTTCTGAAGTGTCTTCTCAGGGTTTTTCTGGGTGTCCTTCTAATCATTCATTCATTTATCCATGAATGCCTTCTCAAGTTTGAGACAGTGAAATAAGAATGTCATTTGTGAATACAATCTGCTTTTTAAATATTTTTTAAGTATTTTTAAAAAGCATGAGGACTCTTATTTCATACTGAAGGAAATATTCCAGTGTGGTTAAAAAAAAACAAACAAACATAAAAAGCCCAAAACAAAACAGCTTTCCTGAGATATATTTCATATACCGTATGAGTCAACCATTTAAAGCATACAATTCATTGATATTTAAGGCATATTTATAGAATTATACAACCGTTGCCACAATCTTAAAACCTTTTCATCACCTCCCAGAAAAGAACCTCTGTGTCCACTTGTAGTCACTCAGCATTTCCCCGCAGTCCTCTCAGCCCTCAGCAACCACTAGTCCACTTTCTGTCTTGACTTGCCTGGTCTGAAAATTTCATAAAGATAGAATCATATAGTGGGTTGTTTTTTTTTTTTTTTTTTTCAGTGAATGGCTTCCTTCAGCATGTTTCAAGGCTTACCTTCTTTCTTCTTGCTGACTAGTGTTCAGTAGTATGGACATACCAGCGTTCCTTCATTCTCTCATCTGCTCTTGGACATTCGGGTTGTTTCCACTTTTGGACCATTATGAATAATGGTGCTGGGAACATTTTTCTACAGGTTTTTGTGTAGACACATGTTTTTATTTCTCTTGAGTAGAACACCGAGGAGTGGAATTTCTGGGTCATGTGATAACTCTATTTAATCCTTGGAGAAACTGCCAGACTTCTTGTAGTCTGAGTCTGTGTGTCTGTTTTGCTGCCAACACAACAAATCATATTGTTTCACTAGATACACTTTAACCCTTAGAGAGAAATGGATTAATTAAATATTATATACTTAATGTCAACTCTAAAAAATTCTCTCTGGCCTTCAGCTTAAGTTCTTATTTTTAAAATCTGCCGGGTAACAAAAAGAACTCCAAGTGAGAACAGATAAACATTTCCAAGTATTGTTACTTTTAAAGCATTTCATGAGCGTTGAATGACGATTTTCATGTGTCAAAGAAGTGAAATATTCCAGGTGTCTTGACATAAGAGGCGAACTCTTCCATTTCTCACAGATGTTTGTCAACTTAGCTCTATCAGGTGGTTTCTAGAAGTTTCTCTGCAGCCAGAGAAACTAGCCAATGCTCCTCATTATGCTCTTGTTCACTCACTGCTCAGTTATCCTTTTCTTCTGTCTTGCTTGAAGCCTGTAAACTTCTAATTAAAATAATTTTTAAAAATTTATTGCCAAAACAATGAGTTTGTAGCTAGAACATATTCATAAACAGTGGAGATGCCACATGACTGGTCCAGAAAGATTTAACAGTGTGGGAGAGAGGCATTGGAACTTTGAGAATATTGGCTATTAGGTGTAATATTCACTTTATAGAGCAGAGAACATAAAATTGAAGGGGCACCTGCTGTATGTCAAGTCCATGCACTGAACACAAAAAGTGACACTGTAGAGAGAGCTTGGCCCATCATCAGTTAAGTGCTAAGGGATGTATAAAGACCTAGAGGCAAGAACTGCAGAAGGAGATGGGGTGGGGGTTCCGTTCTCTCACGTGAGGGGAGGCAGATCTGTCGTGACTATGCAAGCTTTGAGCCTGACTCGGGTTTTGATTTCTGAGTTCCTGTAAATGTCCGGATTCTCACTGCTCCAGTCACTGTGGCTCAAAGCCTTGGTGATCTTCTTCCATCATTTCCACTCTCCAATAGGACCTGTTCTTTCTTCCACCTCCTTTTAAAAAGATTTTGTTTGAGAGAGAGAGAGTATGAGAGAGAGAGAGAGCGAGAGAGAGAGCACAAGCAAGGTGAAGGGCAGACGGAGAAGCAAACTGCCCACTGAGCAGGGAACCTGACTCAGGACTTGGTTCTGGGACTCTGGGATCATGACTTGAGCTTAAAGCAGACACCCAACTGACTGAGCTACCCACGGGCTTTCTATCTTCTCCTTTTAAAAGTCTCTTGTATTTGACTCTTCTTTTCTAAGCTCACCTCCACCATCCCAGCTCAGATCATTAGCTGCTGCTTGGATTATCAGGTCTCCTGATTTGCCTTTCTGTGTTGTCTTTCCTTCCCTTACCAGTGGTCCCCAACAAGGTACTCCTGGTATGTTGGTTGGCATAGTTCTTGGTTCCCTGGGATTCCACCCTAGAACTCCAATGGGGTTCCCACAGTCACGGTGACAAGAGTGTCAGACACAATGTCAAAGGCCTGGGGAATGGCAGTGGTCCCAGTCTGCACACCCTGCCATATTGGTCTTTTCAGAATACAACTAGATCATTACCTCTTTATTTCAAGATCTTCAATGAATTTCCACTAGCAAGGAAAGGAAGTACCAAATCATGAACTGTTTATCTGGTAGTTCTATGTCTCCCTTGTGTCTTGCTCAAGGCCTGTGTTCAAGTCATGCTGGACTCCATGGTCATTTCCAATTAGTCTCTGCACTTCTCAGCCTGCTTGTTTTCTTTTGTTACACTCTGCCCTTAGATGGTTTCCTTCTCTGTTTTCCTGACTCAGCCGCCCATGTACGTTTTTAGGTGTAACTGAAATGTTAATTCGACAGTGAAACCATCTCTGTTTATGCCCTATGCCCCAGACAGAAGTGCTCTCTCTTTATTCTGAACCCTGTAACCCCGGGCCCTGTTCACCCCATGCTGTGGGAGCTGCAGGGAAGCAGGGCCACTCTGACCCACCTTTGCATTCCCTACATCTCTCCCCTCAGGGCCTGTCACAAGGTAGAGCTCAATAAATATTTCTAAAAATGAACTGAATTGGAGGTATAGTAAATCTTTCTATGCTGCTTATGTTGGTAATAATTGACTTCTCACCTCCTATAAATTTTACAGAAAAGTGCATGAGAGGTTGTAAGCATTACGGTTCTGAGCAGAGTTTTAACACCAAATCTACTTACTGAAAGATACATTTGTTCTTTCATCTTACATCATTACATTTAGTTACATAGATAAATTCACACATTTTCATCGATTCCTCCCAAGTTTTATCAGTTTTTCCTGTAAATGTCAAGTTGAAAAGCTGAGTAGAAAGAATGAAAACCCATTTCTAATGTGTTCTACTAACGGGCCAGGGCTAATTGGAGCACGTCTTTGAAATTAAGTGGTATTCCCCTTTCAAATCATTGTTCTAACAGCTTTAGCCGGTGCCACAGCAAAACATACTGGAAGTTTTCTGGTCACCTCCAGTGATTACATATGAGCACGTATCTTCACCACTTGGATCGTGCTTCTGGCTTTCTTGCTCCACTCTACTGGTTTATACGTGGATCTGGGTGACTCCCGTTTACAGCAGGAGAATGCGGGGGGCCTTGGACGCCGTGACTCCTGGTCCATTTCCCTCATTCAGGCTTCCCAGTTCTTGCCAGGACTTTTGATGAGTGAGCTGTGTTTTGCTTTGCTCTCATGATTCTGACTGGGATCAGTGCCATGCTGATCTACTTCCAGTTTTCTGAAGATGAGACACTCCTGAGTACAGAGCAGCTCTCAGTTTCTCTGGAAGTCCCACTCCATCCTATCACCAACAGCTCTGAGCACAGAGGTCTCCAAACGGCGTGTTGCTGAATGATCGGAACCGCATTCCTGTGCCACCCAGGACGTGGAATATTATCCCTGTCAATAATTTGTGAAGCAGCTGTGATGGTTGTAGATTTTGATTTCCCTCTGTATGTGAGGGAATACCTAAACCTACACCAGAGAAAAACACAAACCATACAATGCTGCAAAATTGACTAGATTTTTAAAGTACCTTTGTGGCTGACCTAAAAATTATCATTGTGGCAGGACTAATATGATATTCCTATGTTAATATGAAGATGGGTTTGTAAAAGCAACAATCTAAAGAAATCATAATTGATCTTCTGCGTTAATCAGCATCCTTTTTTCCCAGAGAGAGGCACTTAAGTATATAATTCAGACTAAGTATGACGATTTACAATTTCTCACTTCTAAAATTAGCATGGTACTAAGAATAATGTTCATTCTTCAGCTAGTTAGCATTTTGGGTAATCAAGCAAATACAACCACCATCACAGTCTACAGCACAATGGAATAAAATCTAAATTTCTTTTTTTCTTTTTTCTTTTTTTTTTTTGGAAAATACTTATGACAACACACATATAATGAAATACATTTTTTCTGTGATATTTTAAAAGTCTAGTAGTTCCTTTTTTTTTTTTTTGGTTCCTTTTTTTTTTAAAAAGATTTTATTTATTTATTTGACAGAGAGAGATCACAAGCAGGCAGAGAGGCAGGCGAAGAGAGAAAGAGAGGAGGAAGCAGGCTCTCCGTCGAGCAGAGAGCCCGATATGGGACTCGATCCCAGGACCCTGAGATCATGACCTGAGCCAAAGGCAGACACTTAACTGAAGGCAGTCACTTAACCAACTGAGCCACCCAAGCCCCCCACACAATCCTTTATTTTAACTTAGCTCTTTGGTTTGTGAAAGAGAAAAAAAGTATGTCAGTTATCTTTATTTTGGCATAATGGTTCATTTGTTTGGAAGTGAATATTTGAGGTTGTGTCAAGAACTGCTGTCCTCTTCTGATATTATTAATTAGTTTTCCCAATGACTACTAATTATTCTGTGAATTAAAGTCATATTAGCCCAATGACATTTAGGATCTTCATCAAGATGCAGTTCAGAAATTATTTGAAAATGCCAACAGAACAGATATACTGAAGAAAATCTGTCTTGAGCATTCAAGTGGCTGGGCTAAATTAATGGGGTAGAACCCAATCTTTATATTAATAGATGGATAAAAGAATCTATCACAGCAGCTGGTTTTCGTCTAGTTTTACATCTTTCCAGTGCCCATCCTCACAAGACTCTGCTCAGGCTTCTAAGCTGCTCACAAGGGTTAAGGGCCAATGTATCATCCAAACTTACACAACTAGACAGGTTGCTTATATAAAATTTTTTGAAAAGTATTAAAGAGCATTTCCTTTAAATCACCTATAAGTCATTTGAGACAAGTGACACTTAAGTATAGCTCAAAGCTAGAGACTTGTAATTTGGCAAACATTTCTTAATCCTTCAAAGAAACTGAAAATTCAGAAAGATAATGGGCCTTGACACTTGGTTCAACTTAGAGATAAAAGAATAACATAAGGGCCAGATCAGATAATCTTAGCAGGAGCATTTATAAATATTAAGAATTAATATGAAGTTGTCATGTTATTTTAAAGTAGAATGAACTCAGAAGACTACTTTCATTTTTATATATACCGTCCAGGAAATGTGATTATTTATCCAATAACCTTGTATTCAGTTTAGCTGAATATGTGTTAGAAACACATATTCAAGCTTTAAAACAAGCTTTTATCAGACTGCATAAAACTGTATGAGGTTCTTGGGGAAAGAAATTGAAGAATTCATGTGTCTCCTTTTCTCAAAGGGCTTAGAGATTCAAATAAAGAATTGAAATTGGCTCACAAAATGGATGTTGCTTTTGGTATATTTTCATTATAAATTGTACTTTCCAACGTTTATTTAATCTTGGAGACATGTTTAGAACAAGAATAAGTAGAACAAAGAATTTTGTATGTCAGAAACTTTGTAAATTTCTATTATGTCTTTTTGAAGTTGCATTAGTCATTTAAAGGCAAACATCCCTGTCCTTTCTCTTTTTTCCCCCCACTCTTTTGCAGTTCAAGATCATTTGCCAGATGCTGCTTTAAAACATACTGTGGGCCTGAAATTTACTGTGTTTTAGGCATTAGGTGGAATTCAAAATTGATATACCTTCTACCTCAAGAACATGTCATCTAATGAGAGGATAAAACATGTACACAGATAACCAT